>NC_045746.1:13885259-13928810 GCF_008692095.1 Etheostoma spectabile
GGCCCGGAGGGCCCTTGGTTTGCCTGCCGTGGAGGCCCGGAGGGCCCATTCTGACGCCGTCCCCAACATGCCGACTGGCCAGTGACTCCTAATGGTTCCTGCCTTAGTGGCCCTGAGCTCCCCTGGTGTACCTGCCCGAAGGGCCCATCGTGTGCCTGCCCATCTGGTCTGGAGGGCCCATCATCTACCTGCCCATCTGGCCCAGAGGTAACCTGGTGTGCCTGCCCGGAGGGCCCATCATGTGCCAGCCCATCTGGCCTAGAGGTCTCCTGGTGTGCCTGCCCATCTGGCTCGGAGGTCTGCTGGTGTGCTTGCCCGGAGGGCCCATCGTGTGCCTGCCCATCTGGTTCGGAGGTGTCTTGGTGTGCCTGCCCATCTGGTTCGGAGGTGTGTTGGTGTGCCTGCCCGGAGGGCCCATCGTGTGCCTGCCCATCTGGTTCGGAGGTGTCTTGGTGTGCCTGCCCATCTAGCTCGGAGGTGTCTTGGTGTGCCTGCCCGGAGGGCCCATCGTGTGCCTGCCCATCTGGCTCGGAGGTGTCTTGGTGTGCCTGCCCGGAGGGCCCAGCATGTGCCTGCCCATGTGGCCTGGAGGGCACTTGGTGGGCCATACCCTCTCCAAAAGACCCACCAGTATATATCTGAGAGAAAGATGACATCAGTGCCTGCTCTAGCTTTTTGGGTCCCTAAGCCAGAAATGTTTGAATAGGTTAGTATGCAGTTATTTTAACACTGATGCCCCATCAGGGAAGAAAAAAAAAAAAAAAAAAAAAAGCTGCAAATACTCATGTTGCCTAGAAGCAAAGAACTGGAGTAGGTGGTTACACAACTGCAAGGTTTAGAAACTGACCTTTCCATCAAAACACTGTTCTTCACAAGTCTTTTCATCTGTCCTACAAACTTCTGTAGAGCACATAAAATAAATCTGCAGGAGAAAAAAAATTAACATTTACCATTAAATAAAACATTCACACATCCTTGAGCCATTCATTCCATGTTTGCAGTAAGAACATTGAAAGTTCAGCTACAGGTGAGAGTCTTTAGTAAACTGCTGATTTAAGGACCGTTTGGAGAAAGTCACATCCCATTTTGTTAATGTTCATTTTAGTCAGCAAGTATTTAATAAAGCATGCCTTCTAAATGATTTGACTCACTTCTTCATCAAGATACTTGTTTGTTTTTTGATCCATAAACTCGAAGGCCTGGACCAGAAAGCGCCTTTGGTGCCGATTTTTGGGAAGGCCAATGACTTTAAGGACAGACACAGTTGGATCATAAGGATTGGCACACCTACAAACAAATGCAAGTTTGTGTTAGACAAGGCCATCATTTAACCTTAATACACAGTGGGATTGCACCGTCATGCTTACCCTTCATAAATGAGCACCAGAGCATTCTTTGCAGAGCGAGGGTAAGCTAAACAGTAGTTGACAAGAATTACTGCATCTGGTTTTGGAGACTTCAGGAGCAGTTCAAGATACACTGGCTTGCCAAGGAGCAGTCGCAAGGGCTGATGGTAAGTAGGAAAGTAGCTTGAATAGGTCTCATCTATTGGGATAGAGACAAGAGCAAACTTAAAATTGACAATAAGTTACCCATTTGACCACTACTTATGTACAAAGCACTCCAGCCATGTGGATCAAAATTGTACTAGCATTTGGTGTGGAAAATGAAGCACCTCACCATGAGCAATTCTTAGTGTGACACCGTATAAGCCATGTGAGATAATAGACAATGGCAAGCTGGAACTTGGGGTCTTGACCATGTAGCCGACACTTGCAAGTTCCTGCTGACTGGCCCCCACTTTGTTGTAGCGGCATTCAACCATAAACCTATAAAAGATAAAGTTGAGTTTGGGTCTACATGTGTAGAGATAAATCTTAAAGCAGGACCACAGTCATTACTGGATGAATCATTAGGCCAGTGTTAAAAGTATAACCCACTAACTTGAGGGGATTGCTTCTGGTTATTATCCCATACTTGAGATTCAAAGTTTGTACAACAGACTGCACTTCAGCCAGGTAGATAGTTGTCTCACCAACTTCCTGTGAAAAAAAAAGTTAAAGTTCCTCAGATTTACGGTGTTGTACAAGTATAAAGTTATCAAGATCAACTTTTGACTTGTTTGTCACATGAGAATTAAGTTATATTCAAGTAGAGAATTGCAAGATGCCAACTTTAAGTGCTATGTAAGCACATAATCAGAAATCTAGATGCTAAAAGGTAATGAACATGTAGTCTAGCTTTGCCAGACCTACCTACAGAGCCACAGGATAGTCTGGCTAGTTTTTGCCATGGCATGTTGAGCTCTGCCCTGAGCTGTTGCCAAATGACTTAAGGAATTTGTTTTAGTTCAAAACTCAGATAGTCTAACCAGCTGTCTGAAGTTACCCTGCAGAGATCTGAGCAGTTAGCTATAGTCCTCAAAGAGTTTTGAATTCCAACAGAAAGATTATGGACATTGGAGGAAATGCATCGCTCTGGCAGAATTTCCTGTGGCACCTGAGCAATCCAAAAGTGGGACATTGTGGATATAGCCTAACTAATGTGTGACCTACTTTGCAACAATAGCAGGTCAGGAGTCATGCCCCAATGATTATGTCATACACTGCTGAAAATGCAAACTCAAGGGCTTCAGCTTTAAAAAAAAAAAAAAAAAAAAAAAAGTCTGCCATTTTAATAATCAGTAGTAAGCCTTTCACTCAATCAGGCAATGTATCATATTCTAATGCACTAAAGGCTTGTTTTCAAAAGTGGAATGTGCATTGTAAAACAAGTGATGACTTACATAAGACCGAGCTCCACATTCTGTAACTTTAAACTTAAAGATGGCAACCTTGTCATTAACAAGGACTGGTTTACAATTTGGACTCCCGGGAATAATGAGCTTGGTGGGATCCAAAGGGATGGATGCCGAGTTGAATCGAATGGCAAAAACAAAGTTTCCCCCAGTGCATGCTAAAGTGAGGGGAGAAAAGGTTACAAGTCACTTATGACATTTTCAACTAGAAGGTAAAATTAAGGAATTTTTGATACCGCAGCACTCTAAACTGAAGCCCTACCATCAAGTGGGTAGTAGCAGCCAGAAGAAGACATACAGCATCCCCTCATCTCACAGCTTGAGGAAACTATCCCTTTAAAACCACAAGCCAACTGCTCCTCCAAGGGAACATCACAACCTGAAACAGACATTTTATAATGGTCCATCATCCCTTGTAGCTGTAATTCTTCAATACATTAGTGATGCATAACCTTGTTTTTCATTGCGCATGCAGTTTGCACTCACTTGAATGAATTGATGGATTTGAGGGTGGTGGGGTAGCAACTGGTTTGAAGCACTTTGAGTTGAATTTGCCACTGAGGCGAGGGCCAATCTTTAAATTTTCCTCACAAGCTCCAGTAGCAGCTTTTGTCTGACCAATTTCCTCACAAGATGCAGTTGCAACTTGTGTTTGACCAATCTCATCTACATACAACAACTCCAGGCTGTAGTGATCAGTCTGTAATCATTTGAAATGTTTGTTAAGACTTCAACTGAAAGTAAACACAAGTGATGAGTTTATTTTACATTTAAAATAAACAAAGGCAAATTTACAGCAACTTACATGTTTCACATGGCATCCAGTAAAGGGGACAGTCAAGGTGTTGTTGAAAGAGTCCACTTCATAACCACAAGATTTGGGAGCATCCATGACAGGTAGAAGTTTCTTTGAGCCTGAAAATGAAAATAATCCCAGTAAATAGATGGATTAAGCATAACGTCAAATACACAGAAAAGTCAAGTACATACCCAAAACTGTGACTTCACTTAATGAACCAGCAAGGAGTGTAATCTGGAAGCCAACTTCACTACAGACCACCTCTAATACAGAAGAACTAGGCCTGCTGGTCCAGCTCTTTGGAGGGGCATCTACAAATTCCATCTGAAAGCCATCGGTATCGCTGTCCCAACTCCTTAGATGGGCATCTACTGCGTCTACCTGGAATCCATGGTCAGCAAAAGGGTTGACATTTTCACTAGTGGAGGCACCTTTAACTTCAGGGAGTACATATTCAGGAACTTCATCTTCTTCACTGTCTAAGACAAGACGGTCATCTGGAGGGAAAAGTGATAGTGGTTACAAACTGCAAGCAAAGAGCCTGAGACATTTCCTTAATTATGTCAACAGCACAGTTAAAGAGTAATCTTTACACAGATTAACTTCTTCCTTTATGAAAATGCAGTTGCTAGTAATAAGTTTGATGCTAGTGCAGACTCTTAAGTCTGATTGCATTTCCTTGAGCACAAATAACCATTTTAGAAATTGTGGTCGAAAGCCTTATGCACCTTCCCCCATTATAACTAAAGCATGCCACAAAAGGCTTTCAGAGAAAGAAAATACAAAATGTTTGATACTATTGAAATAACCTTAACCAAACAGTTTAACTGCATGCAGTCATGTAAGTATTGGGTAAAACACTAATGTGATTCGGGTACAAAGAGTAAAATTTATTTTTCAAACATTAGCACATGACTTGACTTTATACATCAGCTTTAAAGTACAGAAGGGTCCATGCTTTAACCTGGCTGAGAGGTTTTCTTGTCACAGGATAACAGAAAGCAAAACCTTTAACAACCCACCGACAGTGAACACACCTTCCACCTGTGGTGTCATCGTCATTTACCTGTCAAGGTAACAAGTTGTGGTTTACGCCACTGCTCCGGCTCATCAGAATTAGAAAGTTGAGTCCAATCGATATGTTTCCAGCCCTGTATTGGAACGAGCAGCAGAGTCACAGTCAGCACTACCGACAACATTTCAACCAACACACCAGCCATGGCCCACACGAAGTCCTCCTGCAGCTGTTGCGCCTTGGTGAATGATTCAGTCTACTACCATGCGACATATATACATTTGAAGTTAATTGATTGCATCTGGTAGCTGCTGATTGGCAATTGCTCATCAAGAAAAGTCTCACAGTGCAGCTGTGGAACAAGTACACAGATCTTTTACTAGAGTAAAAGTAACAATATGCCTACTACTACAGCAAAAAAAGAAAAAAATACTTATTTTTTTACTTCAAAGTCTTACAAAATGTTAAGCATCAAAATAGATTTCAAGTACCAGGTAAATTACTTTGTAATTGGCCCACTTGTAACACAGGCCAATTCTGACCTATTCTTTGCATACATTTTCCAGTCTTGAACTGTGAATCAAAAACCTTTTATTAACTTGGTCAAGATGTTTCTAACCCTTTTTTTTGTGATCACATTTTTTTATTTAAACAGCCAAAGAAAAGTGCAAAACATTGGTCCAGATGACAACATACAGAAAGTTACACTACACACGCCGAAGTAGGCACAGTTCACATTTTCCACAATCCTTCCTTGTGATCAAATGTTTAAGACGTTTTTTAATAATTAAACAAAACATTAAAATACATTTAATACAATATGCCACCTGCTACTCATCTTCGAAAGTAGATTCAAACACTTGCCAAACATGTTACATGCTAGATACAGATTGAAAGTATTGCTTTGCTGTTGTGACATTTTACTGTTATATATAATAAACTGGTAATTTATATCTCATTAACATAATGTTAAATTATGACCACCGACTGTGGCTCAATTTTATATCACAACAAAATGAGTATACTCATCTATTTTTCTTTTCCACATAACATTCAGTGTATATGTATTTCATGTAGCACTACTGAATTTTTGTGTTAGTCATAAAGATATTTTCTAATGGCTTATTATTTTAAATACCAAGCAGAATAAAAAAATAAAAAAGACCTTTGTGTGGCAAAAGGTTTTTTTATTACATATATTTCAATTACACACAAACACTCCATGTTTTCTGCTACTGCACTACAGGTCAAATAAACAGACTACTCCATAGTCTTTATCATTTAAAACAATACATCCTTTTTCTTTAAGTCTTATTCTCCAGAGCCGATAAAACAAACAAATCAAAATAACTGGATGTTCAAACAAAGAGAAAATCATTTGTAGGCGTTGGCTTTATGTTTGGGCAAAAAGTTGAAATTCTTTGGCACAGGTCCAAGTAGCATTTCACTGGAGAGGGGAAGAAAGTAAAACAAATTAACGTCAGTAAATACATAAATTTAACAGATCAGTTTAGTGTAGCTTGATTTGAAATGGTCATTCTTGATGGTTTAAAAATTGTTTACCTAATCCTGACCCAGTCCCCGACATGTTGACTGGCCATCAGTGACTCCAAATAGTTCCTGCCCATGTAGTATGGAGGTCTCTCGTTGATCTTCTGAGGTATCCTCTCCAACAGGCCCACTGGAATATATCTGTGAGACAGAGATAGTGCTATCAGGGCCCACCATAGACTTTTGGGGTCCCTAAGCCCCAAAAGGTTTGATGAATATTTTATTGTTACGTTCTCATTGGTAGGAGCTGAATCTCTATCATCATGTGCAAGATGTCAGAATGTAGAAACCAAAACATATGATACACAAAGTAACCATATGCTGAAGAACATACATTTAACATACATTTATTACAAATAATGAATAATTTTGTGCAAAGTCTTTGCTTTTACTGGCTGATGATCCAGTATCTCCTGACAAAGTTACGCGCCTGTAAATTATAGATAACAATACTCTTATTAATTTTATCAGCTGCATCCGACCGATTCAAACTGGTTTCCCCAGATTTCTTTTTTTATGCAATGTGTATCTTTTCTGAGCTGCAGCTTATAAACACAGTTGGCAGTTGGGGTTTAGTTGGCTGATGCGTTGGGCTGGCTTTGAGTGCTACATTGAGTTTGTTTCTGGATCAAATGGCAAGTTATTGCTTGTTGATAGTAGAATAAATGGAATATCCTAAAGTGCATTTTGTTGCCCACCTGCACATGAAGGAGAGCCACTCTAGCATGAAGGTGCGGGTCTTCTCCACACCTCGAGTGTCGGAGCCCCAGTGCTCCAGACCGAAGTTGCTGAAATCCCTGAGGATGTCCAGTCGCTCACTGGAGGAGATGTCCCAGTGTCTGCTCTCCTTTATTTCAGTGAAGATCCATGGCTTAATGAGAGCACCCCTGAAGAGACAAAAAACATGCAAAATCAAGTTCACCAAAAAGGCTATTGTAACCACAGTGGCAAGGAGAACATGTGTTAGCAAAAATGAACTTAATTGCCAAATAAAACCAATATTCATTATTTACTGAGAAAGAAGGTGTCAGGCTTTCTTTTCTACAAGATGTCCTGCTGTCCTGAAAGTTACAGGTGGCGTAGACCACACAATAATTTGACATTTACTTTGTTTTTTTATTATTTTTTCTATAATGTGTGTAAGGGGCACCAACCTTGCAATCATCATACCAGAAACTCCGGTCTCTCTTGCCTTAATGGCATCTTCATAGGACAGAATGTCTCCATTACCTTAATACAATAAACAATGGTCACCTTAGTTCATCAACAATAATGAATTACTCTTACTAACATTTTGTCCTCATCTACTGTGTGCAGCTGTAATCTTTCCAAATTCACAAACCAAAAAGTGGGACAGGACTAGCCAGCTTGGAACAAGTGGTGATATAGTCCCAGTCAGCCAACTTTGTGTAGCGCTGCTCCCTGGACCGACCATGCAACTGTAAGTAAATAACATAATCAATGGTGTGTTATCACACTTTGACGCTGATTTGCAATTTGTCGCAGGTATGAAAATGATAAAAGAAGAACAACAAAAATATAATGCAGGACTGACAAAAAAAACAACAAGGGGCTTGGGGGAAAAAAAACAACATCTCACACATGTACGCATTTATCTATGCTTCTTTTACAAGACTTACTGTGATCATAGAGACATCCCATTTCTTCATCTCTGGGATGAGTTTGTGCGCTATGTTGCACTTCTCCTGAACACCAGTGCGGATCTTGACAGTTAAAGGGACATCAAGGACCTCCAGGAAGAAAAAAAACTGTTCTCATTTATCCTTACATTTTAGGTGGATTTAGAAAAAATAAACTAATTAAATTCAACACTTAGATACTATATACATTTAATAACAGTGGTATTTCATATTTAGATACAATTGGTTAAAGAAACGCTTACATAGTTCATTCCCTTGATTATCTGTTCAAACTTTCTGGTGCGTGTCATCAAGCCGCAGCCTCCGCCCTGATGAGGAAAAGCAAACAAAGATCAACTGTCAGCGAGTGTCATGTTGATTTTTTATATTTCCAGCCAAACATCCGTGTCTATGATTTATACACAGGGTTTGGAAATACCGATTTGAATAAGTGTGTAAAGCTGCTGCAATTTCTCCCCCTACCAACCCTCACGGTCCCTCAGATCCACCTCAGCCGGTCTCCTTTGCATTCACAAGTCCAAACTCTGTTTGGTTTTGGGTAGAGAGCCTTATCCAGGGCAGCTCCAAGGCTCTGGAACTCCCTCCCCCAAGAGATCCGCACCTCTGAGTCCCTCACCATCTTCCAGTTCCGCCTCAAGACCCATGTCTTCACCTCTGCCTATCCATAGCCCCACGCTCCCTCCCTTCTCATCTGTGCCTGAATCTTGCTGTTTTGTTTTGTTGTGCATTGGAACTTTCCTTTAATCTGAATGGGAAAACATAGTTTGATAGAGGGTTTACCTTCTTGTACACAAGGTCAATGGGGCATCCAGAGTTGATGTCCACAAAGTCAACATCAGTGTTGTTGTTGATGAGCTCTGCACACCTCGTCATGGTGTCGGGGAAGCAGCCCTCCACCTGGACACACAATTCGGACTTCAGAATGGAGGGCATCTTTAATCTCACACAAGTTGTGTTTAAAACAATAACTTGAACAGAGTAATTAAACAACTCTGGTTCTGGAGAGTCTTAATAATCTATGACGACATCACCTGGACGCCAAAAACATCTTCACTTTCGTGCCGTTTCAGGAGGGCCCACTCTGACTGCTGCCCCTGCAGCAGGTTTGTGCACATGGCCATCTCCCCACAGGTGATGTCTGCTCCGAAGCGCTTGCACACACGACGGAAAGGCAGATTTCCACACTAGGGAAAGATAAGTATTTTATCATGTAAAAACCTTATTTATAGGCCAGAATTTTATAGATAGCTTGGTATGTTACTGATTCTTTAGAGTGACCTTTTAAATAAACTCTTGTCTGGAATGATTTGTTGGGCAGCATTAAACTACATCAATAATACATCCAGCAACAGTACTCGAATGAGTCTGGTTGTACTTACAGTTGTCAGAGGAGCAAGGTAGAGCTTGTCTTTAAAGTCCACCTTGAACACAGAGAGAGGGGATTACATGATATTTCTTGTGAGTCACCAATGTATTCTAAGAAAATAGAATTTTGGAGGAAAGACGGTTGCCTGAAGAGATACCTGTTTCTTCTCACATGGGCGCACCTTGATGACATCTACATCAGTCAGTGGGCCAACAGTCTTCACTGGAGGCTGCTTATCTGGGCTGGCCTGTAGTTTGTCACAAAGCAAACAGGTAAAAATACATTAAACAACACACTATTTACACCTACTGTGTACAGTAAGTGCTCAGAGTAGAAGTTTGTACCTGTGTTTCAGTATCAGTAGACACACGCTGCTCCCCTCCTGCTGGATCTGCAGATACTTCAGCTGCACGAGCATCTCCTAAGTGTGCCAAAAGACTGAATTAAAAGACCAAATTTAAATTTACACCCTTTTAACTTAAATGATTACGAATGGCATGCATGTTGCGCAAATAAAATAGCTCCAATAAGTGCCACAGCGACTGACTCACTTCAGAGATACTTCCTTTTCCCTGCAGATTTCTGATCGTCTGTCAGTGTCTCAAAGGACAAACTCACAAAATGGATTAAAGAGAAAAGAATACGACTCGTATTTGTAACTCTTCTTACCATTCCCTTGCTGGTCTCTTTTGTCTTTGTAGTTTGAAAGTGTTTTGAGGTACTCTTCTGACTTCTTGAAGGCCACCGAACGCTTCCTCAGACTAATCTGAAGGTCCTTACTCAGGCTGTTCTTTACTACGTTCCTGCCCTCATTGACCTTAATTAGTTCTGCGTTCTCCATGGTTTTGAAGTCAGGTGTAGTGTGCGCCTTGGCGAAGCGGCAGGTGAGACCATAAGCACACTTTCCAAATGTGTCATAGAGGTAGCAGCTTTCCCCGATGTCAGCAGGCTTAGTGGCAAAGTACTCGGCTACATTATGGTGAAAGTGGCATTTGTCACCGAAGGAGCATTCCCTGTTGGCCTGCACAGGTGGAAAAAGGCATAACAATAACTATCAGCTGGTGTAGGAATTGAAAAGTACTGTAAGTGGCATTTGTGAATGGTTGGTTAAAGTTGTATACCTGAAGGACTGAGAGACACAGTCGTTTTTCATCATAGGCGGTAGGCTTTGTGTGTGGCCTTGACTTATTTTGTCCCCGAAGACGTTTACGGTCTGAGTTGCCGCCCTTATTCTGCTCTTCTGCGTTTAGTTTGAGCTTTTTGGTCTCAGGTTCCTCAACAGGTGTCTCATTTGTCTCCTCAACTCTGTTGTTTTCACTAGCTTTTTCTCCTTTTGAGCCCTGCCACTCAGAGTCTACAAACGCATGAAATTTTTCTTTGGTTGTTAGGAATCTGCAAATACAAGAAAAAAAAGAAATGCAATCGACCCGTCAGTTCGAAGATGTAACAACCTGACATTCAACACAATATTTTAAGACAGAGTGGAATGGCCATTGTGTAGAATAGGGCAACCGTAATGCCCTGCAAAACCATCGGTTACAATTTGTCTATACATTTTGACACACTGCCTTACTTCAGCAATGTGTCAGGGAAGAATATTGGTCACATTTATTCACTGCTCGGTTACCACATTAATTACTCTGTTAATGGTACAATTACAAGAGGGGCTATTGATATGGACCAGCTGTACCTTGTAAAACTGGAACAACAGCTATGTCCATACTCTGTGCAAGAAGTCTAGTGCATTCACCGGCTGCGGAGCCTTTTTGCTGACTGTGTAGTTCTGTTGGCTCCATCAGACAAATAAGTGTGCTGTGTAAATGTATGAGATCATGCTACTCTGCTGAGAAACGGTGGGTTACTTCATCAGGCTGAGAGACAGTTGCTGCCCCAAGCGAAGGGCATCTTTGGATATACCAATGAGCACAAGAAGGAGCATAAGAACAAGCTGCAATTTAAGCTAAATAATGGGCTGTTATGGTGAGGAGGGAGATGCCAGACAAGACATGATGCAGAGGGGGGGGGGGATTTCTGCCTAAACCTAAAATACTTCTAAGATGCATGGAGGAGAGAAAAGTCTCAAGATTTGTATTGTATTGCACAAATGGCTACTAACTTACTGTGGTTTGAGGGCAGCTTCACCCTTCACAGCTTCATCCGTCCTCTTTTCAAGGCTTTCCTCCGCCGGTTTTTCCATCACACCTTCACAGGCTTTCTCTAAATCCTTTATTCTGAAACATGTTGATACATCAGACGATCACTTTGGATAAAACTAACACACTGCTCAACAGAAGAGCTAAGGATTATCTCCTGGCTCTGCAGCGAGTACCGTTTTGTCTTAACATAAACTCTGTACTGCATATTAACTATAGCCTAGGTTACGTCAAGCTACTTAACTTCCTTATGAGTTCACTGTCTGATTAAACTGAATTCAAATTAACGTTAGCAGTAACTTACCTGTTATGTTGCGAATCCAATACTTTGATTATATTTCTGTCACAAACCTTCAAATGCACAGCAACGGCATGAGGAAATGCTTGTGCAGCAGTTTGGTGAAGTCCGTGGTGTACTGGCAGACAAACATTGGTTCCGCATATTACTGTTCGTCTCCCCAATGTTCAGATTAAACTATTAAATCATTTAAATGGAGGTATGTTGTCCAGGGATGGAACACAACAAGATTACCTCTGCTAATTGAATATACATGACATTTTTCAGGTTTAAAATGGCACCAAAAACCCATCTTCTGTATTTCTTTCTGTATATTTAATGTTATTAAATATATTTTTGAGTACTTTATAAAAATCATGATTGAAACGTGTAGTCAGATGATGCCTTTTTGAATATCAATTTTATTTCAAGATTCCATCGTCACATGAGTACCAAGAGCAGCTCTCCAACATCAACATCATTTTTTATACATCTTAGACCAAAATATGATTAATGAGAAGCCAACCAAACACTCTGGCTTGAATGTACTTTTTTCAACCAATCATAACTAATCTGGGCAGTGCTAAGCCCCGATAGTGGAGATGTCGAAAGCGCCGGATGTCAGGCTTTATCCCAGCAATACATTTTTATCCTAGTACATCCATTGAACATGACTAGTCGTCTGGTGAGACACTAAGTCTTTCTATCTTTGCAACAAACCGCTTTCGGCTAGAGTCCAGGATGTTGATGCCATTCTTCTGGAAGTCGTATCCAACTCTCTGCAGCTCCTCTAGTCGCCCTGTAATGTTCTGTGTGCTGTAGTCTAAAACTTTGGGCTTTTCCAGTACCTGCTTCATTGTTATTCCTCCTTTTACGAGACAGTCTAGTTTACAGCTCAGCGTGTCTGGCCCAATGTACAGAACCATTGGATAGCTGATGATTAGTTTTTTTATGTCAGCCCTCCGACAGCCAAGTAAAACCATCTTTTGTTGGAGACTGTTAAAATTCTTTTTCAGATATTCATTGGAAAGGTCCAGTATCTCTGCTCCAGGGCCTTGAAGAAGAGAAAGCAGTTCTGAATTGCTCAACTTAAGAGAAGTTCTCAGGATATCAATGTTTGCCTTGACTCTCTTAGTGCTTCGAATGAGAATATAAAGGTTTCTGGATATGACAGCTTTTGGAAACTGCTCTGGATTCTTCCCACCAAGTTCTGCACAGATGTCTTCCAGAAACTCCACCATCTGCCTGTTGAGCTCTAAACTGTTAGAGAATGTCCGCGGAGCTGTGGTCAGCAGCCGATGGAGGTCTTTGGTGTTCAGTCCCAGCGAGGTCAGAAAAGCTATGTTCTTTTCCAAGTTCCCATTATCACTGGACCGGAAAAAAGACTCAGGTGAACGATTCAGGATGCTCACAATTTCTTCATCAGACTTGAAGATGTTTCTCCACAGCTCCCAGCGCTGTTCCAAGTGTTCAACTGAGCGGGTGATAGCACGGGGATAACGGGATATGATTCCGGCTATTACTTTGCGGCTTGCACCTTTACTTTGCAGGAATTGAGCAAGACCTTGCTCATTAGTGAAGACTTTCCGAAGCACCCCAGGCTGACGCTGGCGTGCCATCTTCACATCAACTCCCATGAGATTCAGATTCTCCAGCAGAGATTCATTCTCTGGGGTAACCTGTGGATTTGGCAGCTCATTACTTCTTGTAGGAGCACTGCAAAGCCTCCTGGGAAGGCAGGTTGATGTTGACTGTAGTGTAATTAACCCAAAGCTGCGCTGCAGCGTCACTGATCGACGGAGGCTGAAAAGAGCCCTCGCTCCAGCTATTGCTGCCATTTCTAATGAGGGCTACACTTTAACATAACTTCTAGTTTAAGTGGACCTGAAAGAGAAATAAACATATTTAGCTCATTAATAATCTAGTCAAAGAAACAAAAGTGAAGTTGTTATAGCCACTAGGTCACAAACAGTGCATATTAGCAAAATGTTTTAACACAATTATGCAATGGTGAAATAGGTAATCAAATCTTTCAGTAAAAGTAACAAGAGCCACATTATAAAGTATTCTCTATTATAACTAAAAGTCCTATTTACTTAGGAAAACCACAGTGACGTTACTGATGCACAAACATGTCTGCAGCATTTAGGTATTTTAGGTGTAAGAACTAATTACTAATAATGCATCATATTTTATTTGTTTGTTATTTTTTTAAATTTACGTTAATTGAAAGCAGTCAAGTGAAGTAGTGTTACAGCTGGCCTAGAACTAGGCTACGTTTACTCATAGCTATGAGTAAACGTAGCCTAGTTCTTACCCCCAATGCAGTATTGACACTCCAAATATCTGCTTTTGTTAAGGTCCTGTCATATTCTAAGCTATATCATTGTAATTTCAAGTCAATCGTTACTTTAATGTTATAAATAAAACCGTAAGTAGCCTACAGTTTCTAATGAGAAACAGTTTCTAATGAGTTTCTAATGAGAAACTGTTTTCACTTTAAAATGACTAACGTAAAATGGAACGTCCTTACTACTACAAGCATGATGTCGTTAACTGTTAACGTTATGACTTTTACCACGTACAATAAGTTACATATGTATCAAGGGCTCAAGCCATAGTCTTCTAATAGAAAATGTAATTAAAACACATACCATATATACATTTGTAGGTAGCCATGTTTAGTGGCTCTTGGCCACTTACTTGCTCGTGAGGGATATTTGACAGCCGAAATCAACATGCAGAATCAATGCGGAAACGTGAATCTGGTGAAACTCCCGCGATATTTGTCGTCCAAGGGACTAATATCGCCAATTAGCGCCATCTAGCGTGTTGGAGTTATAAATGTGGTGTGTGTGTGTGTGTGTGTGTGTGTGTGTGTGTGTGTGTGGTTGGTGGGTGTGTGTGTGTGTGTGTGTGTGTGTGTGTGTGTGTGTGTGTGTGTGTGTGGTGTGTGTGTGGTGTGTGTGTGTATATATATACAATATATATATACATTTAACCACTAGATGGGAGCAAATGACTTTCATCAGTGGGTACAAATTTCTACCGTCATAAAATACATTGATGAGATTATAAATTAACCATACATTAATTACATAATCCGAATAATTTGAACTAAGGTATTTGGATTAATAGGTTACTTTTCACAATACTGTTTAACTTTAAGCGAGCAGTGCGAGAAGTACAACTGAGTAAAACCCATTAATGGTTCAAGGCAGTTAGCAGAATTTTAGATTTTATTATGATTTTCTCCAGTTCATCTTATCCATTCAATTAACTATTCAACTACATGTTCTGCACATTTTGTCTTCATAATTTATAGTATAAGGATTCATGGTCTTCTACTGTGGCAGTAGCTCAGTCCATAGGGAGTTGGGTTGGGAACCGGAGGGTCACTGGTTCAAGTCCCCGTATGGACCAAAAAGAAGGGAGTGTGGATTGGTGGCTGGAGAGATGCTACTTCACCCAGGTGCTGTTGAGCAAGGCACTGTACCCTCCCACCCGCTCAGGGCGCTGGTTTGGCTGGCAGCCCACTCACTCTGACATCTCTCCATTAGTGCATGTATAGATCCTGAACGTGGGTGGTGTGTGTGTGAGTGTGTGTGTGTAGTTCAGGACTGTGTATTAACAAGTGTGGACACAGAGTGTAAATTGTAATTTCCCCATTGGGGATTAATAAATAGATAAAAATTATACTAAATTCTTTCATTCTGAATATAATTTTATATTATTTTCTGGAAATCAAAAATCACCATTTATCGTTTGTGTGCACATGTAAAATTTGAACTTGTCCTTAGGTTGTTAAAACTCTCAAATTCATAGAGGCTATATAAAGTGCTTGACCTTCTAAATGGAGATGACCCCGGATAATTGCACAGCTATCTGCTCAAAATGTACACTGTAAACAAGCATTCACTCGCAAAGCCATCAGAGTGGACTTGGATTTATAGCTGTATGTGGCAAGCTTAATGTTTTCAGTATAATCATGAGTTGTAGAGTATATTAGACTCTGAGTTACAGGTATTCATATTTAATTTATGCCAGGCGTACATGATACCGCTGACGTTCTTGTAAACCCATGAGGCACAAGAGAGCGTTTGCCATGTGTTGAGGCTCACAGCTTAGCATTGAAACATCTACTGACCCATTGTCTGTCTTTACTGATGAGTTCCACCACTCATGAATATTTTAATACCTCAAAGTGATATCTTCATCATGCAAATGAGCTTTCACTCCGCTGCTCTAAGATTGAAGTGAGCATGGTGTTTTAGTGAAACCATGATAGGGTGAGTGTTTCCGCTTTATGTCATCTCAGTCATCAGCAGGCCCAGTTTAAATGTATTTACAGTTCCACTTTTCTCACACTTGTCCAAAGCACTTCTGCCTGTATATTTGCATAATAATGTGAGTGGGAGCGACTCTTATGGCTTATGGTTCTGCCTTGTTTGAATCATTTTGAGTCTCACAAGACACTTGATGAGAAGAAATGGAAGACACAAGAAAGAAGGATGAATTTGCTCCTACACTGAGACACTTCATGAATGTTACAGCTTTTGCACATATTAGTGTAATATTAGTTAACATCGCTGCCTCCATATCTTTCACTCAGTGCCCGTTCATCATGCACACCCAGCTAAAACTGTAATGCAGCCTAATACAGTTAATTTGTTTATTATTATGTCATGCCGGACTTTTGGCTCATCCTGCATGGGATTACAAGACACTGCTGTAAACAAAAGTACAATATGCATAGTCAGATGACACAGACACAAAACTAAATTTTCAAACAAATTGTGTTTCAAAAAGCAGAATTAAAAACAACAGAGATGCAAATTGACATAGGTCTATTCTGATCATTGAAATAGCATACTACTAGGCTATACTTTAATGTTTTTTGTTAAAACACTTTTAAATGGGGCGCCTGGATAGCTCAGCTGGTAGAGTGGGCGCCCATACACAGAGGTTTACTCCTCGACGCAGCGGGTGCGGGTTTGATTCTGACCTGTGGCATTTTGCTGAATATCATTCCCCCTTTCACCCCATTTACATATCGTCATCTGTCCTATCAAAATAAAGACCTTAAATGCCACCCAAAAAATTGTCTTAAAACACTTTTAAATATTGATTCAATTTTACTGTGTTCAGTAGTGTTTATTTATTTTATTTTGTTCCCTCCATTCGGAGTTTTTATGTGGCTGTTGTTTAGACTGGATTAGTTTCAGACATAGGTGTGCGTAATAAATGGGCAACTGAGGGGCTCTTCTTCCCCTCAGCCAAAAAGCATAAATTACTTTCTAATCATAGCTAATAATTTTCTCTTGCTATTTTTTCATTCCTTTTTGCTCATCCGATTCCATTTTAATTCCAGTATGCCCATTTTCTCACTCCCTCTGAACCTTTTAAAATTGTTAAGTGGACTTATGTGTTACTTTATGCATGCATATATCTGCTGTGTTTTTTATATTAAATGGATTTCTGTCTGATCCATTTGTTGTGGTGTACTTGGTAAAGTTGCTTAGGTAACTGCTGACACTTTACTCCTTCAGAGAATCAATAATTCAAAAGCTGTCGAAACTTTCAAATGCTCAGCAGTTCCCAGACGCTCTAGCACATGCAGTGAGTGTTCACAGGTGGGATCAAATTGGTCAAAATGTCTAAAAGAAGATGGGTGGAATTAAAAATCTGCCAAACAATAAGCTGTTCGGCTCCTGTCAGCCGAAGACACAGAGCATCCTCTCCTGCTGCTGCTGGTATGTTATACGGTAATTGATTCTAAGAAGCAGACAAATCTTTTTTTTTTCGGTAGCTCCAGCAGGTTTTCTGAGAAAATCATCTTATTTTATGAACCATACTGAAACAGAAGGTGACAGGACTGTGTCCTACAAGAGTACTTAAACAATGTTTCTACATCAACCTATGTTCAGTCGAGGACAACGATTGCGTTGTTCATGTGAATATGGAGGCTTTTAACAACCTTAAATTTTACAAATACGCAAACACAATCTGTATTGTTTTTAAAACTCAAGATCTTTGGTATCTCAAGTATCTTTTTAAAAAAATTCTTTGGTAAAAATGTGTTGCCTTTGCAGGGTGAAGTTATGTTGGGGGAATTTGGACCTAATAAAATCTTAACTACAGCACTGTTACATAACCTGTTCCAGACATCTGACTCGCAGCTAACTTCTCCAATTTGTTCACGTTTAATTTGGAAGAATCAATGAATGAAGTGAACCAAAACGGCAGTTCAGTCTGTATTCTGTAATCCATATCCTGAACAGCTACTTTTCCAATACCTGTTATGATGATGCATAAACTTTGTAGACGGAAGATCAATTCCACATGAAGTCTGTGTATAAGTTAAATAAATTGTATATTGTGTCCTTTCTCGCCTTTATCTGTCCTGGAAACTGATGCCAGTCTCTTATGTTACCTGCTGTTTCATTTAGCCAAGGAAGCTCAAATGTTTCTTTTCAATAGTTTACACCAATAGCCCAGTTAAGTTCCATGCTGTAAAATGTGAGTTGATGGGTGAAGTCTTTATTAGAAAGAAAAAAAACAGATTTGAAATGAAAATATCTAGTGTTAAAAAACAGCAAGTAAGTAATCATAGAAACCGAGCAGACATTTTACGCAGGATTCAGAATGCATATAAAACAGTGAAATTTATGATTATTATATAAGTCATCAGATAATTTAATTATATCATTAATGCTTGTTAAAAAAATCCCTGTACATTAAGACATTAAAGGATCCTGCCATGTAAGTATTTCCTTTACAAATTCAGATTTCGTCCAAACCTCATAGATGAAAACATGAGAAATGACAAAGAAAAGCATTAAATAAAAGATCCATGTGGTTTATTTAAGAAGTTTTAGACAGTCAACAACTGTTTAATTATTAGGCTATGCGATGGAATGCAACTTAGTGCATTTATTAAAGAACTACTTGAATACAATAATGAGGTACACATACCTACATTTGATGCCATGTTATAATCCAGAGAGAAATCCTCCATAAGTATTTGTCAGCTACACTTTGTGGTCACTTTATGAATTGAGATTTATGTTTTTAACTATTGCAGTAGGATACTTTGCTCTATTGTTTAAGGTTTATTCCACTTTCATATGTTTATTGTATGCAACACAATAAGGCAACTGAAAACTTACATTGGGAATAATTCAGAATGTGATTCTGATAATAAATTCTTCGTAAAAATACAACTGATCCATTTTATTTCTATGGAATGCTCTCGGAATAGTTTTACTTTTGATATTTTGTGTTGCTAATACGAAAGTAAAAGATTTGAATACAGGACTTTTTCTTGTAATGGAGTACTTAAATGCCGTGCTACTCCTATGTTTACTTAAGTAAAAGCTCAAATTTCCTCTTCTACCACTGATCAAAACCGTAATACTGCATGGTAAACGTTTTTATTTGGGATAATATCGATATTTCTGACAGCACCTGAAAGCAACAAAGTGGAAGACCAAGGGGCGTGGCTGTGAAGGCACCTAAACGGCGTCATCATATTTGCGTCTCATGTTTACGTGTAAAACATGGCGGCGGACTACCAACAAGGAGACAGCACCACCTAGTAAATGCGACTGGCAGCAAGCTGGAAGACAGACGAGAGACATATTTAACCGTTAGTTTTTAATATTGTTCTTGCCGATATTTCGCATGAAGAAGTTTCCCTCTTGTTTCAGCCACAGGGACCGCGGTGATGGAAGACGAGGAGAGGCAAAAGAAGCTGGAGGCCGGCAAAGCAAAGGTAGGAACCTCCGTTTTTGATGTTAGCATAACTCATTAACACTGCTTTCATTGCTGTAAAGTTGTAAGTTATTGTTGTCGACAACTTATTTCCTCACGGCTGGGTCTGTCATCTGTTTTTTTGGGTCCCCCCCTCCCCCCCTCCCTCCCCTTTTTATGCCCCGCTCAGCTGTCAGTCCCAGCAAACATGCGCCCTGCTGACAGCCGGGGGTTGGCTCGCCGGGGTTAGCACAGCTACTGCTAGCCACAGACTCCTTTGTCATCATGCTTGTCTCACGTTACTCCAATGTTTAATTTTCCTTTTCTGAAACGTGCAGGAGTGTGCACGCAATGCCAACTTAATCACCCACAAGTCAAGCCCCCCCCCCCATCGTTAACAAAGGCTTATTAACGCCACAGGAAGTGTGCCGGACAGGCTGGTGTAACAGGATTTACAGGACATTTTTCTACTAGCTAGAGCAAACATTGCCACACATGACACATTGGCTTGCTACATTGGCTTTTTGAATCATCAGCATCAACATTTAGGTCAGGAGGACAACCCCCACCCATCCAATAACTGACGTAAAACTATGGATAATGCTTTTGTTTGTAAACCTGTAATGATGCCCATCCTTATTATTTTTGTCACATAAATGAGTTTTTTCTCATGTTATAAATTGCAATGAAATAAATGGTCCACTGCTCTGTCTGACCTATCCTCTATTCATTTGTTGCCTGGACTGGTGCATTACCTTGCAGCAGCTCTGTTCTTGCTATTTCTTCACTCAAATATATCTCAGGGAATAAATTCTGTCCATAACACGCCTGCAAGGAGATGTGTTGTACCTAGCCTAAAGACATGGCTAATTGGAGGAATTGTATACAAAACATATTTGGCTATCAGTGTAACAATCTAAGGATTAAAGACATTATCTTTATAGCCTCATCTTGGCAAAAAGTTACATAGATATTTGTCCCTATTACTATGTAACAGGTATATAACATTCCTTTTTAATATTGCAGTTTTTGTCCTTGTGATTCTCTATGGACCCATTTACAAAGTGTTGGTATTGAAAATACTAATACATTTTGTCAGGCAGACTTGGAAAGGTGCTACACTCCAAATGCTTTCCATCCAAACACTGCAAAGAAACATATAATAAACTGCATTTGGTGTCTCTTTTGGTCACTCCAGGTTTCATGTTTTGAGCTGGTGTTCTGGCTTTTAGGTTAGCACCGTGTGAGAGACCATGAGAAACCCCATCTTCGTTGTAATAGCTCTGGAATTCTGCCCCACTGTACTGCAGGAGCGTCTGCTGTTATTTTATTTGACACAGTACCATGTCACCATGCCCTCACATGCAGGTAGAGATTTTACAAGATGTCATTATTTGTTCTACTACCCTCCCAAAGTCAGATTGGATCTAAGTTTGGCTTGAGTCCAAGATGCATGGCTGGATATCGTTCAGAAAATTTCAATATCATGGGGCCTCTTGTAGCTCACCTGGTAAAGCATGCGCCCCAAGTACTAACACTCAGTGCTCACCACAGTGGCATGGGTTTAATTCTAACCCGCGTCACTTTGCTGCATATCATCCCCTTCTCTCTCCCTTTTTTTCTGTCTTCAGATGTCCTATCTTATAAGGGCCAAAAATCCCCCCCAAAAATCGTTGTTTCCCGTACGGCAATCCCCCGCATTATTAGCTCTTGTTACAAGCATACTGCATGCTTATTGGCTCACTGGCGCTAATGAGATTTACTCCTTAGGTATTTAAATTTGGTATTGAATGACAAGGCATTTTTCTGTACTATGGAGGTAGTATTATCAGTGCCTAAAAGTATTGTAGTTCTGTACCCAGCCCTACCAACCTCTGACCTGATATACAGAATGTCAGCAAGCTAAGGGGAGTGCTAAGACAATAACTTAACCCAATGCCTCTCTAAACTACCAAACCTAAAAGGAAAACATTTAAACTAGCTGTTTTAGATAAAAAATAAGTATAATTAGTATGCGCCTGTGTGGCCAAACTTTTGCCCCAATATTTAATCAGAATTAGATATATGGTGATGGATAGGTGACATATAGCTGTTGTGATTTTCCGGTTTAAAATTAAGAGGCAAAGCCCAGTGACTGGGTAATGTGTTTCTCAAATCAGGTATAGGTGAAGTGAAGGGAAAACTGTCGATCATCTATTGTATAGCTGGCTTGGAGTGACATCCGTCCCAAGCAATTGCCTACTGAGTCATACCAGGCACTGAAGTGTTAATTAGGGGCTGGTGTTGCCAAGCTATTGTTCCAAGTCACTGGCTGCGGATGTATTGTTGCTTTCACCTTTCCACAAGAAACAAGCATAATGGAGTTACTTGTGGAAGACTTTAGCTTGGTTCTCCAGTTACAGGGCAGATAAACTCAAGATGCTAAAAAGATTTTGTGTTAGGTCAGAGAAACTCCCAGACTCATATGGCACCTTTTAAAAGCACCAGGGTGGAAGTTTGTTATTTTGAACATGATTTCTTGAAAGAAATAGTGTAAATTGCTGGTGTAGTCCAGTGCGGTTACATTTCATTAACTAAAATATTGAAAAACTGTTTTTAATCTTAGTTTATGTCATCAATCGAGGTTTAGATGTTGGCTTCTTTTACAGTCACAGAGGTGTGTCTCCATAGATAACTTTTAATGTTTATTTTCCCTTTTACTTTTTATCTATTTGTCTATAGGTCATTAATGCTCAGCCAGTCAATTTGTCCATCACACACAGTGTGTTGAACAGCACGGATTTTTAATACAACTTCAATGAATAACGCGTGGCAGCCTATTTGCTGTTCCAGAATTTTCAAAATGATACTGATTGGGGCAGGGCACTGCAGTGTTTTTTATTTGGCTCAAGGGATGCACACATCATTTATGGAGGACGGCATGTATCTTTGTTTTCTCTGCTTCTCTGATTTGTCAATGTTTGTAACTTTACCAGCTTCTGCCATCATGAGTGATGGGTTCATTTATGTACTTGCAAAGCTTTGCATCATTCTGGAAAATGAGGCATCAGGGCAGTGTAGTCTTATGCACAATTTCAGATTTGTATTTCTTCACTTAAGTTTTTGCTAATTGCAATGCCAAAAAAGGCCTTACTGTCACTATTTTCAAACCAAATTACATAGTCTAAACAGTCTTCTTATAGAAGTAAAGATAAATTTAGCCCATTGGAGAAATCATTTGCCAAACCTTGTATAACACAGGAAATTGTAAGTAGATTTTTTTGGGGTTCAAATAGCAACATATCTGTGTCACTGTCAGACAGCATTGGAGGTTTTGAGGACAGCAAAGGTACAAGTTGATCTACTTATCTTAGGCCTGAACGGTTAATCCTTCAGGTGACTAACCATGTACGTGCCCAGCACAGCTCTATATGATTAATAGACTTTGACCACCAAAGCTTATTCAGCTTATTAATCGGCTTGATTGACACTGGTGGGTTTTCACTATTAGGTTGTAGTCTTTATTATCCTTATATGTTTGAATATATAACTTTGAATGTCTTCCAAGCTCTTGTAATGTCATGCTGTACTGCTTAGGAAGGTATTATGTGGTGATTAATTGAATGGGATAGTCTAACAGCTGTCGAGTTTATATCAGCTACGACCTGGGGAATGACCGAACCAAACTTTCTGTGTTAGTCTAGAAACTTTTGTCAAGCCTGCAGGAGTACTTTCCCCTATTTTAATATTTGATCTTTAAGAAAGATAAGGTGTAAATGAAAGCTGCAGTTATACTATACCATGAAAGAGGCTGATTGGGTTTTACAGTTTTTGAGAGAAAAGGTTTAAGATGTGAGCTAGTGTCTATGTGCCCAAAATAGCTCACTCATCACAGATTTAGTGGTAACTAAATCTTAGGATTCATTACCACAGGAATGCTTTTTGTAGTTTTGCAGTCTTTCAGGTCTATTTGTTTGTCACGCTAATCCAGCGGAGGTTTGGCTGTCCCCCGTCAACCAATCCCTTTTCCTTCTCCTGCGTGCCGTCTCCCCTGTGCGCGCTCTGCTCGGCAGCCCGCACGGGACTGCGCGCCTGCTCAACCAGGTGAACTGAATTGGGCAATCAGAAGCTCGTGCCCAGTTCAATCAGTACAATGTTAAATGCCAATCTGGCAATCTGTTTTGTGCCAAATACTCTTGAAAGTGTGAAGCAATGATTGTCTTCCAGATATACTTTGAACCAACAACCTAAAAAACCGTTTTGTTTATAGAACACATTAAAGCACATTAAATTTCAGAGGGGAATATGGCGGGAGCATCCAACAATCGTCCTCTAGGCTAGATTGAAACCCAGGATGTTGCATCTATGTTATGCACTCCAAAGGGCCAACATCCATCCTATAGTTGTAATGTAATTGGATGAGTTGTACAAAACAATTATTTACCCAGCTGCCCACTGTTTTTCTTTTCTGAGATTGTGGCGCCTGAGGGTGATACTGCATGAGCATGACCACATTCATTCTCAATAGAAATTATAAGGATACTTGACTTTGATCATAGCTTAGATTTGTTGAATGCAAAGGTACGCAGGGCCGTGACCGTGAGAAATAAGTATTGCTTGAGAGAAAAACAAGGTTAATTTATTGTAAACCCAAAGATTAAACTGAGCCAAATGTCATTGTTTAATAGGCAATATGCACGTGCTAAGAATCAGAATAAACTGCTGGAATGACTCTACAGAGCAGTGAAAGCAGTGTGACAAGACTTCAGGGCAGGAGTTGTTTACAGGTCTGTTTTTATCTTATGTCTGTGATATGCATATGTTAATATATACATTTCAGCCTGGTTTGGAGCCTCTTGAAAGTTTCACAGCTGAAGCTCCACCCGCTGCACCAATCATAAACCAGGTGGCTTCAATTGCTGTTTTTTTTGTTTTCAGGGC
The DNA here is from genome assembly GCF_008692095.1 of Etheostoma spectabile. Classification (NCBI taxonomy): domain Eukaryota; kingdom Metazoa; phylum Chordata; class Actinopteri; order Perciformes; family Percidae; genus Etheostoma; species Etheostoma spectabile. The sequence goes on from NC_045746.1 coordinate 13,909,551, forward strand.
GATTAGCTATTGTTGATTACTAACTGGAATGTGTGTATTAAGCACAAGAGTTTTGGCCTCTAATAGCTAGATGTTGACTAACACAATATTGCTGGCAGTCTCATTGACACATGACATTAGAGACAGGGAGCCCAGCCCCCGGGTGACACTGCACTGCTGCATTTCAGTTTTGCTTGTATTTTTAGCAGTGTGTCTCACAGGCATCAAACTACAGCAAAGCACTTTGTTACTCATATAATGACACATGTTTGTAAATGATGCATGTGATCTGTATATTGAGCATCACATGTACTGCTTTTTCAGTTTGTGCTAAAGTGTTTTTAACAGACAGCATTCAGTATGCTTTTTCCTGAGGCACAAATGTTAAGATCTTCTGAGAAGATCATTGACTTTTTAAACGTCACCAATTCACAAATGCTAGTCACGCAGTTATTGGTCAGCTGTGTTCCTCACTTCATAAAACAAGGCTGTCATGTCTTTTTTTAGTTTTCTTTTTAAACCATAGTCTTCTCATGTATTGATTTTTGTACTTCTGGGTACAAACTGTGATGACACTTAACAGGGTTGACAAGCTAGTAAGACAGACAGCAGTCTTGGATAAACTATGTGATTTATAATTGTGATAATCTATATATCTGATATACAGTATGATATGGTACATGTTCTGATAAATCAATTGATAAACTGTTAAATAACCGGAGAGAAATATTAGTTTTTGACTAAATCATCAAATTAGATGCCTGACAAATTATAAAATGCTACAAAAATCCAATCTATTTACTTCAATCTTGAATGGTTCACAATGGTTAATACACACATAATTGTTTAAGGGATAGCCACCCCATTATTAACATTACAGCAGAATATCTTGTCGTGGGCAATTGATTTCGTCCAACCCTAGTTTGTCTGATTTCCTTAAATTGAAATTGATTCTGCTGAATAAAAAATGTTCCTCATGTTTCCATTAAATTACATTAGTAGAACATTTAGACATATAAAAACATACATAAACACACATCAGCACTAAAAATTGTGTAGCTCCACTCCTTCCAGTAACACCAGATTGTAATTGCAATTTAGTTGATTTTAAATAAAATCATACACAGTTTACTGGATGTTGTTGTTGGTGCTGTTAGTCAGCTGCTACTAGACATGAATAAAAAAGCCTGTGTAAAGAATATGCCTGTGTAAATGTTTTCAGAGAGCAGATGGTGATACACCTACGTAGTCTCCTTTCCCAGACGGTGATACAGCCACACAGGCTCCAGTATTCCATATGTTCTGCCAATGCTCTGCTCTGCCCAGACAAATAGGGCAGCCTGATAAGCAGCTCAACGAAAGTCTGGGTTTCCCTGAGACGTCTTTAAAACTCAGGGCAATTTCTTCTGGCAGGTCCACTGCCTATCGCACAGTAGTGCTAGTGTGTTAGTCCGATTTAAATCAGAATTAAAGGATAGCCTTGTTGTGTTTTCAGAGACGCTCTGTCGTCGTTATCACCAGATTCTCCCCCTGTAAGACATTCATTCATATCTCAATTCTGGTTTTTAATGCACGTAGCTCTTCTCTCTCTCTCTCTCTCTCTCTCTCTCTCTCTCTCTCTCTCTCTCTCTCTCTCTCTCTCTCTCTCTCTCTCTCTCTCTCTCTCTGTGTGTGTGTAGCCCTTTGAGCTTTAAAGCTGTGTGTTGTACTATAGGTGGGGGACGACGCCCACTCTTAGCTCTGTCGTGTTGTTCTCTAACCTTTTGTGCAGCATCACCAAACCAGAACTGTCAAAAAGTGCTTACTTTAATGCTGACTTTGCTGCTACAGGAGTGGGGTTTGCTGGGCAGGTGCATACAATCTGTGCTCTTAGTAGAGCTGCAACGAGTAATTGTTCAGTTGATCAACAAAGAATGAATCAGCAAGTTAATCGATAAGTCCTTTTTGGGACAAAAATGCCAAACATGCTGGTTCCAGCTTGTCAAATATCAGGATGAAGCAAAAAACACTTCTTCACCAGTATCTTTGCTAAACCGTATTGCCAAACCTGTATATTAATGTGCATTTAGGGTTACGATCTTCTGTCATTTGGTACATTTCCAGGACAGGTGAGCCGGCATTAGCATGGTCTCCTTGGCAACAGTCTGTCTATATATATGGCAATCCATGCAACACCTGTGCTGTGGCACCTGCAGCCCCTGCTGTCGGCCCTGCTTTAGCTGACTCTGCGGCCAATTTGTTGTCACCTGTTGCTACATAATACATATCAGAAGTGGTCTGGCTGTGTAATTAGTAATATCATCATTTCCTTGGTGATGATTCATGTAATATACTCCTGCTGCTTTTGTTTATGGTATACAATTGGTTTGTATGTGTAAAAGAGAAAAAGGGAACATGAGAGTGAGTGTTTATGAGAGAATGAGTAGTTGGAAATCGGATCTGTTTAGTCAGAATCAGAAACGGTTTATTGCCACTACAAGTAATTTGACTTGGTGATGATTTGATGAATAACAATAATCACATTGCAAAAGTATAAAGACATGATGATGAATAAAAACATTTACAATGGAGTATGAAAAAGTATAAGAATGCGTTTTTAAAGTTTCTCTTTAAATGTGTACAGATGTGCAAGAATGGGAAAATTATTGTCCAGGGTTAGAGCTAGGTGATATGACCATATTTATCATCAAAGCGATATAAAAAAGTCTATTATGTTTTCAATATTGTTTCTATCACAATGTCGTAAAACCAGTGGCTGAACTGCGTTACGGTAACATTACTTCATTTAGACGACAATTTAAGTTCTGATCTTTGCACCCTATCTTCATTTTGCACCAAAGGTCTTAATAAAATGGGAAAATACTTTGTCAATTTTAATTTGTCAAGTATTTAATCACCCAGGAGTATAGGCCTTTTCATATAAAAGTGTTTCATGTAAACTGTTTATTTATTGAATTACCAGAAAACATGCCATACTGTGATATATATATATATATATATATATATATATATATATACCGGTGTGTATATATATCATCATATAGCTTATTACATTGACATGAAGTGGAGATTGCTTCTTGTACCCACAAAAAGTTGTTTCGATCATGAACCCATGAATATTAACAATTTAAAGCAAAGAATAACATTTTGAAGATGGTAAAGAAGATAACAAAAATGTTATTGGCCATTCAGACCAATCGTTGACATAGTTTAAAAATGTAATCCTTTAGTCAGGATTAGCACTTGGCAGAGCAAGAGGCATGTGTCGGGTCATATGGACACAGGGAGGGAGGATTCACCCGGAGCAGGGAAGACGTCTTTTTGGGACACATAATGTTTCGCTGTAGTTTCACCAAACTGTGTAGGCTCCGAGTAGGTTCATATGTTTTTTTTCCTTTGTTAGAAGTATACACTCCGTTCTAAACAGACTAATGAAGTTGAACATTAGGCTAAAGCAGGTGGTTCTTGCTCTCAAGTCGTAGTATTAGGGTCAGATAAATAAAGATCTGAATGGAAGCTATGACCGAAGATGTAGACTAGATTAACATTTAAAAGGATTTAATTAAAGTATTAGCTAATGTTTTTTAACTTCCAAGGACCAACATTGAAGCTGAAAGTGTAATTTTCTCTTAAACACTGCCTGTTTCTCTTTTCCCTCTCAAGTTGGCTGAATACCGTCAGAGAAAAGCTCACGCTGACTCCCAGAAGAAAAAGAAGAAGAAAAAGAAGCCGGGAGAAGACTCTGAGGGGGATTCGCAGGGAAAGGTGGAGGTCGAGGCGGATCAGTCTGTGGGAGGAGAGGAGGTCTTAGGCCAAGGAAGAGATGGATCACAAGAAGGAACAGCCACAGAGTTCACCTACGCCAGGACGCTGCGGAGTGGAGAGACTGTCGAGCATAACCAGACCTACACCATAGAGGTAGACTCAACAATTTATTCCAAGAGTATTCACTTATACAGAATCCCAGTCCATTCTTTCCTTTTAATGAAGACTTCCTTTCCTTTTAAGAAAGACTCGGACCAAAGCTGGGTGTAGCTGGACAAACCGTACAAATTAGGCATCTGTTGCACTAAAACTCATATCATAGGGTGAAAACAGATAACCAATGTTGTTGAGAGAGAGTTTTTTCAATTTCAACTCCATTTAAGTTTTTTATATCACATTGAGCCCTGGATTGCATGGAAAAAAAACAACTAACAATAAAGCATATGGGCTACGAAGGAACTTCATTGTGCATTAAGCTGCACCATATAAACTGAGAAACTCAAACTATTATTGTAGTACCCTTAAATACCCTTCTACCATCAGTGGATCTTATCGTGGCATTGCCGTCACTGCTGATAAAATGTCGGATTAAATCTGGAGAAATGTGACAGCGCTAGTGTCCATGTATGATTGTTTCAGTGAAACAATCAATCTGCTCCAACAAGTGAGAACAAATATGATTTGCCTAAAATTAGTTATCTGATGATAAAACATCTGTTTCATCCGCTGCATCCTGCATCATCACTGCATCATTTCAAAATAAATGGGTGCCATTCAAGACTGGATTTCTGAGTGATCCTGTGAAGAATAGACTCCTTCTCCAATCAAAATTCATAATACACTGGTTTGAACATGCCCATTGATTTGTAATCATTTTAAAAATGATTATTCATGCCCGTACATTTTTGTGAAAAGGATTGTTGTCGTCTATAGAGTTTTGTTTCTGTTGTCTCCTGGAGCTTAATGAGTCTGCTATAGCTGTCATGACAACCAGTCTCAATGGGAGCACAGAGCAGTGATTTAGGCATTTTACCATGAAAGAATAATTAAACAAATATTTGTCAAATTAATCGTTTTAAGAATTTAAAAATTCAGTGTTTATTAAAATAAAATGGTGGAGATGAATGGCTTTATTGAGTCACACAATTTAACCTAGACAGATTAAAAAAAAAATAAATAAAAAAAATAAATCAATGAGCAATTACAGTTTGTTGAAAGAAAATGTTTGCATAACATTTGTCTAGGAGCAAACATACACTTCAACATATATGAAATATTAATTCTTGATTTTGTAAATATAGATGATACTTAAAGGATTGTGGTTCAGACATGAATAGTATTCATTTGTTAGTTTTCTAGCAAAAGCCTGGGAGAAGGGAAAAAAGTTCTTTACTAAGATAATCTGTAGATAGTTGTTTGTGTGTACTGTGTTTTTTTGTTAATGATGTTATTTCTCGGGCCCCTGTTTAGCTGACCTGGTAGAACAGGTGCCCATGGGGAGAGGTTTACTCCTCGACGCAGCGGGCCCGGGTTTGACTCTGACCTACCGGCCTTTGCTGCACGTCATCCCTCTCTCTCCCTTTTTTAAGTCTCTTATACAAATAAAGGCCTAAAATGCCCTAAAACATAATCTTTAAAAAAAACAAAAACACGTGATTTGTATTTGCAAGACCGGAAGAGAGTAATCAAATAAAACTAAAAACAACTACTGTATATGAAAAATAAAATTTCCAATACTAAATAAATAATGAATTATTTATAATTTTGGTTTTAAAGAAAAGCTATTTCTCCTGTTATTGTTACTGAGTTACAAAGCCTTCACTAGGCTGAACCTTCATAGAGAATTATTAGGAAATTAGGGATTCTCACAATTAGACCAAAAATCGAATAGATTAAATCTAGCCTGGTCTGAGACCTTGAAAAAAGGAAATGTTTCTTTCCAATCCAATCCAATCCACTTTATTTATATAGCGCGATTTTAACAAACACAAGGTTTCCAAAGTGCTGCACAAAATGATAATACAGAATAAATAGATAACACAATAAGAGCACACATATAATAAGGTATAATAAAATAAAAACAATAAAATGCACTGCCGGCATGTGGTAAAGGTATACACATAAAATCATCACTCTACCTGGTGTTAAAAGCCAAAGAAAAGAGGTGGGTTTTAAGAAGAGTTTTAAAATGAGACAGAGAGACTAGCTGACTTTGTGTCCTAAGAGTAAAGTTTGGACTTCTCAAAATGCCTTTAATTCTCTTTGAGATTTGTCTGGATGCATGCATCTGGTATTTGTGGTATTGCATCTTGAGACATTTTGCTTAGGAGGCTGCAGACTTTAGGCTATGATGTTTGAGGAGAGCACTGGAAAAGATCCTGTAAAGTTAACACTTTGCTTTGATGAATACTCAACTACTGTGCTGCGTTTATAATACTCCAGCAGGGATACTTGGGTTTTATAAGTTGGTGCAGTTCTGCTTTGATGGTAATTTTTAATTTGCAGAGGATACTCAGTTTTGTTGTCGGGTGCATATTTAAAAAAGAAAAATCTTAACCTTCTCAAATGTTTTGGTTGTACTTGGGATTCGGACCAACTTTTATATGCTAAGTTTGTCCTTTGCATAATACATTACTGACAGATAACTTCATCAAGCATGCTATTTGAAACTTAACTCAAAATCCATTGTTAATGCATTCTACCAAATAATTTCATATCCACAAATACTACTGCAGCCCTGGCACACCCAGCCTGCTTGTTGAAAGGTCGGTGAATTTAATGTTTTTTTTTTTTTATTCACATAAAAACCTTTCAACGGACAATTGATATTTGGTCTGTAAGCTTTACAAACATACATGACCTTGCAAATCTGCAATGAATTATATTCACTAGTCTCAATAATGAATCTGATGAATAAATATTTCACAGAAATTCAGCTATTCCAAAACAGTTTGAAACATATACACAGACCTGAGGGCTCTTACAGTTTTTTTCATCATTCAAGCCCTCTCAGTCTCTCTTATTGGTGCTGTGCAGCCACTCTTTCCCTGAACCCACTGTACATTTAATGTGGTACATGCCCACAAAACTACTTGTTGCCATGGAAACAGACAATTGCCTTTAAACAGGTTGAGATGCGTCGGTCTGTGGGACCAATTTCCATGGCCTTGCAACACTTTTTAGCAGACCTTAAGGTTGATTGAATGTTTTGTTGCGAGGCGAGTCTTTTACCTTGGGAGCGACTCACATCCCTCTCTGTTAGAAAAGGCTGTAGGACATGCGGTATTTTTCTGCTGCATGGATGGGAGCAGTTATGTATCCCTTACAAATGAAGCTTGTACATTTTTAAAGGACTGAGCCATATACAGCTTTAAAACTATGAATGGTTTACTGTATGTAAATTAAGGATGTAACCGTTTAAAGTTAAATGATTTGTTCTCCCCTATGATTTTTGTTTCCATTTATTTTTCACAACAGTTGTTGTCATCCCAGTTCTGCTGCTCCTGCAGTTTGATTCTTTTCAGAGAATTTCTAGTGGCACAGCTTTTTGGAAGCAGGAACTGGTTGCTGTGGAAACACACCAGCTCAAGTCTTACACAGCATAAGTAATTACAAATACAAGAATGTTGACTCATTAGACATCATCAGCTGCAAGTAAACTTTGCATCAAGCTCTCTCATCGACAAGGTTGTAATAAAATGTTAATTTCACTTGACCAATATTCTTCTTTGTGTTGCTGTTCAGTTGGAGTTATGTTCCAGTTCTGCAGTCCATTGACAAACCTGTCATTTCTCTCTTGTTCTGGATCACATACAGTTTTAATTTATGACCGCCGAATTAACTTGAAAATAGACTTAAATAATGTCCAGCATTACTCTTGTCGGGGTAACTAAGTAGCTGTTTGACAGAAGCTGGTAAGGCCCATATTTTATTGCTGATTATCTTCTGAAATAGGACATTAGGCAAGCATCGTTTCAAATTGATATCATTGAACATTTTGTCTTGTGCATTTTATGTTTGATCAAAGAATGGAAGACTTCTGGAACAATGACTGTATTTGGTTGTCTTGTTTTATGATTTAAATCCTTTATTTTACTTGGCTCATATATCCTGATAGTTTTCTACATTCAGTATTAATGACATTTTCCTGATCTTCTTTATTGCAGCCAGAAAGTGAAGTGTCCACTACTGCTGAAGATTATTCCACGGAGGTGAGATCTGAAAACATGTATCATCACTTTTTGACGCAAACATTTTTCCCTTTTTAATTTTATGGTAACTCCAAATATTATTCACAATGCCACGTTTAGACTGATGCAACTTGCACGTTGAAGCATCTCCAATTAGGGCCTAATGCACTTTGAGTTTTTTTGTGTGTATTTGTTATTGCATTTTGTGTATTTTGTATATAAAAGATGCTGAATAAATAAAGTTATTATTAGTCAAATAAAAAACAAACAATATTGCTTGTAACAATGGCACTATAAAAAAACATCATCAAAAGTTCTACAAACTCTTTTTGCTGATTATCTCCTGTTATGCCGTCACTACACTTTACAACATTAAAACATGTTTAAAATTGAAACTAATTAAAAAAAATCTAAATTAATAAGAGGATGATTTTAAATGTGATTTTCAACCAAACTAAAACCAACATTGCAGTATGTTTGTCAAGAACATAAATTATCAGACTTCAGCAGTACAAATCTATCAAATAATGACTTCTGAAATTACTTTTCCATCACAACTCCCAAATCTTAATGCTTCACTGACAGGTAAATGGGTGCCATGATGAAATGACAGAGAACCTAAGGATGCCTTCGAAGGATTTTATTTGGGTACAGTAATCTGATCAAGCAGCTCTTTTGGCTCGGCTTTTACTAGCTAACCCTCTGGCTGCCTGTTTGTCTATACTTTAGTCCTCTGGAAAATTTTCTGTAACCTACTAACTAAGCCTGTTTTATGCTGCACTCACTTGACTATGTACCTACAGACGTGTTGGGTACTTGAAGCTGTACTGTGTTTGTCATTATGTTATGAATGACATTTTTGATAGAACAAATTGCTGAGGAGTTTAGAATAGAACAGGGCTTTGTGACATTTTAGAAATTGTAAATTATCTGTGAAAGCTCAAAGAGAATCAGGTCTGTGAAGAGGATAGAGGATAGAGGACAGGGGGTGTCACACAAAGAGCTGCTCTCTTTAGTTTCACTGAGGTGATTTTGGAACAGAGGAGACCGAAACTCGAGAGGTTCTGATCAATACAGTTATGATAGATGGGGAGCCATGCTGACTTCTGGAAGAATTACAGTGAGGTGTGAAGATAGAGTATTGGTGCATTGACTTAGTCAGAACTAATCCATAGACTGAACTATTATTATAATGTATAAGTGCAATCATAACTTTTAAATAAGCCATTTTTGAAATTATATTAATGAAATAGATTTTCTTCCTTTTTATATATAATAATACCAGGTTTCATCTCACACAATGAAACCTGGTATTATTACGATCAGCATGCAGCCACATTGCACATGTCGGTATCTTTTAAAGTAAGAGTAATAACTGTGTTACGAATCATTTCTGTTCCCTTTTCAATTTTCATGAATTTTGCAGATTTTGGGCACTGAGACGGATCAGATACTTTTCCTGGTTCTAATAGTAGTAGAAGTGAATCTAAGAGACAGAAATACAGCAATATTTAAACAGTGTTCTACAACTAAAGATTGTATTTTATTTGTATTTAATTATCTTGCAAAAAAAATAAAAAATATGTTGGCTTCATTTTGTCCCTTCACTTACTTTGAGAAACCTCGGAATCTGCAAATATCAAGCAAACTGCGAAAGGAGAAATATGTTTTGAAGAACATACTTTGCTAGACCTACAAAGTCTTATTTTCTTTATGGTGTTTAGCATAGTTGAATTCCCTTGCAGCCTTTAATAACTCCCATTTATAAAACTAACGTAGACAGACTTTCCCTAAACTTCTTTGGGTTATTGGTGTTGCATTTGGACCAGTATCTGTAAAGCTGGTTTTGGCCACAGCAATCCTTAGTTTTTAAGGAAGATCCAGCAAGGCCAAAAAAGAATTCATTAACACATTTACTACACATTTTTTCATGTTTCTCCCAGCTTTTGTAACTAACTGCTGTTGCTCTACAGTGACTAATTGCTAAACTCATTCTTGAAACCTCATCTTGATGGCTTTTCCGCAAACCCTGTAAAAACTGCTGAGTTTCATGTTCAGGAGGAAGGGGAGCCCCTGCAACAGGTGACAGAAGGAGGTACAATGGAGGATGCACTCGCCGCCAAGACCCAGGCAGTGGAGGAGCTGAGTCAAGAGCTTGAACAAATCAGGGCTGCCTTTGGCTCTGAGGGAGTGCAGCAGGTAAATGTTTGATTACTTTATTATTATTATTATTATTTCTTCTTCGTACAGCACATTCCTTGCTTCTGCATAACACCTAAGTTAAGCCCTACTGGTATGTTTATTTTAAGGATGTTTTTGAGCTCTGTCAGTATCTCTTTTCTTCTCTGCTCTCTCTCATTAATGCTGTCTATAAGGTGATTTTACATAATTGCATTTTACTTTTCTAGCTGCAAGACTTTGAGGCTGCTCTAAAGCAGCGAGATTGCATCATCACCCAGCTCACAGCTAACCTTCAGCAGGCTCGTGAAGAGAAAGACGAGATCATGAAAGAATTCCTGGAATTGACAGAGCAAAGCCAAAAACTACATATTCAGTTCCAGCAGGTGGGAACTCAAGTTTTTTAAATGTCTTAACTATCTTATACTAGCCATTCTATCCTACACTTCCTAGCCACTACAGGTCATTGCACTATTATTATTTTGTTCTACTACTTGCTATCCATGTATTCAACTAGAAATTATTTTGTGTATGAAATTGTATTTACAGCTGCAGGCGGGTGAGACACTGAGGAACACAAGCCACAGCAGCACAGCAGCTGATCTTCTGCAGGCCAGGCAGCAGCTCATGCAGTACCAACCACAGCTGGAGGAACTCCAGCACAAGCTCATTGAGATGGAGATGGTAAGAAGTTGCCTTGTGTGATCCTGCAGACATCTTTTAGACATAATCTGTTAAATGTAAGTGGTTACACAATATGTGCTTAATGTTGCCCCTGCATTTCTAATAATTGTTTTTCTTTTTAGTCAGGGAGAAGATCAGAAGAATCATTCAAACAAAGGATAAATGAAAAGGACCTGCTAATTGCTGAACAAGAAAAAGTTATTTCAGGTCAGAAGCAGATGCTGACAGAGTTAAGGATAGCAGAGGAGTCTTTTGCACAAACACTGAAAGAGAAAAATCTGTTAATTTCAGAGCAAACTGCAATAATAGCAGAACATGAGCTGTCATTATCCTTGCTCAGAGAGGAACTTGCTCATGTAGGACGGACTACTGATGAAAATATTAAAGACCCATCCGAGGAGAAAGACCTGATTATAGCAGAGCAAGAGAGAGTGCTTTCAGAACGTGACTGCTCTCTTACTCAACTTGAGGATGAGCTGGAGTCCTCTGAAAAAAGCCTTAGTGACCTCCAACGGCGAATGGCTGCAAAAGAGTCAGAGCTTGAAAGATGCATGGATGAGTTGGAGAGTAGTAAGTCTCACTTAGAAAGCTGTAAAAGAGAAATAGAGAGTTGTAAATTAGAATTGGAGAGAGAGCGAGTAGAGTTAGAAAGCTGTAAGGAGGAACTTGCAACCTCCAGACAGAAAGAGCGAATGTCATCTAATGAAATTATGCAGCTCATGGGCACAGTAGAGGACCTGCACAAGCGTTATCACCAGGGCAGCCTGTCTGGGAGTGACACCATCCAGCAAATGCAGGAAGAGACTGTGAGGAAGCTCGAACTTCTCAGGGCAGAGCTGGATGAGATGTATGGCAAGCAAATAGTCCAGATGAAGCATGAGGTTAATTTGCAGCATGCAGCGAAAGTGGAGCAAATGACTGAGCAACATTGTGCTGAGCTTGAGCTTCTAAAAGCACAACAACTGTCTCAAAGCTCCACTGTTAGTGTTGAGGTGGACACACTCAATGATAAGATTAGGGAACTTCAAGAGACATTAGAGCAATCCCAAGCAATGCTCGTCAAAACTAGATGTGAGCTTAGCCAAGTCAACCAAGAGAAATTCAACCTGCAGTCCAAGGTTGAGGATCTCCTCAAAGATCTCCGTTGTACTAAAGAAAAAGTGGAGCAGGTCTCCCACAGTCTTATCTCTCAGGAAAGTCAAAGAGGGGAACTGCAGTGCCTCCAGGAGACAATTGACAATCTGAAGAGCGAGCTGGCTGCTGCTCAGGAAGCGGCACAGGAAGTAGAAATAAAACATGATTCAGAAATAACCAATTACAAGATCAAGTTGGAGATGCTGGAGAGGGAGAAAGATGCTGTGCTTGACCGCATGGCGGAGTCACAGGAAGCAGAGCTGGAACGGCTGAGGACCCAGCTTCTGTTTAGCCATGAGGAGGAGCTAACCCTTCTTAGGGAAGAATTGCAAAGAGACAGCTTCCGACACACAGAAAACCTTCTCAATGAAGCCGCTATCAAACACGAGAAAGTGCTGGATGAGCTGCGCATTGGTTATGATAAAGAGCTGCATTTGTTACAAAGAGAGAAGGCAAGTTTTGCCACAGAGCGAGATGAGCTTTTTCACCAAATTCTTGGACTAAAGGAAGAGCTAAATCTTGCTTTGCACAGCTCCAAAGCAGATGAGCTTGTCCAGCAGCTTCAAGAGCTCCAGGTAGAGATTGAGGAACTGAGAAAGGGAGGAGAAGAACGAGCTCAATTGGAAATCAATATTCAGTCATTGCTAAAAAAGACAGAGGTGCTTGAAAACCAGACAAAAAAGAAAGAACAGTGTTGGGAAAACAAATGGAAGGAGCAGGAATTGGAAAAAGCGACATTGATAGAATCTAGTAACACTTTGAAAGAAGAGTTGGACTCCAAAATTCTGAAGATTGAGACACTCACAGCAGAGAACAATCAAATGCAGCAACAAGTAGTTAAGCTTTATGAAGAAATTGAAAAGCAGAGGACTACTTTCTCTTTTGCTGAAAAAAATTTCGAGGTAAACTATCAAGAGCTGAAGGAGGAGTACACATGTCTTATTGAGGCGAAGACACAGTTAGAAGACAGAACCCTGAAGGAGACACTTGAGTTTGAGGCAAAAATCACCAGCTTTCAGTCACAGATTAAGGAGCTGAAGGAGCGCAGCAAAGATGTCAAATTGGAGGACACAAGTACAGATAGATGGGTAAACACTGTGATAGAAAAAGATACAACTGAACTAATGGAGAAGCTTAATGTTACTTTGAGTGAGAGGGAAAGCCTGGCTGCGAGGCTTTCCGAAGTTACAGAGAAACTGATGTTAACAGAGATCAAAGTGGAGCAGCTGGAAGAAGAGCTGACAAAAGTGAGACAAGTTAATGTGAAGGTCATCGCACACAACGAAAGCGTAGGGAAAGAACTGGAAAAGAAGCAAGAGATAATGAGAAAGCAGACCAAGGGGCATGGTGCCCAGAGAAAAGCTAAGCTCCAGCAAGAAGAACAAGCCGTTGAGCCAGTTTGTTCTTTTGAGGATCATCACTTTCAGATTCAATCTTTGCAAGAAGAGATAAAGGCTCTTCAGTCCTTCTTGCAGGCAGCTGAATCTGAGAGAGACAGCTTTCGGCAAACCCTGGAGCTCCAGAGGCTTTCACAGACTCCATCTCCAGCGGCAATCCAGTCCTCGGGGGAGGGACCTGTTGAAGAAAAATCCGTCCTGCACAAGCCCACAGCCTCAGGGTCAAGCAGGCGCAAAAGACGGCAGAGGTCCAAGCAGGAGCGTAAATTGGGCACCGCTCTTTCAGACTGCAGAGAAAAACAAAGGGAGGAGGAAGAGGAGCTAGTGGGGGAGGAAGAGAGAGCAACAAGTGCTGCAGAGCAGGAGATGCAGCCTCAGATGGAGAGCCAGGTTATGTCATGTTCACAAGAGAGCACCGGTAAGGAGGACTCCATTGATGGGTACTCAGGAGACGGAGGCAAAGACCACATCAACAAACGGGTAGGCACTCACATGCATCTACTGTACCGCTCTCCAGTTGCTGCCTTTCTCTCTTCCTTTTTAGCTCTGATTAAATTACATGTTTCACTGAGTGATTACAGGGGTTTAAAAAAATCATGTGCATGACAAAAGAAAGTGTAGTTGAAAGCACATGCTTCAAATATATCACACTCACCATTAATGCTGTGATGTTTGACGTTGTTATTGGGTTCATCAAAGATGTGCGTATTGCATCCATAGCCAGATGGAGATTTTGCACTGACTGAGGTATTTCAGCACTGACATGTTTTCTCTCTAGTGACTAATGGCCATGATTGCAAATTGCCTGAGTGTCTGCAGCTTTGCTCTCCAAGGAAGCACGGAGCTACATAGTCATACTGTTTTGTAAAAAGAGAGCCATATGTTTTTAAGTTTGTGCAGACCATTTGATGACATTCAATCTGTTACTGGGGGAAGAATACTGCAGAAGAGAAAATCCACACAGTACATCCTGCACATAACTGTGAAGTGTCAAGACTCCATCGATATTCTGCACATTTCTACTTTTAAAGGAACACTATACAATATTTATATTCTGCTTTCATTTGATGCGGCTTGTCCTCAAACTGAATTTGACGTTGGTTTGTGAGAATGGCTAAAAACAACCCAAAAAGAATCAATCACCCAGTCTTTTGATTGCTTTGTATCATTGCCACTGTGTAGAAATGTGTACAATCTAGTTTTTTTCCATCCTGCAGGGAGTGAAGGGTTTGAGGTGAGAAGCCATTTTACCCCAGTCACTTCTATGTCTGTCTCACTTCAAGCTGTGTCAATTACACCAGGCAAAAACTAGTGGAAACTGTCCATTTGCTCATTTCATATCCGTGTTTCACATTGTTTTTGTCACCTCCTGGGTTGGAACACTACATACAAGCTCAGAAAGACATGTATTGTCTTTATGTCTTTAAAGATAGTTATAAAATGTGCCTCTGTTTTTAATGGCATGGGAAAAAATGCAATATTAATTGAATTGAATATATGTTTTGTGTAGGTCCTTTTACATTTGTACAATCAACAACAGAACTTAAAGCTGGTGTTTTTTGAATGAGATACTGTTTATAGTGATACACACATGGATCAGCTTCTTACAGCTAGATTCCTCATGGGTGAAACTAAATTTGAACAAAGGCAAACAGATTATGTTCAGAGTCTTTTTGTTGTAAATTGTTGTCAATCATTCAAATTATAAAATGATTTCTGTACTTACTATGCAGGGACTTTCTGCTCCCTCTCAGGAAGTGATCCATAACGGTGCATTGTGTCTTTATGTTGATCAATGTCTTATTTGTCTGGATTTATACTTGGATATGTAAGACAGTAAGTACAATTTTAGTTTTTCCTGCTTGCTTATTTAGGTGAGAGGACATGGGACGGGCCACCACACGGAGTCTGCCGTGTGTCAGGGAGCAGAGGAAGAGGGAGAGACTACTGAGCATGTAAATGTCACTTAAGCTCACATCCTGCCCTTTGCTTTTCAGTGTCACTTTCATATATCATACAGTGTGATGTAAAGGTCAATAAATAGGTGCTCATAGAGTGCAAATACAATGGGCCCCATGCAAGAACATTTTAGTGTTGTTATCCTAAATATCTCTTACTTTGTTTGTGAGGTGTACTAAAATTGGATTTAACAAACCCTCTTAACAGCACCAACTTGTATTGAATTCACGATTCAGCAACAGACATGTTATGCGTAAGAGTAATCAGAACCTAAAAAGTAAACTGCAACTATGTAGCAGGGCCATAATATGCCAGTTAAATCTAAAAAAAAGAAAAAGAAAAAAAAATTCACCAAATCTCTGTAATTTTAGATAGTGTACAGAATGTTACTTAAGCATTAACTTCATTTATTAAAATAATTTCTTAAAGTTTATTTTAGTAACATACAGTATATATATACTCCAACTTAATTCAGATTAAGGGCATTATAATTGAGTCAAGAAAGTGTTTTCCCGCTGAAATAACACTTAAAAACAAATGTGTTTCTATGAGTGGTTCTAGCAATAAATGTAGAATGAATTCTACATTTATGAAAGGGGTTATGTTTCTTAGTAAACTTAAACATTTTCATATAAGTGATTCTGTGTTTGTTGTTGACGTGTGAGTAGCACACACAGCAACAAAACACAACACAGCTGCCGTCTTTCTGTCAGTCACTAAACATCATGTTTTAAGCCGCAACATCTGAGCACTTTCTGTTTTGAAAGGACTCTCCACACTGCACCGTCAGATGTAGTGCGGATGGGGAGATTGTATCATAACAAAACGTTTTAAATATGGCCTAATTTAAATGTAGAGTGCACTTTAAAAAACATGGGACATCAAAGGTAACACAATAATAATTCTAGAGTTGTACAACCCTAACAAATGTGTGCTAATGCATAATCCATAACTAGAGAGAGAGGCTTCACCGTTAGCCTTTTGTTCTCTGTTACAGAAGTGATAATAGCCGACCTCTCATCCTCAACACAGATGCCTAGTGCTACTGCTCTGTCGTTGAAGTAGGATTGGTGGAATAGTGTTATTTAATCATATATATCCTCTGATCAGCAAAAGGATTTAGCATGTTGCATAATTTATTTTTGATAAATTATAGGTAATATGTATGTTGTGCTTTTTACAACTTTTTTTGTTGTTGAACATTTTAAAGAATATAGAAACAAACACTTCAGTATAAAATCAAATGATGTAATATATATGTACAGTGGCTTGAGAAAGTTTACACACCCATACTAAAGTTGATTTAAAAAGAGGAGTGAAAAAAAAAAAAAATTGCTCTTGATGCATTAATTCAAAAAAATCCAACCTTTTAACGACACCAATTTTTTTGTATATGAATAATGTAGAAAAATAAATGTATACACACCCCTATAATAAATTGCCATAGAGGCAGGCACATTTTTACTTTTAAAGGCCAGTTATTTCATGCATCCAGGATATGATGCATCCTGATAAAGCTGCCTTGGCCTTTGGAATTAAACTAACCCCACATCATCACATACCCTTCACCATACCTAAAGATATGCATGGTTGTATTTCAGTTAGCTTAATAGCTGGATTGATTTGCATTGAGAGATGATTTTATGGAAAGTTCCCCATACTTATCTCCACGTATGGTGAAGGGTATGTGATGATGTGGGGTTATTTTAATTCTTAATTAAGGCCAAGGGAACTTTATTAGGATGCATAGTATTCTGGATCCATGAAATAACTGGCCTTTAAAAATAGAAACGTGCCTGCCTCTATGGGAATTTAACATAGGGGTGTGTATATTTAGGCCTCCTGTATTTTAAAGAAGAACATTTATTTATTTACAATACATTATTCATTCACAAAGAAAATCATTGTCCTTAAAAGTTTGGATTTTCATATATACATTTTTTTAATTAAGGCATCTTTTTAATCAACTTTAGCTTGGGTGTGTAAACTTTCTCAAGCTACTGTATATACATATATAATGTAAAACAGAGTTCCCATGTGGTTTAATCCAAATATGTTGGTGTGATGATGTTTCTCTCTGTGGTTAGGATGAGTGCAGGCTGCGCATGGAGGCCACGCGCATCAGCCTGTCTCAGATCCATGCCGCCCAGCTCGAGCTGCTGCAGGAGGATTCGGACGCTCGCACACACACTCTGGAGCTGAAACTGCAAAACCTGAAAGATCACGGTGAGCAGATGTGTAGACCGTTTGTAGCAAAGCTTTTGATTTATCATTCATGATAGATCAGCACAGACAACTGATGTATCAAGCATTTTTTTTGTACTCTGTTGGTTGCCAGCATCTGTGTGAAACATATTAAACATTTGAATTATTCAGTTAATTCCAATTTTATTTTCTTTCAGATGAGCCTAAAATCTTCAAATATCACAACATGTTACAAGCTGTGTGCGAAGAATGCAATGAGATCATTCAGGTAATTACTGAAGACAAATAGTTGTAAAGTTTTCTGAACACATTTTATTAATGTGTAACCACTGGTTACTATAACAGTTAACCTTCCCTTTTCTGTTATGTGCTCAGGATTTTCAAAAGATGTTTGGTGAAGAGTTTTTGGAGAGTGCTGCTGCAGAAAGCGGGCCTCCCCCTTCAGTGGACAGACCAGAAACTAGTGAATCCACCTCCATTGTACTGCAGGCCAGAGGTAATTTGTCCCTTACATAAATTGAATTACAATATAAAACAATTATTAAAGATACAGTACGTGAACACAATTTTTTTTGTGTAAGTAGCATTGTGGCCAATATTAAATTCTCTTCATCACAGAATCATCCAGTTTCTCCATTTACATCTTTAAAATGTAATCTAACCTAAAAAAACAACTTGCTTCCTCTTATGTAGAGCTCTACATAGATCTTCAGCAGGTGAGAGAGAGGATTGAGCAGGAACATTATCGACTGTCACAGCTCCAGACTCTGCTGAGGACTGATGGGAACAAGGTAAAAACATACAAATCTGCAGACATAAGCTGCATCCCAATTCAATATTACATTGAATGCTCGATTTCTAAAAGACTATTTTCCCACAATGCATTAAAGGATCTGCTCAGAGCTGGAAAAAAACAAAAAACAAATTTTGTATTGTTCTAAAACAACTTTTGAACACCAAAAATACTGTTGAAATTTACTGTTTAAAATACTTTGCTGTCTGTTTATGAAGTTTAATTGGGAGTGAGATTTAATAGTAGCAGTTTGATTGTCATGCTTTAATGCATTTATTGTAATGTATCATTTCCTATAGGTGTAAAACAGGTAATTAAGTAGTTTTTTTTCATTTTGTGTACAATTAGTATGTAGTATGAGGAAAAGAGAGGATAGCAACACTTTCAGAAACACACTAACACTTCTGTTGGTCTCCCAGATGAGGGAGCTGCAGCTGGCATATGAGGACCTAAAGAGCAGCAGTGAGAAGGAGATCTCTGACCTGCGTGTGCAAATTTCCAGCTTAAACCCTTCTACAAGCAAAGGTAAATATGGAGTTAAGCTCTTGAATGAAATATTTGAGGAACAAAGAAACGTTAGGTCCTTATTTCAGGTCACTGAGTCAAACCAGAGGTGTGCAATAAGATAAGAAAAGACAAAGTGAAATATTCTGAAGTATTATTTCTGTTATCTGTATCCCTCAATACTTTAGGTTTTTGTCAAATATGTGCCACTCACTTTGTCCTTTTGCAGGTGTGTGGTTTCTGTAGTGCATCTTCTCTGTGGTTCACAGCAAACAGAAATCATACAGCAACACTCCCCTGCCTTGAATATTTAATGCATGTGTCAATTGAGTTGGAAATTATCCATCCAAATATATTAATGTGAACAGACAGTGGTGCACTTTTCTCACACACACACACACACAGACACACAGACACACAGACACACATATATATATATATATATATATATATATATATATATATATATATA
>NC_045746.1:13928820-13930777 GCF_008692095.1 Etheostoma spectabile
TATATATATATATATATATATATATATATATATATATATATATATATTCCCCACAAGAAACATTAAAGTTTCATATAATAGATTCTAATCATCTAATGCTGTCCAGTACTGGGGTGGCAGTAGCCCAGTCTGTAGGGAGTTGGGTTGGGAACCGGAGGTTGCTGGTGGTGGACTGGTAGCTGGAGAGGTGCCAGTCACCAAACCCCTTACTGCTTGAGGCGCCTGTCCATTGACACCTGCAGCCCCCTCACTCTCCCCATCTCTCTATTAGTGCATGTATACTATAGGTACTTAGTTTGTGTGCAATGTGTATTTTAACAACAGAGTGAAAACATTTGATTTTCTTTGTGGGATGAATAAAGTATAAATTATTATTATTATTTTTATTATTATATTGAAATTCACATTTCCTCTCTCTATGGGTCAGATCTGGAGGAGCAGGCTGGTGCACCCGCTACCTTCCTTACCAAGGAATTACAGAGGCTGAAGGCTGAAGAGCAAGAGAAGCAGCTCCAGCTGGATGAGAGTCACAGGCAAGAGATGGAGCGTCTCAGAGCTCACTACCAGCAGCAGGCCACTGAGAGTGAGGAGCGATACGCCATTGAGCTTTTCATGCTGCAGCAGCGCCTGCAGGAGGTCACAGGCACTCAGTACCACTACAGGTGATGACACATTGAAAACACAATGATGTTAATGTTTCCACATCTGGAATAAATTATTATGTATTCAGACTAAGGCAATACAAATGTACAGCAAATTCTCCTTGACATAAATAATAACAATGGCATATATTTGTACAAAAGAAACAGAATGTTGATCCGGTAAATTAAACAATTAAACTTTTGGTGGTTCAAAATATTTGTCAACGTTGCTGCAAATGTTGTGTAATCGGTTGTGGTTGGTAGCATTTAAGAAGCATTATCACTGGATTCATACAGCATCCCCCCATACATATCAGTCATGTCATAGTTGCTCTTCACTTGATTGATTGATCGATCCAGTGCATGTGATAGAAGCAGACTGAGCTACGTGATCTTCTACGGTTAACTTTTACTAGGAGCTGGTCTGCATATCCTGTGTAGCATGGTAAAGCTACCTGACCCAGTTCAGTTGACAACAAAGCCTACTACTTAAATATTACTACTGAACTACTGAAATATTCACTAGGTTAATTAAACTATTATTTGTTCATTTTGTTAGCCCACTTATTTATAAAAGTACCCATTCCAGGTGACTTCCTGAGGAATGTGCTCTATAGAAAACAAATTGAATGTGACTTTTTAAGCATGCACCTATGTGGAATTATATGAGGTTTCTATAGAACTTCAGTTCTTCAAATAGAACCATAACATATTTGGAAACCACTCATATTTGTGACCAACTGGTTATTTATGCACATATGGTAATTTAAATCTTCCGAAACCAAACTATATTACTGTTAGTGAGCTCTTCCTTATGGCTAAAAAGAAACAGTCTTATTGTTACTATGAAAACTGAGATGCTGCTTCCCTCCACTGTTTGTTATAGTGAATATGATTACACCAGTGGTTTTCAACACTTTTACTTTTTGTTTAACTGCCATGTTCAGGGAATTTTTTCCCAGGCAGTGGAATGTAGAATACAATCACATGTATATCCAGATACATTCTATGTATATACAGTATATGTAATATTGATGTCCATTTATATTAATTTGTGCAGTGGGACCAGGTATCATTCTATATTTTTTTAAAGGGCAGTGTATTCCTTATGTCTTGAGCTCAAACAATTATTGATTTTTATGCAACTATGTTGACACTCCGGTCATTGTTTCTGTATTTTTTAATGTTTAAAAACAAAGCCAAACATTCTCTGATATCAGACTTTATTATTTGCTGACTTTCTTTCTAAGTGATAGTGAACTGGACATCTTTCGGTTTTGGAGTGTTTGTCAAAAAAAAAAAAAAAAAGATTTTGA
>NC_045746.1:13930787-13945658 GCF_008692095.1 Etheostoma spectabile
GGACTCTAGGAAATTATAAGAAATTTGTCATAATAAAAAAGTTCTCTATTTTGTAGACATTTTATAGAAAAAAAAACAATTAATCTAGTAATCAAGAAATGAATCATTAGTTGTGGCCGTAGATAGGATATAATTTGTCTTTCTACTTTCACAATGTATGTATATGTTTAATGTTGTCTTATTAATAGTCTTATATTATCCTGGATCCTAGATGGCTGTTCAAATGCCTAGCACCCAACATATTTAGACCTTTATGCTTACAACCAAAAAGCATGTAAGCTCAGCTAGTTTCAAAATCTTTACTTGACTGATATGAATGTAGTTAAGATACAAACCATAGTCCCAGTGAGCTACTTCATGTTCCTTATTGGTACATTTTAAGAATTTACATTTTACCTAATACTGGTAATTCATTTTAAAGAGAATTGAGAAAAAAATGTATTGAATTGTGAACTATATCTGAGGTTGTAGAACAAATAAAATGACTTCTCGTTTTCTCTTTTGGCTTGCTCAGTGCTCCAGAGTCCAGCTGTGAGAGGATGGAGGAGCACGGAGATGAACTAAAGGTTTGGCTGGTACATTTTGCCCTCATCTAAATCTTCCATGTCACATGCATCACATTTTACTACGAGCTGAAACGTGTACATTAAGACGCTATGACAGTAAGGGTGGGTGAGAGAGGGCAGTTGCAGCCTTTAGGCTAAAACGTGCCCTAAATACTCCAGCGTTGCTCCAGAAGCAGCATCATGAACGGTCCTGTATCTTAACAATTAAAAGGATTCTACGTTACATAACTTACCGTTTTAGCGTGTTGCTCATGAGCCAAGCGGCTGTACTCATATGAATAGAGGATTCTGCCTTGCGTGAATGAGCTGCACTCCATTTCAGCCATCTCTCAGTCACAGTCTCAGAACTTCCATCGTGCCTTAGTTTGTCTTTCCCTCCCTCCAACCCTAAAAGTTTCCACAACTTGTTTGACTGTGCAGAGATCAGTGAGGGAGAGAAGGGGGGGGGGGAAATGGGCGTAATACACTTGAGATTGGATGAGACATTTGGATTGGAAATGTTAAGCTTGAGGCAATTGGTCCTGAAGAAGCCAAATAACTGTGAGACAGAAAAGAAACAGAACAGAAAAGAAATGGGTTCATCACAAGACAGAGTGGTAGTGTGTTGGGGGAAAATGTAGCTGTAATGCAATGCAAGACATCTCTTTATCACTTTATCCTCCTTGGGGGGTGGAGACAACAAAACAGTGTATTAACAGTGGTCTAAAGCCGGGCGGGGCTTAGATACAGTAAAAAGGATCCGTTTATTTCAGGACCAGCCTTGAAGAACTTATATTTGAACACACTATGGCTGCTGTTTTCTGCTACATTATTTTTGCTTTTGTAAGCCCTCCCTTTATCCCTCTTTTTTTTGCTTTTCTCGCTCTTTGCAGGACCTGGGTGAGCAGGAACTGTCAGAGGGAGGTGTGGCATTGTGCTGGCCTGTCAGGTCTGCAGGCCTGACAGCACAGCTGCAGGCACTGAGGAAAGCTCTCTACCACAAATATGTCCAAGAAGTAGCTGCTCTCAAAGAGCAGCACAACAGAGAGCTGAGGAGACTTACTGAAGAAAAGGCACAGCAGAAGATAAAAGAGGAGCGTCAAGAGACGAGAGGAGAGAAAGAGCAGAATCTCAATGGTATAAGCGGTGCTGGAGATTCCAGTGAGAGCCTCAGGGCAGTTGGGCAGCTTGTGCTGGAAGACCGACAACACTGGGAGAGAGTGGAGGAAGAAGTTGCCAAGGTAGGCAGTGATGCATTTTTTTTTTTTATATGCAACTCATGTGTCTAGTCGGTATCAATAAAACTGTTAACAGAAGACAATTGCATTAAGTGTTTTTGTTAATAAAGGAAACAGTTGAAGTTGAAATTAATAGTTGGTGTATAAATAATTGATGAATCAAAAAGTGTATTGTTCTAGCTTCCAAAAAGTAATGAAAGTTTATCTTGCTCTTGTGATAGTAAACTGAATATCTTTGGGTTGTGGACTGCAGGTCAAACAAAAAAAGACACTGAAAGATGTCATCTGAGGTCCTCACGTTTGTCTGACATTTTATAGACCAATCATTTAGTCAATTAATCAAAAAAATAATCAGCACAATAATGAAAATAATGAGTAGTTGCAACCATAGATACACTACATTAATTTATCCAGCTTTAAAAAAAATCTGTATGAGGAAACTTACACATTTGATCCCAGCATTGTTAATAATACCTACTGTAGATCTCTGTGTCTCAATATCACATAGAGTCCTAAGACACTATATTTCTGGATCCATATGTTCTGACAGGCCATAGTTCAGATGTCAGTGGAGTTTGCACAGCAGATTGAGCTGGCTCGTATCAACAAGCGTGCCTGCCAGAGAAGTGCCTCCATGCAGACCCGGTCAGATAAAGAGGAGATGGAGAATGAGGAGCGGATGACTTGCAGAGCTCCTCTCACCTCAGGCGCCTGGCTGGGGGAAGTGGAGAAGGAGAGACTGGAGAGAGAGCTGGAGGACAGGGATGCAGAGATCAGAAAGTTAAAAGAGGAGCTCCTGAAAACTGAATCAGGACATGAGCAGGTCAGTGTCACCAACTGAGCTGTCACACGTAATGTGCTGATCTACTTTCACCACGCCACAAATTTCATTCATTTCATCTAAGAGAATTTATTACTGCTGTGTCATTCATTTTCAGATGCACTTTGTCGCAATGCAGGTGTGGCATGGATTACTCTATCATTGATTATGCAAGTTTTCACTGCTTTTCTACCTGCTCACAGTGCATTGGTTTAAATGCAACAATAATGTGAATCAATAATGTGATAAAAGTAGTTTTATATTGTTGTGTTTAAACTTGTGACCTATTACTAATGCAAGGGACTAATTAAAACCGTTCTTTTAATAATACCATACAACCACTACCAATATTAGGAAAAATAGTTTGTAATTGTCTCTCACAACCTTTTTAATGGTTTCATTGGAAGCCCATTTGTTTATCTACAACTGTCAAGAATAACAACTTAGTTTCTTGATCGTATATACTTTCTTATCTACTCTGCAAGCAATTGTTTCCTCATGTTGATTTGTAATTTTTTCTTTTTCTTTTCCTTATTCCTTAGAGAGCTAATCCCAGGGCCTGCTAGGCTTTCACTAACCGTTTATTGCATGATTAAGCTTTAACTGTGTGATTGCAGTGGCTGTCAGGTTCAGTGTTCTTTGTGAGATGAGTTGCTCTAACACACTCTTGGTGGTGGTACAGCAAGGATCAAAAACTTCTTAAGCTTCCGTTATTGGCTCAGATGAGTTTTAAAAAGCTGTTTACACACATTATTATGCTATTCTCTCCTAAATTCACCTGACTTATCTCATTTAGTAAAGAATTTCATCAAGGTAAACATTGGGGAGGTAATCTACAGAAAGCAGAAGCATCTTTGAAAGACAGAGAGAGAGAGAGAGGGAGGGAGGGTAAGAGAGGGAGAGGAAGAGGGAGAGACTGTTGAAACTGCTTCCATGTTTCTATATATCTGTTTCATACATTGTCTCTTTGCCTTTTTCTGTTATTTTATTTAATAACTTTCTTTCTCTATACTAATTTCATATGTATTTGTCCATCAACCTGCCCAGGGACTACAGGTGTAAAATAGCAAACAGCTAGAACCTGGCACAACGCTTATTCTCTTGTTGTACAAGATTAATGTTTTATTGTGCACTGTCCCTGTCTTGAAATAAATAAATTACATTACTTTTGGACAAACTCAAACCTCGTCTTGGCCCAAAGAATAGGATAAAGCAGCTTTAGATTTCAAATTTAAGTTTTCAAGTTTAAAAAACAAATTATGAACTAGGAATTAATTGAAATGTTTGTATTTGATATTTTAAAACATGATCTGTGTTTGTATGCAAATTAATGCCAAATTACTGAAAAATAAAGTAGTCTTTAGCTCATATTATAGGGCATAAAGCATTATTTAGTTAAACATGTCAAAATACCTAATTCACCCTTTTTATACCATGTTCATGTAACTTTAAATCTGTTCAAATATATAAAGTAATGATATTAGCATGTTAATATGTAAATTAAATGTAAATTGTGATGGGCAAAACATAAGAAACAGATTTCAGTATAGTGGAATCGTGTGATTTGTGGAATCCAAAATAATTTCCATTTCTTTGTCATAAACATGTTTAGGCTTTAGAGACATTTACATTTTTCTGATCTCAGAGTATACAGCACTGTATGTTGTCTGTTACTCAGGAAACTATAAAACAGTCATTCAGAATGAGCTCTCATCCTTCTGAAGAAGTGATTCTTTGACTGAAGTCAGTGCTGCTCTTGCTCATCGGCAGTCTCTGCACAGTGCAGTGTCTGGGAGTGAATTGAGTGGAAAAGAGGAGCTGTATTTCTGCAGTTCTTTCAGGAGATGGAGCTGTTGCCTCTGCATGTCACTGTGCCTCAGGTGCACCTGTTGCCATAGCACCACAAAGATAGCACTGTTTTTCTCAGCTCCAAGAGAGTTAAAAGTGCGTCTTTGTTTTTGTGCGCGTCTGTGTGCTCATTAAAAGAGGCAGTGTGTCTACGTGCCCCTTGCTGTGCCTTATTTGAATGCAGTTTTACTAATAGTCGCACATACAGCCACTCTGACGTTTGCTGTCTAGAGTTTTCAGGAGTCTGTTTATTCAACTGCAACTTTGCAATGACTGGGATGCTGTCTGTGTTTTCTCTCTTGCCCGTCCATGCATTAAAGAAGGGAAACAGCCAAGAAGAAGTTGAGGAAGATCCCGGCGGGCCGGGAATAAAGCAGGCTGGTAGAGGCAACCTGTCATCACAAGAGGAAAGAGAATCCTCTAATAAGGACACTGAAAGGTAGTGAAAGAAACTTTATTCCTGCTTATTCCTCATAGTAAAACATTATGCACAGAGATGCTCCATGATGAAGAATATTCTTTATATTCCAAATATATTCAATTGGTCCTTTATCATTGTTTGTGTTGGTGCTTTTTGTAATTTCAAAACATAATTATATGATTGAAGCCAAATTAAGATAAGAAAAGCTTTTATTGTGTCCTATATGAGAAATGAATCTTGGGCATTCGAGAGAAACGAAATGGCGACACCGCGCATAAACACACAATAAACATACAATTAACCTACATAGAAACACAATCATACGTTATCTCGTACAGTGCTTCAATAAACATCTAATAAAACCTCACACCATACCCCCTGCCTTTCTTCACAATCACAGAAGAACAGAAGAGAACCCACACTTTCCTGTTAACTAATGCTGTGGTCAATAACTTCTGTATTGCACAATGCCAAATTACTTAATACCATATCAATTATAACATAGCATATCTATATATAAAAATATTGCACCGGTACCCTATCAGGCATTGCAAATCCTATAACTATAATGGTAAGTACCACAAATATTATTTAGTAGTATTATTCACATATACATCACTGCAGCCAATACACACACATCTTATCTCTTATTATTCATTTAAGTAGACTCAGTGTTGTTATGTTGTCTGTCAAACCGTGACCAATATGGCGTTAATCGCTTCAAGTCTTTATTTTAGCCAGTTAACATTTTGTTTTTCAATAAAACTACAGATATTAAGAAGAAACTCATCTTCCCTGTAATTGTTTTTAACATAACTGTTACTGCTTTCAGAAACGTCCTGCGTACGGCCAATGAGAAGCTTAGTCAGGTGCTGGTTGACGTCCTGAAGACTACTGCAGCAGCGGAGGAAACGATGGGGCTCCACATGCAGAGTCTACGTGATGCTTCCAGTCAAGGGCAGCAGGCAGCCACGCCCCATTCTACCACACAGAGAGCTAACGCCGAGCCCATCAGATCTCATGCTGCAGGCAAGTAACATCAGGTCTCAGTAATATTTTAGGGTAAATGCTGGCCTTTGTGTTTGGGCAACAGGTTCAACAACCCATCCACCCAAATATGTTTTTTGTAGTTTAGCAAGAAAGCAAGACAAGACATCAGAAAACAGAACAAAAAACCTACTAAATGCAATATGTAGACACTGACACCCTATACAACACCTCAGTATAGGGATTTATAAAAAAAAAATCTGTGCATTGCAGTTTTTGCACCATTGCAGCTACACTTGCATTAGCATTGTGGTATTTTATAGCGTTTCGAATCAGTTTGTATTTGGTAAAATACAAATGCGAAACATTTGCAAACCAAGTAGTGTAAAACTGTTTTAAACTACATTTATTGGAGTGTTGGAGTGTTTTAGATTTCAAATTTGATTTAAAATCCAGTGTCTAGCTGCAGTTGAACCTCCTCTGCTGCTAATATAGTCCAGTGCAAAGAAGCAATACTGTACCATGACTACATGATGCTATTGCATAAGCAAATCGTAGATCCTTCTCTCTATCTTCACCAAGCCTAGTATTTGTGGGTATTTTTCTAAAATTGAAAGCACACCACCAGTATGTGTATGTTTGCATGTGTACACTTCTCATGCACAAATTGAATGTGATCACATGCAAATTAATAACAGCTTGGGCAGTGAGTACTGAGAGTCAAATGTCAGAAAAATATCAGATTTGCCTGCCGTCTGAATGGCTTATTATAAGTGAAGGTGGTGACTCCATGGGAACTAAAGACAACAAAGTCTCATGTTACCAGCTAATCCTAATATTGACTGTAGGTGTTTCATGTGACTCAGCACTTCAAGAATTGTCCTATAATGTTATATTTCAGTTTTGTTTTTGATCAGTTTCTTTTCATGAAAAAAGTATCTTCTAAAATATGCTGTTATATTGGGTCGCATATGACTAATTGTATTTGACCATAGACCTCCTGACATTTTACACATTGCGATGGTTATGGTGAGTTTAAATCCCTGAAATTCTGATGAAAATAATTACATTTTGTAATAACCAGTGACTTGCATAATTCTGTCAGCATAATGACTCTATTCTGCCTCTGCTTTAAAAGCTCCACTGCTCTGTCCCAGTTTGTTGTTCCAATACAAAATATTTTTCATATAAAAGAAATTGTTATGTTAAACAATGTAAATTTTGAGCCGTCTTGCTGCCTGCTACTATCATTAATATTCTCTGATAATGTGGTTTCAAAGTCAAATAATTAAATGCAGACTATACTGTGAAGCTTAAAGGCACAGTCGTGTCATTTGAACCGGATGATGTACAGCAGGGGTTCCCTAAACCTTCAGCCCACGACCCCCAAAGTAACGGGGCAAGTGACTTGTGACCCCCCCACACACACACACTTTAAACGTACATAAACATTGCGCGCAACCGCGCACGCACTACAGGCGTCTCCAAACACGAGCATATTGACAACACAAAATAACACAACAGCCGTAACATTATTCTACAGTAATTCACTCATTTCTTTAATTTGAACTTAACCTAATGAGATGTGCAGTATGTTTGGGGGACAGAGTCCAGTCCTGGTTTAATGTTGGAGACCGCTACTCGGAGATCCTCCTCCACATTCAGTCACGCTGCACACCGCCCTGCTACAGCTGATTCTGTCGTAAATCTGTCGCGATGACCTCAGGGGTCAGAGTGGTCAAAGAAGATCAAAAGAGCCGTTCCCTTTTTATTTATCTGCTTGGTTTCATTTTTAATTCCGCCACTAGTTTTATCTTGTGTTAAAATCATGGCCAACACATGCTATTTCTAATCGTTTTGTAAATTTTTTGTTTTATTTCTGGAAATCAACTTGCGACCCCCCCCCCCCCCCCCCCCCCCCCCCCCCCCCCCCCCCCTCTCTGGCTCGCGACCCCCCTGTGGGTCCCGACCCCCACTTTGGGAATCACTGATGTACAGTATACCTCCAACTTTTTATGGTTCTGATTATTTAACACTGCTTTGTAAAATACTCACAACAAGAAATTTTAAAAGTAGTTCTTGTCCTACACCAAGACTAACACCAATTAATTTTTTTATCATGCTAGCGTCAAATGGTTTTAAGAAGCTAAATTTGTATTGTTCTTGCAGAATTTTATATAACTGTGCTGATTATTTTCTTACAGTATCCTGGTTTATATTTTTTAAGATTAGGCATACAGGTTAAAAAAAAATATGCAAGCTTTGCTAGGAAGCTGTTGTATCCTAGTGAACTTGAAATGTGTTGATAATGTAATGTACCGATACTTCAGGTATGGTGTGTGATTATTTTCTGCCCTCTGTTCTTATTGTCATATCAGGTCACTCTGCAGAAAGTTGCCATGGCAGCGAGGCCGCCGCTGACGATGGGAGTTTGTGGTCTGGGGAGACGGAGGTTGGCGAGGGTCTGGAGGTGTCCCAGCAGATGATGGACGACCTGCTGCATGGGGCGGGGACACAGCTAGAGAATGACGAGCTTCTAATGGGCATAAGCAGACGACTCCAAACTGCTCTGGAAAAGATGTTGATGGCCATCAGCGACACCAGCAACCAGGTACAAGCGTTGTTGGTTAAGTGGCCTGGGATCAATGTACCGTTGGACACTCGTCTGGATGTGTATTGCACTTTCTGCTCGCTAAGTAACTCTTCTAGTGTTTAATCTAAAGCATCAGTTACTGTAAGGCATAAAATACTATAATAATTTATGATAGTAGGGCTGTCTAGCCTTTTGAAAATGTTACATTGGTGCCAATACAAAAGTTTCAATGCTATACTTTGCTGCGGGACAGAAACATGTTTTTAAACCTTTTATTTTATCATGAAAAATATGCCGCCAGTGATTAGCATAAAGACTGGAAATGGGAAAACGACTAGCCTGCCTCTCTTAAAAGGTAACAATCTGCATACCAGCACCTGTACAACTCACTAATTAAGATGCTATATCTCCAAGAAAACAACATGTAGAAATGACAATTCAGTTTTACGGGGGGTTTTGTGCCGGGACAGGACCGGTTGCCAGTGAGACGGCAGAATCAATATCTTCATCTAACTCTCTGCAAAAAAAGCACATTTCCAAAAATATAAACCATTATATATTAATATATACTGATTTAAAAAAGTTCCTTGGTTTACATAGAGTAGGATAATATAATCAAAGTATGACCAAACCCGCCTAATATTCTGACCAAACATTTGATGCCAACTTTCAATACTCCAGTGTTGTAGTTATAGTTGAAGTGCTTTGTCAAGTGAAGTAGGTTCTTTTCAGGTAGAAATTCATTGAATTCTTCATGAACAGTCCTGTGTGTGTTTGTGCAGAAAGCTCTAGTGACACATTTAGGCTTTGTCAAAACATTTAAATATCCACACTCAACCCTGTTAGCCCCCGCTGTGGGTTTCTACGCCCGTTCATGGAGGCATAATGGGGATGAGACTGCAGAATGTGGCCAGCAACAAAGTTGGCCTGTCTAGAATTCACACACAAAAGAGCTGCCTCATTCTCAGTGGTTGCCTATAGATACAAACTGTATTTTCACTGAGCTATTGTCTGGTCGATCAGCCTATCGTAGTCAGTAGCCTGCTGTGTCCAGTGTCAGCCCACAGAGACAGGGCCAGTTTAACTAGGCCATTGAATGTGTTACTGTAACTGCACAGCACATCCCATCTTCCCGTTGGCTGTAATTCATGCGTTACTTACGCTGAGATGGGTTTTATCTTGTCGATCTAAAAATAGCTTTAAAGACATTTCAGGCCGAGGACGAGCATCACTGTTGTTGAAGCATCCATCTACACCGCAGTGACGGTTGATTGAATGTTATCTATTGAATCATTTGTTTAGCACTAGAACTTATACACGCTGTACATTTCTATACTTTGGTGTCACAAACTGAAGATATTTTGTTTTGGTTCACTAACAGTGAGTTGTAAATAAACAACAGTGCTGAA
This sequence comes from Etheostoma spectabile, assembly GCF_008692095.1. Taxonomy (NCBI): domain Eukaryota; kingdom Metazoa; phylum Chordata; class Actinopteri; order Perciformes; family Percidae; genus Etheostoma; species Etheostoma spectabile. The sequence continues at coordinate 13,940,649 of NC_045746.1, forward strand.
TTCATAATTTTATAAATCTGCAAAGAATTTGATAAACAATCCATTATTTAAACAAAAAACAATTATGCAAAACTGCCAGAAAAATTACTGGTTCCAGCAAAAATAATTTTAGTGCTGTCAAACAATTAAAATATTTAATCGCATTAATGTCATAGTTAACTCTCAATGAATCACATATTTTATTTAAATGTCCTTTTAATTTCTTTTGTCCCAGTATTATTTTTTTCTCATTTTAATGCTCTTATCAACATGGAAAAGTGGATCGGCTTGCTTTGTGCAAATGTTTTTTTTTTTAAACAACATAGGCTTATAGCAAATAATCTCTCACACAATGTAACACTGTCCATCAATAAAAGGGTGAAAATAATTCTTTGACGAGGGTGCGGAGAATTCGCATCAGCTGTTTGCTCAGTTCACAACAACAAAACACACAGATCCCTTTAATCTTGTCAATGGAATCATTTGGCAACTTTCAAAAAGTAAACTTTCCATTCAGAATCGCTTGCCATCCACTCAAAACTTAACATTACTACTCTTTGGCCGGCTTGCAAGCCCTAACAAATGTGTAGGGGCGTGCCTGTTGTTTTGTTTCCGGTCTAGCTAGATCCGGTGTGAAAACATCTTGCTATAAAAAAAATTACGCTGTTAAAATCGGTTTGCGTTAACGCCAATAATAACGCACTTAACTAACAGCACTAAATAATTTATACAGTAAATGTTAACATGGGTTCTGGGAAATCATGTTTTTTTTTTTTTTATGACGATAAATTAGTCAAGAAAGTAAACTAATCCTAAATTGCATCCCCATTAAAATCACACCATAGATTTTACAAGCAAATTATGTGTTACACTGTTTGCATCTCCTCCAAGTACACACCGTTAACAGCACAATAAACTTGTAATCAACAAAACCACTTAATGGTTTGTTCAATGATTTCCTTGCTGCTATTGATCTGATATACATTAGTCTTGTCTGTAAGCGGTGCTGGGTCGTCACTTCTTGTCTGAGAAGCAGAGATTCATGACACAAGCCGGTCAGGAATGTTAAGTGTCTTTGTTAAACTACTGCCGTAAATGATTTGCCTGGAGAAGGTGCTTGCTAACTTACTGTCCACTCCCATTATCTGCCAGTGAGACGTGGAAATTGTTTGTGTGCAGTCAGTGTGATGGTTGACATGCCAAACAGATACAGTAGGTGGGACCAAGAGGCAGCATGTCAGAATGCCTTATGCTTCTTTCTGCTGCTACATTGGGACTGAATCCAGTTTGACAACTTTTTTGTGGGAAGGGCGTTTGCTCTCTGTAGGTTATTTATATATACATGGAGAGCCTCTGCTCTATCTGCTAAATCTACCTGGCTCGAATGATAGAAGCCACACCTGCTTCCCTCCCACTTTTGCTGAACACTATCCTGCTGCGTGCGATCAATGTAGGAAGTGGAAGAGCAATCCTCTCGTCTTGAGTGGTGAAAACCTAGCATGGAAGTCTGGAATTTAATCCTTTTTTTTTTTTAAGAACATGTGGGTAGACGGAGGCTAAGTGAGTGTAACATAGTGACAGTAGCCTGCCTTGGGTAAGTAAGCCTTGCCTGACAGGACAGAGAGATCCGGCTACAGTGAGTAATATTATGGAATGAGAAGGGGAGCATGCGTAGAGAGGAAATGACAGCAATCCTAGAAAGAAGTAAAAAAGAAAGCGTGAAAGACTTAAGATCCAAGCGCTGTCCTTTCACCCTCGGCTGGCTGCCGCTTGGACTAAACAATTAAAAGGGGCCCCTGGGAGGCTTCCCTGCAGGTCGGGGTTGCTACGGCAGCATAGTATTGTTGATGAATCTCCAATGAGAGAGAGGATAGCAAGCCGGAGCAGACGTGGGGGTGTGAGCTTTACCGAGCGGCATGAGATGGTTTCACTCTAAGGAAATAAGGTCAGAGAGAAAAGAGAAAAAGGGTTGGAGATCTTCAAAGAGGACACGAAGAGAAGAAATGCTTGCCTTTGTGTTTACAAACCTCCTGTGGTTGTGTACAGGAATGCCTTTTAAACTGCCGGAGCAAGATGTGACTTTCACCTGCCGTCGAGGATGACACTTTTTGGTAGGACCATAAGAAATCCCATAATATCGGATGACTTTCTCTCTCGACATTTACCTGGAACCTGTTCTGCCTCCAACCAGCAGCATGAGATTAACGTGACGTGTGAATGTGACCCTCTCCAATTGTTGTTTACTCTTCTTATGTGTGTTGTAAACACATAGAAATTGTTGCTTGGAGCTACCACAACGTTGCTCACAGCTTTATTCCCCACTGGACTTTTTTTTCTCAGTTGGGGTTGCACAGCTCAACCTGACAGATTATGGCAAATGGGAACCTCTTTTGATAATTCCAGAAAAGGACCTTCAACATAACAAACCGAGGCTAGAAGGTCTTCCTTCATCCATCTATCTTTTACCATGGATTCTTACAGCTCTTACTGGAACTCAAGCATGCAGAGCAGCACGTGGATGGAAGGGGAGGACCAGGATGTGTACGAGGTGGAATCTCGTGTACCCCTTCCCCGACCTTTCCCATTATGCAGCACCTTGAACGAGAAAAATGCTGTTGTGGTACAGACGCAAATCTCGCATGTCAATCACAGGACTAATGGTCACCTTCTTAAGGTTATCTCCAAAATCTCCCTGCCTACTCCTCCGTATACAGTAAGTTTACACCTGGTAAATGTACTGTATCTAAACTGTGATGGAGTTTTTAATTTGTAGGAAGAGATTGGGTTAGTGCAATTTCAAATAGTCTGTACATTGGATGGAGAGTACTGTGCGTTTTATTAATATTTTATAGGTACAGTCACCAAAGCCTGTTTTATGTCGTTCAGGTCTGTGCATGCAGATGATGTAATTTAAAAGCCATTCCACATAGGATCACAGCAGCTCTTTCTGTGCTGCTTTTGAAACTGTAGGTGAAAGATGAAAGACTTCTATGTGCCAGGGTCATCTTACCACTTCCTGGTTCTCATAATGTTACAATAAGACCTTTGCTCAGAGAGATATGGTAATCTATGGAAAGTAATTAATGGGAACATGGGTTATTGCAGTTTGATGACTTCATAGCTGTGACACATGGAAAAGATGCATTCTGTCACCTGACCTGAAGGTTATTAAACTAATTTGATATAATTATTTCAGTGTGTTTCTGTCACATTTGCACTTAACCTCATTTTGTTGTTGACTTCAATTTGCTTTTTTGTCCAATACCAGTACTTAATGCATAATGTGCAGACAGACTTTAAGACTGTGAACTGTTTTGTCTAGCCTTTTGTAATGGCTGTATATTCCTAAAGGTGACAACAAAATGCTTTCTAAGTAACTTAAAACAACTTGCTTAATTTTGTATTGAAATTAGATTAATTGCTTACCAGCTGCAAATCTTTTAATTGAATGATACTGGTATTAAACTAAATCTACAATATATACAGTATATTGCAGTAAGCAGACAAAATGTGTTTTCCAAATGGGCTGAAAGATATGGTTGAAATCAATGATATGATTATGAGATGATATTTTAAAGGATATTTTCTAGGTTCCGTTCATATCATGTTGGTAAATGTTTTTTAAGTCGTGTCAAAATAATCAAATGGAGATTGAGATCAATAAACTGTGGTCCACTGTTATGCATTACATGAGACTAAACGTTTTATTTGTAAAAAAACAAGAATGTCAATAACCATTTTTTAAATATTTTGATTTGAATCACAATTTGCTCTGCAACATGAAATCGGAAAACATAAATTTCTTGTGCGATACTGTAATACGATCAATTACGTCATTATATAATTCCGCTGAAAGTACTTAGTGATATAATTAAAACTATTAGTGTGGGTGAAGCATAAGCATCTCGAATCTACACTTCTCGTAATGCAGCTTAATAGCATATTTCATTTGATCCTCCCTGCCTCTTTAATGGACACTTTCTTTCAAACCACACACCTCCAATTTGTGACAGACCTTTTTTTTTTAAATGCCTCAAGCCCAAACCGAGTTGACCCTTATGACATCATCAGCCACAGAAGAAATTATACAGCTGTTATCAACTCCTTGAGTAGTTCTACTCATGAGGATCTTTTAAATATAAAATCAGATCAAAGTTCCCCTTTAGGGCTTTCAACGACTGTTCTTCTAAGCTAATTTAATTTCATCTTTCAACTCTTCTCTAACTCTTCTACTTGTGTGACTCTTTCCTCTCCCGCTCTCAGCTTGAACATGCCAGGATGACCCAGACTGAGCTGATGCGTGAGTCCTTCCGCCACAACCAGGAGATGAACGAACTGCTTCAGAAGCAGGAGGAGCTGCAGGAACGGTTGTCCGAGGAGGCCCGGGCACGGGAGCAGCTGGCTCTGGAACTTCACCGGGCTGAGGGTGAGTTTTTTCTGAAAAACGTGTTCATTTATAGGAAATATGATCAGCATGGAATACATAAATTTGTTCCTCTTTATCTTTCTTGCTTTTACATTAATTTGATTTAAATGTTGGTTAAATTCTATGTGGGGTTGGAAGTCTGCGCTGTACTGTCATCCACTGTTTGCAGCTTCTTTATAGGATTTATTTACAGCCTCTTTTATAGGATGAATGGCAGTACTCTCTATTTCTCTAATTGTAGGTGTGATAATGTGTGTCTGTATGTCAGAATGAATGATTACAAAAAACAGAGAGCATAATGACGAACTGAAGTGAAAAAGCATCTGTGCATCCTTTTGGGGGAGGGGGTGTTACAGGGAGTGATGGGATCAGCTGTTTGAAAGGGAGAGTACAGGCGTGTGAGACCATCTGTGGTGACAGATTGACAAATGGTAATTTCTGTTTGTCAACCTGTCTCCAATTTGTGTTTGGCAACTAAATCATGAGGGTTTGTGTTTTTGGAGGGGAAGGTATCTGCGTGAGAACACAGTAAAATCTTTAAGCTTCCTTAACTTCGATTCACCAGGAAGTGGGGTGGCAGTAGCTCAGTCCATAGGGAGTTGGGT
>NC_045746.1:13945668-13948245 GCF_008692095.1 Etheostoma spectabile
AGGGTCACTGGTTCAAATCCCCATATGGACCCAAAAAAGTTGGGAGCGTGGATTGGAGGCTGGAGAGATGCCAGTTCACCTCCTGGGCACTGCCAGGTGCCCTTGAGCAAGGCACCGTAACCCCCCCCAACCGCTCAGTCGCTGGTTCAGCTGGCACCCACTACTCTGACTCTCTCCATGTATAGTGCATGTATAGGTCCTGAGCATGTGTGTGTGTTTCAGGCCTGTGTGTGAGTACTAACAAAAAGTGTGGACACAGAGTGTAGTGCAGTAATTTCCCCATTGGGGACTAATAAACAAATAAAATAAAAAAATAAAAAAAAGTCAGTGGCCAATTGTGGACAACTGTCAGTGCTGTGACAGATCTTATTGGTTGAATAATGTCCCATCCATGTCAGAGACAGCTGGTCCATGAGGGTTAACTCTTACAACCACATCCACTTTCTCACTCACCAGTCGACTGGGCTAACTTTAAGTCTCTCACAAAAATTGGCAAATGTACAGTAGAACAGTCATTTCTTTCTTTCTGGCTTTGTGTACACACTAAACAGTGGTGAGTGTATAACCTTTTCTAATCTTATATCATCTTTAGTGGTATCCTGTTATGTTTGTTTTCTGTAATCCTATAGAATAGCCTGAAGAATAGCAAATATTTGCTGTCATAAAGTTTTACAGCTTTGACTATCAAAGAGGGAGACAATGTGGCCAGCTGTAGTAAAAATAAAAGTATTGTATTATAATTTATTTTATTTGTCAAACTAAAGCGACAAATACTCACATTTTAGAAGTTGAAACCAGATATTTCATATTTTTGCTTGAAAGATGACAGACAATCTGTTAATTATCCATTGTCAATTATTGGCAACTCATTCTCTGTCAATTGACTAATTGATTAATCAACAAATTGTTTCAGCTCTATAAAAAAAAATAGATGCCCATGTGGCATGCATCTTCTTCATTAACTTTTAAGGAGTGCTTGAAATCTGCTCAACCTTTTGTTTCTTGGACACATACTTGTGCAAATGCCAATGAAATGAAAGATATATAATTCCCCTCCTATTGTGTGGGTGATCCACGCAGGTAAAAGCTCAGGGTGTGGCCTTTTCAAACCAGTTTTAAATGAACCAAAGAGACAGGCTCATCCTGGAAAAAGATCCTCTTCACTGATAGACGGAACATACTGTATGTATGTCTGTGAAAAGGATGAAAACTCTTCTTTTGTTATGGTTTAACAAGTGGAAAAGACTGAGTTGGACCACATGAAGCTGTGGAAATATTGTCTTGCAGAGTAAGTGTGATTATGGATTCCCTGTAGAGCTCTGTTTAGTTAGTAGACAATGTTTTTTGATGTCATTAATCACATGCATCTGATAGCTATGTAGGGATCCCTCCTTAGGCAAACTTTGCACACAGCTTTGGTTCCTGCTTAGATGTCTAAAATAATAGTTATCTTCTGACAACACAGGTGACATTTACCTTCTGCCTCTCTCTCCGTTTCAGACAACACACAGAGTGCATTGAGCCCATATAAGCTACAAACACAATCAAATCATATAATGCTTAAATTTGACCTTTTAGAATGATCTCATTCTATGCCAAAGTTGCAGTTACAGTAAATTAATGAATGTATTAATTGTTTGTGTGTGTGTCTGTGTGCGTGTGCCCACTTCCCATAACTGTGAGCTGAATACATCCTGGCGCTTAATGCTTGCTGACCTGTGACAGGGCAGTACAGTAATGATTGCATTTCACTGTGTATACAGCTCAGTCTTGTACTTCATGTCACGCAAAATGGGTCAGACATGCTCATTTGTGTTTCTGCATTTGTATGCAAGTTTGCGTGCCTTTGCATTTATGTATGAATGTTTTTCTTTGCTGTTGTGTTGTCGGTAACCTTGGACTTTGTGTCCTCTTGTTAAGTGCTTGTTTATCTGGATGGCTGCTGTATGTGTGTTTGACTGAAGCTGGTCAAGTCTCAAAGTAGCCTAATTCATCTTAATTCTTCTGTTAAGTGATTGTAAGAATGGGTGACTATGACAGATGCAATAACTTTATGAAAGGGAAATTATTAATTTACAATTTACAATTCTACCTCTATAACTGTCCTCCTCTTGCTTGATCCACATTCAGGTCTGATTGATGGCTACACGGGGGAACGGGCTGTGCTGGAGGAGCAGTTGCGTCACAAGGAAGAGCTCCATCTGAGCCTCGAGCAAGAGCTGCAGGTGAGGCATTCCAGCAGCAGTTAGGATACAAATAATTACCTTTTTTATGTGAGATGCTACATGAAATTTCTAACATTTGTAGGTCAAATTTTTTGTGCCTCTGGCGCAGAACATTAGAGACTCATGTGTAAGCATAGTTATTTGAAGTTGAATTAGTTGAATTATCTACAAAAAAAAAACATCCGGTCATCATATAAAATAAAATAAAATAAAATGTAAGATATTAGGTAGCGTTGATTCTCTTTAGTGTCATAATAACATATAATCATGTAGGTATTCAAGCTAAAGCTCTGGTGATATACTATATATATATATATATATATATATATATATATATATATATATATATATA
>NC_045746.1:13948255-13949075 GCF_008692095.1 Etheostoma spectabile
ATATATATATATATATATATATATATATATATATATATATATATATATACAAATACAGAACATCACCAGTCTAAAATGTTAAATAACAATGTATATTTACATTCAACATACTCTATGTATTCATTTTCTGCCAGTCTTTAACTGAATGTCCTTTCTCCATGCAGGTGACAGGTAGCCGGCTGCAAGAGTTGGAGCACGAGAGGCTTCAGATGCAGGAGGAGCGGGAGCTGCTGTCACGGCAACAAGACGCCATGAGGGAGAATGCTGGGCCTCGTGAGCTTCGTAAGTATCCCGGATTTCATTTACCGACAATATACTCTATTCAGATAATAAATAGCCCAGGAAGTTTAGCTGCTAAATGCACAGGAAGTTATTATCCTTACAGTTGAAAGGAACATATTAGGAATTACATTTTTCAGCGTTTGAACTGGAACCGAATTTAGTGTTTGATTATGTGAACTGTATTGCATCATAGTTGGTGTTACCAAATAGATAAGGAAACAAAAATACACAATCTCTCTGGTTTTCTGCTCTTTTTTTTAATCAATGCTCAAGTTTCAGTTAGTTTGGTATGGTTATATTAAAAGAAAATGACTCACCCAAATTAAATCATAAAGCGTTCCTTGAATTACACAGAACATCTTGATGTATGAAACATGAACCCAGAGTCAGTCAGCTGCATATCATACAGCAGTCGTTACCATTGTTTTAGCTCCTTTTTCAAAGAAGTGTATATTGACAGTATACAATAAAAATACCCAGATCTGCATCTATACTGTTTTTAATCAAAGAGCCTACATTAGCCATAATTTAGGTGCAT
>NC_045746.1:13949085-13961083 GCF_008692095.1 Etheostoma spectabile
AGAAATTCAGGGTCAAAAAGTTTTTGGAATGTTTTTTTCCATTGTAACAACTCTGAGGCAACTCCACATTTCTTACAAAGTTGCTACCAGTATTTGTGCCACAAGTCATATATTCACAGGTATTTGCCAAGAAATTCTCCGGAAACATGAAGCCAGATAACTGTATCTGCTAATTTTGCATTATAACTCCTGTATCCCAGTAATTTCTCTGATGAAATGGTGAGTATTCTGTATCTAAAGGGTATAAACCAAAGGGGCTATTTCAGAAACCTTTTCCTTTCACAGCATCCTTTCTTCAGCCTTAACCTACTGGTGTGAAACAGACAAAAGCACTGCCATTCTGTTGTCACCCTTTTCTATTCTTTATCTAAGACTTTTCATGTTCATGACAAAAACCAGAGCATGTTACATTCCTGTGCTTTCTTATTCTCCTGTAGGCCTAGTTGAAGCTGCAATGGTTGCAGCACCTGAAGCAGGTGTGTCCACTTTGAGCATGGCTCAGTCATGTCTACTATGTGTTCCGTATGTCTACTGTAGCTGAGTGACACAATATCTCTTTAACTCTAATCCAGCAACTAATCCAACAAAGCTTGGAGCTTGCTTGCTATTGGCTCACAAACTCACTCAGTTCAATCACTAACCTTTGCTTCAGCATTTCATCTTGATTGATTTTTGACCCGGTTCGTCATCGTTAATGTCTTGGAGTCAATGTTAGCACTCATTTTAGCATGATGAAATGAAAGTAATCTCCAGATTCAGATGCACTTATATTTATCATAATTATTTCCTTGCTGTCAATCATCTACACTCTGAATTAAGGCATATTATTGTTATATATTTTTAGAACTGTAGATGCTGTGCTTACAGTTTTTCTTTGATTGAGTGAGATCATTGGCTGTTCAGGAAGTCCATCTCCCCTGCCTGTAATTGCTTATTGGGCATGGATATCGCAATGTCTGGGCTGTCCACGTGTTTGTTCTGTCACTTGCACTCTATCACCTTTTACTTTTGCACTAATCCTGCAGAGTTTGATCCTGGGTGAATCGTTGTGGGTTGTTAACTGGTGGCAGCGGAAGGGCAAAGAGGCATTATGATGGGGAATCATGTTTGGTAACGGGGCGTCATGTTGGGAAGTTGACTGAGATGTTTGAAGAGTCTGAAGTTAGCCTTGTATTTAGTTGAAGCCCATATAAGTAACCTCCACAACATATAAAATTTCAACATTTCAGAGAAGGAAGTTGACATATTACTTTTTTTTTTTTTTAATAACATGGCAAAAAGCAATTCAATCCAATCACATGGCTCACAGACTTCAGACTCTTCAGTAGCTTCATCTCAGCATCCTGTTCATCACCAAAACCTGAATGAATCATTAACTGAAGTTCACCACCTATAGTTGACAAGCAGTGATGCCTAACCTCCCCTCCTTCTTCCACTGTATTCTGTAGACCTTCTGGAGGAGACGGAAAAGCTGATGAAGGAGAAGGTGGAGGTACAGCGTCAAGCGGAAAAGGAGAATGCCGACCTCTTGAAGCAGGTGAAGCTGCTGGAGGTGGAGCTGGAAGAGCAGGTTAACAGGGTGATCGAGCTGGAGCACGCTCAGAGTACAGAGAGCGGAGACCTCCTACAACAGGTCCAAGCTCTGGAGAAACAGCTGGAGAAGAACAGGAGGTTCCTTGATGTGAGTGAAAAAGAAAATGGCCAGTAGCCTTATGTAGCTTTTACTCAATATTCTAAATTATGTACACTATAATGTCAGTGACAAAATTATTCTATTTTTTATTTCTTTTTGGGCAGCTTTAAATCAGGAAGAAAATTTTGATTGGACATGAAATGATTAATTTATTTGCAGAAAATCTGCAAGAATTTTGTTAATCGATGAATTGTTCAGGTCATTTTTAGGAAAAAATGTCCAAAAACTGTGTGTCTCCAGCTCTTAAATGTAAAATGTGCGCTGCTTTCATTGTCGTTTATCACAGTGAATTAAATATCTTTGAGTTTTAGACTGTTGGTTGGATAAAAAAATGCAATTTAAAGACAATTTGTGGGAAGTATTTATTCTTATGTTCATTCTTATTTACATTTTCAACATTTTACAAACCAAGCTATTGATTGATTAATCAAGAAAATGATTCCTAATGCAAGCTAGCAGTTTTATTGCCCCTTAGTAGTAACAGCCTGGCATGTAAAAAATGAAACCTTTTTTAAAACCGATCACAATATCTCTCAAGGTGTGTTACAACCATTACTGTTTCTTGGGACTGGATATGTTGTAGACAACATCTTTTAAACATTTCTTCAACACAGTTATATTTAATGTATTGGCTAATTATAGGTCACTGTTGTTAAGTCATGGCAGGGGTAACTGCAAAAAATTCAAATTACAAATTACTAGGCTCAAACTAGTCAACATATCTAAAAGCTGACCTTATGATTATATTATTATTATTTTTGGAAGGGGGGAATCTACCTCATATCGGGCTCATGGTCTAATAAGTTTGTTACCATCATTATAATTAGGCCACTTGGCCAGGAGTTCTATTGTCTTGTTGATGTTAATTACACACAAATAGGAAAATTGACAAAATCTTGCAACTGGCGCAGCCCAAAGCCCAACGCAAGTATCTTTGCTAGTTTAAGATCAACGTAGTTGATATATATCCCGTCCATCGCCCATGGCGTTTAAATAGAAGATGCACCTGCGCCCATCTGTGTGCCCATGGGTGTGTTGGTCTTACAGGGAGGTGTGTTCAGGGGCATTCTTAACATGTTGCTATCTTCAGGCAGCGGAAAGTGATCACGCCATTGACCAATAAAAACCTGGTCTAAAGTCAATAAAGCAGCATTTTATTGTGGTATTTTTACAGCGCAAATATTTTAAGCTCCTGCACAGTGCGTGCACACTGTACTTGTTACACAAGCATGCATAACATTAAAAAATAAAAAATATTACGATGTGAAATAGATTTGGTGGCATAGTGCTTGCGCCATATGATCGGCTCTCGCGCTTTCATTTCACGCAGAAGCAGATCAGTTTCTTCTACTGAAAATCTCTCCTTCTTAGCAAATCTACCATCATAATAGTAACGCGCCAAGGTACAAACACGCCTGGCTTTAAATGGGAATGGGAGATGACACTGATTGGTTTATTGTATGTTACGGCCCAAACACACCTATGATTAGTTAAGACAAGTACAAGCCTTTTGAACCGTACGCCTGGCACACCAAGCGTTTTTTCTGCCGTTGATTCGTACACACCCAGAATGCACCTGTGCCAGGCTCTTCACACAGTGTGCTTGGATCGTTAAAACAGGGCCCTTGCTTTCACAGCATCTGATGATTAAAATAATCAATACCAACAATCAATATAAGCTTTTTTTGACAAGGAGACCAGTTTCTGAATTTGCTTTTGCAAACAAGGCAAGCAAGTATTGAAGATCGGATTCAACGTTTTCATATTCTTGTCTTTTTTTTTGTGTCCAGGAACAAGCTGTGGACCGAGAACATGAGAGGGATTTCTTCCAACAGGAGATCCAGAAACTGGAACAACAGCTGAAGAATCCACAGAAGCTTCAGGCTGGCTCTGAGCAAAGAAACCGAGAGGTAACAAGAGAAAGCTCTGTTCTTTGCCAGAGGACCAGGCATTAATGGAGATGCTTTTTTTCTGAAAATAACATAGCTATAAACACTGAGCAGAGAGTCACGCAGCATAAAGAACAATAGAACTGGTAGAATTACCTGCGCTGCCTCCAAAATGACACCAAATCGTGGGAGTGTTTGCACAGGCGATAGAGTGAGAGTGGGATTGTTTGTTCCTTGGGATCCTTGGTAAGTTGTCTAATAGTGGGTTTTATATGCACGTTTATATGTATATCATCTAAAACACAATACAGTGGGAGTGATAAGATTAGCTGACATCAGACATCACATTTCACAAGTGAATACTCATGTCATAAGGTTATGACTGATTTGATTTGATGAACTGCTGAGATTTTACAGGCTAAATCCAAACAATTTAGATTAGAGTTGCAGTTATCTATATTTTTTATCATCAATGGATCAAGTGAAGATTTGTAATGTGAAAGGTGTCAATTGTATTGATGAACCCACAGAAATTTGATCACCTTCTCACTCTGCATTTCCTCTCAGTTCTACTGAGTGTTTTTAATAATTTAAATCTTTTGCGTTTTACAGCCCACAACTTAACTTGTTTCACTCTCATTGCTGTCATTAACCTTGTTTCTAGCTCTAGTGCTCAGATATATCCACTGTACACTGCCTGCTCAGCATCCAACAACAGACAGACATAGTTAGCAACGTGCTGGTAAACATAGTGGAGCATCTAGCAGCTAAATAGCCAGATAATTGCACTTCAAATGAATGCTGATTTTGCTTTGTTGGATGTGTTTGCTAACATATTCACCAGATTGACTTTTTAATGCTATAATAAATCCATGTTGTGTTTACACCTTGTTCCACTGCCCCCAAGTGGCTAAAAAAGTAAACCTTGAGAGACATTACACTTGCACCAAGATGATATAAGGAGTAGTTGACAGTAATAGAAAAAGGTCTTAACCTGACTTTTTAAGTTTTCATGTTCGGCAGAAAATGGCAGAATGACATTTCTTTTTGTGGATCAGTTTCATTCATCAGAGCAGTTTTAACCTTGATGTTGTTTATGTATTTTTATTTTGTCTGTGCTGATATTACTCTTTGGCTTCTCAAGGATTTCATCATTGACTGTAATTTTCCATCCACTCACAATCTAGCCCACAGTTCACTCTGGGCAAGGAGAAATTTAATTTTGATCAACGCGGTTGTCATTATTTTGCGGCTAAATTGAAGAGCTAATTATGTCCTCAAACCAATCGCCTGGATCATTACACAGGAAAAAGTAATTTGCCAGTAAAGCATCACACCCTGTTAACTTGGAAGGCATCATGTTTATAATGTTAATAATAAGTTATTAACTCATAACTCATTTACCTTTTGATAATATAAAAGAAAATAAGCCGCACTGGGTTATGGGCCCTCAGCACATTTGACTTGCCCAATCTAAAACATCATTTGACAAGTTAATTCAGTTAATCATTTAGTGGTAGATAATAAATGGCCTTTTTTATATAGCGCTTTTCACAGACTCAAAGTCACTTTACAGGGGAAGTAGAAAACATAAACTAAACTAAACTAAACAGAACAAGACAAAACAAAACAAAACAAGATTCAGGCACAGATGAAAATGCTCAGCGGTATCATAATGTTTGCTGTTCTTTCCTTACTGTCTTTGTAACTGAAGTATCCTCGATTTGCCCCTGCTGCTTGTTAGTCTTTGAAAGATATTTTTGTTTAAAGACTTGAATTATATAACTTTTGATTGTATTTAGCAATGAGTTCTGTGGTTTCCTTGTGTTCATAGCATTAATATCAGTCTCACCTGTGCTTTAAACTCACAGGCTAATACCCAAAAGATAGATAACCTGTACTACTTCTATAATTTCCAGAGACCCATGCCACATTTATATCACGAAGTGCTTTTTCTTCCCCCTCTTGCCCATGAACTCTCCATCCTCTGAACCTTTATGCCTTCTCTCTCCCATGGCTATTACAGGTGGATGGAGTAAGCTCTAAGGTATTGCTTCTAGCTTCACGTAGAATCAAGTCTACCCCAGAGAGCATTTAGTTAGTTTTAGTAATCCTGCCCAATCCTGTAGCAATTACTGGCCTGTCCATCTTGCTTTTCCTCTTTGTTTTTCCAGTTTATCCATTTCTGCCGTGTTTGTCTTCATTTGGAAGCAACTTCAAAACATTGTCCTCTCTCATTCTTCTCCTTTCTCTTGTGCCACCCTTCAGTGCCCAAATTAACAGCAAAACAGAAGACAAAGTGGGGTGGAAGAAGGGTGTTCACCAGCTTAGTGTAAAACAAACATCATGAAAGTTTTCTAAGGATGAGGATCCTAATGATGATTGTCTTTCGATATAAAACTCACGTTTGCATATTTTAAAAGGCTTTTTATATTTTTCTGAGGCCATGCAAAGAACCATCTTACATAAATATGAATTGTAGTTTGTAAAACTAACCATGAAAAATCATTATTTGCCACATTAGCAACGAAAAATTTTGAATTTGAATCACTCTGGAATTGACTTGAATTCCATCCATAAATGAATCACAAAGGACATTCTGGTACAGTAAAGCTTAAAGAAATATAAATAAACCATTCAGTGCAAAAGTACTCTCATGAAGAGTTCATCATACACTCTCTCGTACAATTAATATTCAATGAAGGGCTGTCAGTGAGGGGGTGTATTTTATCTGCCTTACTGCAGTGCCATTTTGTTTTGAATAGGAACTCAGGTTTCTATAATATCCTTTGAAGGCATTTCTGAAAAAACAGGATACCTAAAAAAAAGTCAGTCATTCTTTTATGAAACATCATTTTCTTGTTAAATCAAGCAGGGGAAACAGTTTACCTTCTAGATTTTCCCAAACAAACCTTCCTCCTGTGGATCCTTCTTCCTCCCGTTCATTGATCTGCTGACGTTTTGCCGTCTCATAGATGGATCAGTTACCTGCCAGCGGTCCTCCTGGTTAAAGTACTGCTCTGTGTGTGCTCTTTGTGTCACCCTGAATGAAATCTCTCTCCCCCCTCTGTCCCTGCACCTCTTTTCACTCTCGGCCCCCCCCCTTCTCAGGTGGATCAGCTGACCTCCCAGCTAGCTGTACATGTACCAGCAATGCTGTAACATGTGGTGTCTGAGAGCGGTTCCCATTAAATGACTCCCTCCCCCCCTCTCTTTTTCTCTTTCTCTCTCTCTCTCTCTCTCTCCCGCTTCTTTCATTTCTCTCTCTCTCGCACTACCAGGTGGACCAGCTGACCTCGCAGCTAAAGGAGAAGGCGGATTGGTGCAGTGAGCTGCTGCTCAGCTCAGAGCAGCTGCGTCGTGATTTGGGAGAGCGTGACGAAGAGATTGACAAGCTGGAGAGCCGCATCCGCGAACTGGAGCAAGCCCTGCTAGCCAGCGCTGACTCCCTGGAGAAGGTTAGGAAGGGAAGGGGAGTGGGGGAGAGGGAGATGAAGGATGTCCAGGGGACGGAGTAAGAAACGGCAAGAGAGAAAAAGCAGTCTGAACAATAGCTGTGGAGCGTGTGTGTGTGTGTATATGTGGTGACAGCTGGAGAAGGAACGGGAGGAGGGTTGAGACGCACAGAGAGAACAATGTGTGGGTGTGTCTACTTCAGCTGCCAGGCAGTTTGTTGTTAGTGATGACACTGATGGCTAGCAACTGTCAAGATTGCCCCCCAGTGTTCGTGGAGGATTGTTGTGAGTGAACAAAAAGGAGCTGTGCAGGAAATGCTCATATATCTACTTTACAAATGAGTTCCTTTTGCATGATAAAAGATACAGCAATGTGCATTTATAGTTTGCATCCTTGAAAATCTGTTTGATCACAAGAGCTTGTTCCTTCACGCCTTTCTGTGGATGCTGTTAATAACTGTTGTAAATAGTTTCTTTTGTGTGTTGTTGCAGATTGAACATAAGAAGCAGCATGCATCCATCACAGAGGCAAAACACTCCACACTGGAGGCTCAGTTACAGACAGAAAGAGAAGCTCTGGAGCGGAAAGAGAAAGAGGTAGTGTGCTGCTCAGGATGTATAATAAACAGATAATAAATCAATTTGACAATTTGAAGATCCAATTGGGAATTAAATGTTTTAAATTTGTGGTTTGTAGTCGGTATGCAGGTGTTACAGCAAAATGTTTCAATAGCATAGCTACTACATGCATCATACACTTCATTGTCTGGCATTGACAAACTACAAGTACTGTAGTATCCTTTGAGATATGCATTTTTGTTTAATTACATGAATAATAGAACAATTTTGTAGCTAACAAGTGAAGCAGAGGAAATCAGAGTTGTTAGATTTTCAGTTGTCATGTGGTGTCTCCTCTGAAGTGCTTGCCATGTTTCCCTGTCATCAGATTGGTAACCTGGAAGAGCAGCTGGAGCAGTTCAGAGAAGAGCTGGAGAACAAGAGCGAGGAGGTGCAGCAGCTTCACATGCAGCTGCAGATCCAGAGGAAGGAGATCAGCAGCCAGCAGCAATACCTAGAAACCAGGGATAGCATGCTCCAGGTAAAGAGCCATCCTCATGTGAAAACGTCTCAATGTATCTTTACATAAAATTTGAAATTCCAGAAATTCAAGAAATGGTTGATTCTGGTTGTGTGTGTGTGTGTGTGTGTGTGTGTGTGTGAACTGCAGCCACGCTGGCTTCTTTAAAACTATGGATATCATTATCAGACAGACACTGACCACATATTGTGTTAAAATACGTTTACACTTGTATTTTCAGATATTATGTGATTAACCTGTGTTTTCTACACACAAAATGTTGAACTGAAGAGCAAAAGATAAACCGCTGGTGAATTTAAAACTGTTTGCCGATGTGATATGTGTGACACAAGTTCTGGGGCATTTACCTAAAACTGGAACATCAGTTGTAAACAGAAATTTAATATGTAGTGCATATACCACAATTATGTATATATAATATTTACATTTCTGCTCTTAAACTGCGAAAACAGTTTTTCTTTTTTTTTTATAAAGAGATATTTCCTCTATGTTGCTAATTTTAGTTTGCACATTTTGCAAGACTCTGCCACTGCCGGCACCTTTTTTATTTGTCTCAATCAGTGTACTTTCTGTAGTCCACCATGAGGCTGCCTCTTAGTTGACTTTCACGTAATGTCTTTTTTAATAGCCATCACATTATAATCTCTGACTTTTGAAGGTGATGGAGGAGAAGGACAGGGAAATAGCACTTCTTAATGAACAGATCACTAAGCTCCAACACATGGAAACAGCCTCTGATAACAAGGTAACGCAATATATGCATATTCGAAATAGAATAAAAGTCTATTTCGAATATGCATATCTCCGTGTTAGTCGTGTATGTGATTTTTCTGCATTCATGTACACTTTATTTTGGTTTTCACCATTTATTTATTTAGTTGTTGGGTTGGTTTTGCTTGTTTTATTTTGGTAAGTAGTTCCACAGCCCCATCGTCTGTTGTGAGGTGATCATTTGCTCTTGTGAGGTGGCTTTCTAAACCTCTGGGTCTCTGATGAGTTTTTACAACCTAACCAATTTCAGAAAGTCAAATACAAATTCCATTGAATTAACTTTAGCCCAAAGAATCTCACAACAGGGACTCATAGGTTTATCGGAATAATGGGATAGCTATGGACTCCTCAAATCTGACATTTTTTTGGTTTAATAATGTCTGTATATTTCTCTTTAGGAGATTGATGGGAGGGATGAGCTGATTAAAGACCTGGAGTCCCAGGTGGAGTGCCTGCAGAGCGAACAAGAAACCTTAAAGAGGAATAATGACGAAGAGCTTGACCAACTAAATGCAGTCATAGACAGACTTCAGCAAGAGCTGGCCAATATCGAGCAGAAGCAAGCTACAGAGGAAGATGAGGACACCAAGGCTGAGCCAGAGAGCGCTGTATGGAGGCCAAGTAAAGAGGAATACGATGAAATGAAACAGAGAATGGACCTAGCCACCAAAGAGGTCAATACACTCAAAGCTGAGCACAGTAAGCTGTTGGAGACATACCTGCGCTTGAAAGAGAGCGCAGAAGCTTTAGCTGATACAGAAAAACTGGAGAGCTCAGAAGGCGAACTTGAAGAAGCTCTTAGAGAGAAAACGGCCGGCTTTGTAGTCATGCAGGCCCAAGTACAAGCTTTAGAGCAGAGTGCAACATCCAGAGTGGAAGAGTTGGATCTCCGCATCCAGGAGCTTGAGGACGTGGTCGATGAAAAGGACTGTGAATTAAGCCGCTGTCGCCTCCTTGTGGAGCAAACACAAAGCTCTACAAATGGTCTCCAACAAAAGGTCTCTAATCTAGAGGACAATCTGAGGGAGAAACTGGCTGCTGCACTTGTCAGCCAGGCCACACTGGAGGCCTTCCAGCAACATCAGTCACAAGGATCCAAAGAAGACCAGGAGCAGCAGGGACATGCTGAGCCACATGTCTTTGACTTTGGTGACTTTGGTATTCCTCAAATGGATTTCAGTAGAATCGGCCAAGCGAGACAAGTTCCAACAGGGAAGGTGGTCCATCTTACCCAGAGGCTTCGAGAGCTGGAGGTGGGACTCAGTGGGATGCAGAAAGACCAGGAGCTCCAGAAGCAGCTGCTCTCCAGCTCTGAGGAGGAGGTGCTGGAGTACGAGAGGAGGCTGGCCGTGCTCATGGATCTGCTCAGTCAGATGAAGGCCAGGACACACCAGAGGACATCACCGGCTGTGGGGGTAAGAGTTTGGCTAATACGTCATAAAGACTAGTTCAAAACTTTGAGCTTGGTCAAAAATAGTCCAGTACCTAACCCCAGATTAAACACACAAGATACCACATGTAAATCAGTGAGCTTTAGAAGAAATCTCTGTATTTAGTTGAATTTATATTGGGGACTGTTTTTATCATTTTCTCTGTACCATTATTAATGGTTAACCAGTGAAAACCCCAATGAAGTCATTGTATATCAAGTATCAGGCTGTTTAATACTGTCCTTTGCCCCCACACAACTATGATAAGTTTGATTCCTTGTGACCTTTTCGTCAGGGGTCCTCTGCTGCTGAGAGGCCGGCTGCTGTGTCCGAGCTTCTCCAGGAGTTGCAGGAGGTCAAAGATGAGGCCTCGGCCACCAAAGAGCAGCTCAGCAGCTACAAGGAGAGCTGTAGCAGATTCAAGCAGGAGCTCCAAGTATGTGATAGATAGAAGATACTTTATTCATCCCCACAGGGAATGAATGAAGTATCTTAGTGGTCATTCTTCCTGTGAGATTGTTTCTAATGTTTGGTAAGAATGATGGACATGTGCTTTTCTTTCTAGGACAAAACTGTTATAATAGAGAGACTACAGGACCAACTTCAAAAGGTAAGAACAAAGATTTGATACTACAGTTTACATTTTTTATCATCTACTAATTTTCTCGCCTTATTTTAAAACTGTCTCACTTTAGGTTTCATCTGGAAGCCGTGAGGAGACCAATGTGTCTGAGCTTCAACAGGAGTTAAAGAAGACTCACAATGAGGCAGCTGCGGCCAAAGAGGAGTTGAACAGCTGTAAGGAGAGCTTAGAGAAGCTCCAGGAGCTGCTGCAGGTGCCAAACATTTAAAATCTTTGCAGTCATATCCTGTCTTGGGTGCTGAGTTTAGTGACTTTCATCTGTAGAAACCTTAGTACTGCAAGAACATGTGTTTTGTAATTCAAAGTATTGAAAGTTATCGTTTTACACCAAATTTGAAGTTGTAAGTTTTTCTGTGGTTTTGAGCTCATTAAACTGATATAAAGGAATAATTTGACATTTCGGGAAATATGTTTATTTAATAGTTGCGTTCCTGTAGAGTCAGAAAAGAAGATCAATGCTACTCTCTTATCTGTACCTTAAATATGTAAATGGAGCCAGCTGCCTTTAGCTTAGCTTAGCATAAATGAAATAGCTAGCCTGGCTCTGTCAAAAGTTAACAAAATCCACCATCAATTAACACGTCATATTCAAACCACAACTTGACATTTTCATACTTGACCTTCCGACTGTGCCAAGTTAGCTGTTCCTCCTGTTTCCAGCCTTTATGCTAAGCTACACTAACTGGCTGCTGAAGATAGCTTTATATTTAACAGATATGAGATAGATGAGAGGGGTATTCAATCATCTAATTCTCCGCCAAAAAGTGAATAACCGCTTTTCCCTAAACATCAAATTATTATTTAGGTGTGTCAACTGTCTTAGCTGAAGTCAAATATAAGTTTTTATTCAAACACATTTTAATTACATGCAATTTTGTATTTAAAGGAGCGGGAAATGGACATCGCTCACCTTAAAGGACAACTTCTTAAAGTAAGTTGGAAATAGTTTGTATTACATTATTGTATCGTGTGTGTGTGTGTGTGTGTGTGTGTGTGTGTGTGTGTGTGTGTGTGTGTG
>NC_045746.1:13961098-13964646 GCF_008692095.1 Etheostoma spectabile
GTGTGTGTGTGTGTGTGTGTGTGTGTGTGTGTGTGTGTGTGTGTGTGTGTGATCAGTATTTTTTACATTTTTATGAAAATGTCATATTCCTTCATGATACTTGGCTGTATGTGCAGTATTTGACCACCTGCCCATTTGTCCTCAAGGTACAAGCTGAAGAAGACAGAGCCAATATGGCAGAGCTTCTCCAGGAGATGCAGGAGATCAGAAGCGATGCGGCTTCAACCAAAGAAGAGCTCAACTGCTACAGGCAGCAAAACGAGAAACTTCTGGAGGACCTCGAAGTCCGTGAAGTTTCCATTTCAAAACTCAAAGAGGAGTTTCAGGGGGTGAGAAAGAAAATGGATACCACCAAAGAAGAGCTCAACAGCTACAGGCAGCACAATGAGAAACTAGAGAAGGAACTTCACATTCGTGAGCTCTCCATTTCTGAGCTTAAAGAGGAGCTCCAGGAGGTACGAACAGCCTTGATGAAGACAGCGGATTCTGGTCCTCCATCTCCTTCTCCGTCTCCCTCTCCGTCTCCCTCTCCTCAGCCCATCTCCACTACTGCTTCTTCCTCCTCCACCAACCAACCTAAAAGAAAAGGCGGCAAACAGCAGGCTGGTAAAGGAAGCAGTGCCAAAGATAAACCATCTCTCTCCAGGAAAAACTCTGCCACTTCCAGTCAGTCCTCCAACAAATTGCACAGTGCTCGGCTAAACAGCAGCTCTGAGCAGCAACACACGGCGGTAACACATTCGTTCACACAGACCGAACCTTTCCAAATGTCTGACCTCTGCCCAGAAAGTGAGTCTGCAACCAAAGACGAGATGGAGGAGGTGATCGGAGAGTTCGAAGAGAAGATTGGACAGATGCAGGAGCTCCATGCGGCAGAAATACTGGACATGGAGGCTCGGCATATTTCAGAGAGCGAGAGCCTTCGTAGGGACACACAGGTCCTGGAGGATGAGTGTAAGGCCCTCAAGGCGGTCATCGACAAGTTGCGCTCCACAGAGGTGAGGAAACAATAGCTGTGTTCTAAGTTCAGTCTAAATATTAATTATGTACATATTAATTATATACTATGCACAATGGTATAATCCTATACTATTTTATACGAACTGAGAATTATACAAAATTGCGTAATGTCAAGCAAACTGTAACTTTTCAACATTATGGCCATTTAAACTTGACAAAAATACTTTGAAGGTTTAATTCTTATTTTCTTGATTTTCCAAGTTTTTGTGGTCCGTTTTTAATTTATTTAAAAAAACAATTCCAGCTGTCAACTGCTTCTACTTTACCTTTGTGCTGATTTTGTTCGATCAACAGTCCTGAAATCCAAAGATTTCAGATGTACAATGTTGTATAAAAAGTAGCAAATCCTCAAATTTCAGAAGCTGAAACCAGTAAAGTTGTCACTTTTACTTGATAAGTTACTTAAAAATTAAGTAATTATCAAAATTGTTGCCAATTATTTTTTGAGTTCTATCTACATTTTCATGTAATGTACAGTAGTTCAATGTTTTTAAAGTGTTACATACAAAGGAAACGTGCAAATGTTTTCTTGCACTTGTAATCATTTTAATTAACACAGTAAAAGAAGGATTTGAAACATGTTTAATATTTTCTAGGCCCCTTCCTTAAGACAAGACCGTCCTGCATCACAGTTCAAAGATGGCTACACAAGTGGTAAGAAGCAACACATACAGCACGATCACACCTGAGGGTTTACTTTATTGCTTTAAATGTTTAAATTTGTTTTATCAGTGTTAATACACACCTTCAATTTTCACTGACTAGAACAAAAGAAAAACTGACAATGATTAAATGTTTTTTTGTCCAGCATTCTTCATGTGTTTTCAGGTATTGCTTGAATAAACAATTTTCAGAAATAACCTGAGTCCTATAAACAACACAGTCCTGAGAGGGTCTGTTCAGCTTTTCTTATGTCTCACTGTTTCCTTACAATGCGTTTAATAGTTTGTCAATGCCAGCTTGTGTTCATTTCACACATTCCCATTTAGTCCTGCACGGTAAATCATTATAAAATCGCAGTCTTGATTCACCCCTATTCACGATTACATTTTTGAATAATTTCCTATTTTATTTTTTTAATGACTTAAATTCTCATTTAATTTTATGAGACGACTGCTCTCCCTTCTCTTCATTGAAGCCTCTATGTTTACAGGCTTGTGATGTGTAATGTGCTATAGGTGCCAAAATAAATTTATGTTTGGTACTTTGGTCTTTTACAAATTGTGACAGCGAATTGTGATATGAATTCCAAACTAAAAAAAACATGATTCATGTTTCTCCTTAAATTGTGCAGGCCTATTCCCATTAGCATTGGTTATCATGTTTTTGCTGTGATGCTGCAGCATTCCCATGATGTTTGAAAGCAGAGGAAACTGTTCATCTAATTGTTACAGCAACCAAGACTTATTTCCACGTACTTACAGGCATGTTAGTATTCTATTAAGACTGACTTTGGGGAAAAAAAACCTGAACCTATCCTTTTAAGTACAGTATATATGAATGTTGTGGTTCACCTTTTTTGTTTCAAGAAAAGGTTTGTCCTCTTGCAGACAGCAGCTCAGACTACAGCCAGCGGACTGGATTTGACTTCCCGAGCTTGCAGCAGGAGTTTCGAACAACTCCAGAGGGCGCCAGGAGAGAGACTGATGATCCACTGCCTGACCGGATCAAGGTCCTACCTTCACTTATTATGAACAATGTTTGATTAAGCTGAATAATAGTGATGAAAATGTTGCTGTACACAAAATACGGTATTTTTCTGGTCTTAATGGCTGTATTAAGACATAATATCTGTAAGTTTATTAGTTGTTCTAGCTGTGTGAGGTGCAGGGCGACCATATTGTTTATCATTTACACTCCCGTAATTGTCTCCATCTGTTGATAGCCTGATCTAGTGTGACTCGCGTTATTGACTTTTGTGTTTCACTTTCCCTTTCCATTTTAGCTTTTAGTTGTTCTTCGTTTAATTTCCTTCATTTCTTTCATGGTCCCGCCCCAGTAGCAGTCATAACTACAGCAGATAACTTTAAAAATAACATTAAGATACAATTAGGTATCTTAGATTTAAAGAAATCTCCTGCTTTCTTTTACCTGGCTCAAAAGTATACTAGCACAGGCTTTTTGGTGAAATCTGTGATGCTTGAGTATGTGTGACTGTAGCACTGTCTACCTGCCGCAGATCATTCTGTGACTGCGCAGGAAAAATCAAACCCAAACATACCCCTTACTAAAAACTTTTTTTTTTTTAAATGCCGTTCTTTTCACTGTTAGTCTCATTTGCGATTACAGTCTATTTAAGATCATTGTATGAAAAATGACAGAGCTTCAGAAAACTTAAAAGGTTACATATAGTCACTTACAGAATTATGTATTTGATGTTTGCTTACTGCATGTATAATACAATGTCTGAAGGGCTTTTTCTGTTCCTGTTTTTTTCTGAATTAGGAAAGACTGATGGTAAACCCAAAAACATTTCTGTGTGTTTCTTGTCCAT
The DNA here is from genome assembly GCF_008692095.1 of Etheostoma spectabile. NCBI lineage: Eukaryota > Metazoa > Chordata > Actinopteri > Perciformes > Percidae > Etheostoma > Etheostoma spectabile. The sequence goes on from NC_045746.1 coordinate 13,964,613, forward strand.
TTAGTTGTTGCTCCGTGAGGTACACCAGGAGGGC
>NC_045746.1:13964656-13966647 GCF_008692095.1 Etheostoma spectabile
TCTCTCTCTCAGAACTCCCTCTCACTGAAGGCGAGCCGGGCAGCCAGTTCAACGTCGCAGGCTGGGTGAAGGAAAGGGATGCTTTACTGGCAACCGTGGAGTCTCTCAAAGGCCTCATCACCCAGATACAGACACACAGAGAAACACAGGTAGAACCCTCCCCCCCCCATGAGTCTTTACAAAACACTGCTTACTCTTTTTCAGAGCCCAACCTGTCAGAAACATCACAATTCAAAGCAGCAGGATTTAAATGTCAAATTGTCATGTTTCGTCTCGCACAGTATGTGTGCTTGTGTCTTTATCTGTGTCTCTGACTTGCTCCAGACGTCAGGTGGAGTAGACTGGCGCAGTGAGCTGCTGGATGCAGTGCGGCAGGTGTTTATGAGGGAGCGCAGCGTGCTGAAGAGTGCCCTCTACAGCCAATTGGACCTGCTGGACACCAGCGATGCCATCATCCACCTCAATCAGCTCGAGCACAGACTGGCTGAACAGGTCAGAAGTAACAATTGAGTCTGTAGTCTGGCACTGAATTCACTTCATAGTAAAATTACTCCATGGTGTTCACTGTTGTACACTTAAATTAAGGGAAAAGACAATTAAATGCAAAGTAGCTGACGGAAAAAGACATTTGACTGCAGTAATTTTATAAAATGTCTAAAAATATATTGCTCAAACCAGTCAAACACAAGCACAACAAAATAGAATTTACAAAAATGCTGTTGAATTGGATAATCAAATGGTAATTAAACTATTTTGAAGTTAAAGGAAAAGGCACCAAATGCTCGGTCTGCCTTTGATTTAAGTCAAGCTCTGACTTGAAGACTATATATATGTGTATGTATATATATGGCAGTTAATTTTCACTGAACACCACTCATCAAGTAGTTGAAATGAATGTGAACTATATTATTTGATGTTTTTCAGTGCTGTCATTGATTTTTAACACTACTTAATGATTAATTCAACATTATTTAATGTCGGGTTTTGCCGAACAGAAGGCAAAAAACTATCTTCACATTCTCTTGTCTTTATTTGTGCTCGTCAGTAAACAAATGTTGTATTTGTGATCCTGATCCAGGACGCCCAGCACAGAGAGGCAATGGGTTTGCTCCACACTGCGGACAGGACCAGTCTCATCTCTGAGATTCGTCAGCTCCGTGGTCAACTAGAACAACTTCATCAAGGTAAACCACTATAAAAATGTATTGTCTATTAAAACTTACTCTGCTTGCGATGCTTTTTTTTGCCTACTGTAATGTGTCCATTATTTTGCCTGCTTTGAGTGGGAAAACATCCTGATATCGATGTTTTCTGATTGTTGTCCTTCAGGTGCCCAGACTGCTGTGTCAGTAGGTGGAGAACATAGCACGAAAGAGCAAAGGGAAGGAGGTGGAGCTTATGGAGCAGCGGAGGCTGACAGGCTTCTGGTGGAGGAGCTGAAGGTTGAACTGTCCCAGACTAAACTGGAGCTGGAGACGACACTCAAGGCTCAGCACAAACACCTCAAAGAGCTGGACACACTCAGGTTAGACACAATGTTTGTTCACAGACGTGCATCCACCATCATTGCCCCCTGCATTGACATCTGTTGGGAAACAGTAGTATATCTTCACCCTTTAATTATCTGGAGACCCTTCAGATATATCTATTTTGGATCCCTTTGAGAACCAATGCTCATTTCGGTCAACAGGGCAGAGGTATCGCAGAAGGCTGTTGAGGTGGACGCACTGAACGATCATCTGACAGAGGAGAGGAAGAGAAGCAGAGATCTTCAGTGGACCATAGAGAAGGAGAGGTGTCGAACTTTGAAAAACGAGGAGAGTAAACGAGAAGAACTGGAGGTAAGAACCTTTAGACAGGTGCCTTTGTCTATATTGGAGTTCTTTAACCAAAATTGAAACGCCTAACCAGGGATGGGTGTTTCTTCCTATGTAAAAATATGTATTACTTTTGCCCTGATTAAATAAACAAATGAATAGGTGAGTCCGTTT
>NC_045746.1:13966657-13985856 GCF_008692095.1 Etheostoma spectabile
AGACATTCAATGCAGTAATTACTGAGGTATTTGTAACAACTCATCAACTCTGAGGACCCCTAGGGGTCCCGGATCCCTGTTGAAAATCTCTGTTGTAGTCTATAAGTCCTTCTAAAAACAAGTGCATTTCCATTCCAGGACCTGCACCTCATTCTGGAGGAGCAGAAGAGCCGCATGGCCCAGCTGAGCCTGACCCTGGAACAGGAGCACCAGGCGTCGTCTCAGCTCTCCCAAAAGGCCGAGCAGGAACATCTCAGTCTCAACAGTCGCCTCCAGGAACTCCAGGTCCAGTTGGAGACGGAGCGAGCCAAGGCCCTGGAGATGAGCACTGCGCTGGAGAGGGAGCAGCAGCTGCGGACAGGTGTGTCCTCTGACAGTGGTCCATCTAGTGAGCGGCGGGTCGAGGAAGATAGGACGGGGCTCAACGAGGGAGAGAGTCTGCTGGAAAGACTGCAGAGGGAGCTGGATGACAAACATGCACAGGCAAGTTGTTTTCCACCAAGTTAGGTCCAACTGGACACAAGATGGGCATTGCATCATTGTCAAAATGTCTTGGATTACAATATTTGTAAAATTAAAATCATTTTCTTATTTTAAGTCTGAATTTGTCCTCATTGTCCTTCTCCAGGTGGTGCGTCTCCTCAGTCAAGTGGAGGCCCAGAAGCTCGAGGTGGTACGAAAAGAGGAGGAGCTGACTTTGGGGAGTCAGAGGTCAAGACGGGACCAGGAGGCGCTGCTGGAAGCCCGGGCCCAGCTGGAGAGCCTGGAAGCACGAATATCTGAGGACAAGGAGCAGCTACAGAGAGAGATGGAGAAGAGGAAGAGTGTAGAAGAGGAGAATGAGAGGCTGGAGGAGAGGTTGAATCAGTTAGGACAGCAGAGAGGAGGAAGAGAGGGGAGCGGACCTCAGCAGGCTGATGGCCACAATGTGAGTATCAACTAGTCACACACTTTTTTAATAGTGCTTTCATTCAGACAGTCTTTTGTTAGTTTAAATCTGTGTTGTTATTTTTTCCTCAGCAGGCTGTCTGGCACAGCAAGTCAACCGACCGCACCAAAGACTGGGTGTTCCGGCAGAAGGGTGAAAATAGTCAGACAGCGAGCTCCGCTGCGTCCCCTAACCTAACAGGTCACACCAGCGGACCACACCATGGTCCTTGGCGCACAGTCGACAAGATCCTGGGCACACTCCACCTCGTTTCCTCCAAGATCCGCGTCATGGCGAACAAGACTACTGGCAGGTAATTAAAGCAGCTATAATCAGTGTTTTCATCTTAACAAGTGTATTGTGATATGCAGGACTTTTCTAATTTAGCCTTATGGAAATGAACTGGACATTTGTACATATGTGTGCAGGTTGACTGCAGAGGTCGACAGTGAAGAGTTATCCTGGGTGCAGTCCAATGTTGATGAGGTCATTACTATGCTGCAGCAATCCCCAGGTCTACCCTCCGTCCCTGAGGTCAGAAACTGTTTTGTCTTTTGGGATGGTTTCACTTCTACTTTGAACATTTGTGGATTTTGTACAGTTAAGTTTTTTTTAATGAAAGAAAATAAGGAAGACTTAAATTGAGGAACTGTTACCTCACCTACTCATGCACAAATTTTGGGCAAAAGTAGAATTCTCACATGCTGATGAGCTCAAATCACTTGTTTGTTTATTTTTCCAAGCGTCTGTTATCTGTTAAGCTCCTGACTGGACCACATATGGTTGTGACGGCTTGTGTGTTTCCCGCAGAGTGTTTCCCTGCTGGCTGGAGGCTCCTCCAGCTCCTCCAACTCCCTGACGGAGCGACTGCTGAGGCAGAACGCCGAGCTGACCGGTTTTGTCAGCCGGTTGACCGAAGAGAAGAATGATCTGAGGAACCACACGCTCCGCTTGGAAGAAGAGCTCCGACGCTACCGGCAGGCTGGACTGGGATCAGGTGACAGTGTGAGTACATGACAGTAAATACTACTGATAGATATGACTGAACTTATTATTATAAATATTACAACACTTTCCTATGACTTGAAAGAACTGCAACATGAATTAAGATACTAGAGGGGCCTCATATGTGAAAAGATGTTTTCAGCTTTTCATCTCTTGTCATTCCATTTAAAAGACTTTAGACTAAATACCATTATTTGATTTTGTCCAGCAGTTCAGCAGCAGGAGAGGAGTGTCGAAGGCGGACTCTGGGGTTATGATGCTTTCCCAGGAGCGCGAGGCTTGGACGAGAGAGAAGGTCCGCCTGGAGAAGGCTTTACTTCTGGCCCAGGCCCAAGTGGCCCGACTTCGTGGGGAGATCAAGACCGACGCACTGCGAGAGATGACTGGACCTGAGGCTGACAATGCTGCACTGAAGGTTCGCTAGAAACAACTAATATATCCCTGCAATGAAGGACTTTAGAGTTAGTTGCTTGTAGTAACTCCAAGCCAGAATGCTCTGTACAATCGTATCATTTTACTCCTTTCCTTTTCCTCCAGAGGATGTATGGAAAGTACTTGAGATCAGAAAGCTTCCGCAAAGCACTCATCTACCAGAAGAAGTATCTGCTGTTACTGTTGGGTGGCTTCCAGGAGTGTGAGGAAGCCACGCTGTTGCTGCTGTCCAGGATGGGCGGCCGGCCCTCGCTCCCCAGCCTGGAGTCCCTCAGCCAGCGCCGCCGGGGACTGATGCGCTTCCGCTCGGCTGTCCGAGTCTCTATCGCCCTCTCCAGGTAGGCAGCCAGAACTCTGTGTTGGAGTGTTCATTTTGGCCATTGCTATCCACAACGTCATCATGTTAATAACAGATGTATAGGGAGTCGAAGAGATTACAACTTTGATTTTATAAAAGTAAAAACCTACAAATTTTCTGCTCAGAATGCGTTTCCTAGTGAAGCGATGGCACAAGGCAACGGGGATAAGCTCCACATCCTCCTGCAGCATCAACAAGAACGGCGCAGGACAGATATTAGGTAACCAAAACATATCATGTTCTTTGGTTTCTACACGTTGGGGAGAATCATTTAGAAGCAATGCTCACTACGTTTTTATTCCGCTCTCTCAGATACAGAGGTGAGAGACTCACCGTATCTTCACCCGGGCAGCGTGGAGATGTACAGAGAAAGAGGAAGTGGAGGAGTCTCCAGCGGCAGGGGCCGAAGTGGACGTGAATCCCCCAGATCGGCTGTCTCCTCACACCACAGGTGCAACATCTAATGGGGCTGCAACTAACAATTACTGTTCTTATAAATTCATCTCACAATAATTTCCATAAATCAATCTAGACTATTTTATAAAATGCCAAAATAGTAAAAAAAAATAAAAAATTAAAAGCAAACACTAAGTTAACATGTATTTAATGTTTTTACAAAACCTTAAATTGAAGGCTAATCCACATTAGGCATGGGCCGATAGCTGTATCTGACGGCATGATAACCTTCAGCAAAAATATCACGTTTTCACAGTATTGCAGTTACAGCTTAAATGTATTCCGCAAGAAATGTTGACAGTGGGCCGACTACTTGGTGCACATCCCAATAACACTGGCTAAGTATAAGTATACTGTATGTTTTTTTTAAATGTCTGGGTAAAAAATAACTTTTTATCCGTTTGACATAATGTATTTGAGTTTTAAACACACTGCACACTGGCAGGAAGCAGGATTTCTAAAATGCACTTTCTGTCCTTGAAGACTCCTAAGAAACAGCTATGGAATCAAATTTGAAGGTATCTACATAAGAGTGACATGACACTGTTGTGACACATGAACCCTAACCATAACCATAACTTCGCTTGACAAAACCGAATGACACTTACAGAAGAAGCGTTATGTCATAAACGTTTTCTGACCCGTTTATGACAGTGTCATGTCACTCTTATGTAGATACCTTCAAGTAAAGTGTAGCCACAGCTATTACTGCAGGAACGGTGTGATGGAAAATTGTGGTGGGTTTGAAACCGTGACTTTTTGAAACCGTGGTATACTTTGAAACAGGTAGCTGGCCCATGCCTAATCCAAAAATTCAGACTTGTTTAAAGTGACATATTATGTCAGTTTTGTTAGTAAAAGCTTGTTGTCTGTACTGTATAGGCTTCACATGGCTGGAGACCACGGAGCGCTCACCTGTTCCCACCTGCAGAGCTACGACCCCGACCGAGCGCTCACTGACTACATCTCCAGACTGGAGGCGCTGCAGAGGAGGCTGGGGAGTGTGACATCAGGTAGCCTTGTAGCATATGTAACAGTTTAATACTAACAGGAGCACCATTGCCAATTTAAATGAAAAAAGGAGGAAAACAATGTTTGTTTGTTTTTTTTTTCCTCCTGGAAGAGTTTTACCACCATACTTAATTATTCTCGAGAAAGTTAACAAGAGTCACAACATTGTGCGTCAGTGAAGTTTCACAAAGGAAGCTGTGAATACCAAAGCAAAGGGTTGTTTCATTAACACAATTAACACAAACCTTATCTCACACAGACACACACACACACACACACACACACACACACAAACACAAACACATTGTTAGACATTGTGAAAGAATGTGTAGACTGTCCCTAAATTACTGTGCGTGGGACTGAAATTGCAATTTGAAAAGGATTTGCATAAAATTGTACTTTTATCATCCCAGTATTTCTAGTTGTTGTGGTTTTTAACTCTGTGAACTCATTTCTCTGCAGGTGCTTCTTCATATACTCAACTGCACTTTGGCTTGAGAAGATAAGACGCTGTCAAGTTACTTTAGCTTGAGAAAACTCAGTTGCCTTTTTCTCATGCTGAGCGCTATCTTTCTGGTGTGGACTGTATCTTTCCATGTGGACCAAAACACATTTTTTTACTAGTGTACAACATGTTATATTCAGGCTTTTTGTCGCCCGCACTTGAAAAACAGCTGTTTGTAAATGAATCTGCCTCTTTGTTGTGGATGAGCTACAATCATGTATATTTGTCTAATGCTAATTTAAGACCTTGTGATTATTAATTTATATGTTTGTGTTGTATGGGCGGAGCGTTAGGTAGAGAATGTTTGGGTTTATTGTTAAGGAGGCTGCTACTGGATATTCTACACTACACTGTGTTTTGCTTAGGCCAGACTACAGAGGACATTTGTAGAGAACGTATTTTTGTAAAGCGTAGAAGCTTTGAAATTTCTGGGTATTTTGTCAAAAACTGAAATAAAGAGGACTACATTATTTGAAAGATTTGAGTATTTGTCATTTCTTGTTTATCCACTGACTAAAAGATGATGAGGGTTGCTGTGCCGAAACATAGTTAGTAATACATTTGGCATTAAGTGTTGATAATGGGTGGGAGCTGATTTTTAAAAGTTTCTTTATTGAAAGAAGGAATTGAACTTTTTTCATAAACAAAAAAAAAAGTTGCAAAAAACACAAAATAAACCAACATATGTCATGATAAGCACAATATTGTCTGCAAGGAGAAGACATTTAACAGTTTGATTCAAGTCGTACAAGATGAACAACAACACAGGTTGCGCTGGAACACATTGTATCTTGCTGTTCACACTAAAGAGTCAGTGCTTGGTAACTCAACAAAAGGTCCTAATTAGTTCAGGTCACATAAAAACACTGGATTCAAAGTTAAGGCGACAGGAATAAAGTTTATATCCTCAAATGTGGTGCAGTGTGGATTGCTGCAATTTGCTACCCTGTAAATCCAGAGTTCTTGCGAGAGCACAATTTTAATTTGCTCAGCAAGTTACTCTGGCATCGAGTAATGCCTTTCCTTTTGGATTTGGGTTTGGATTTCCAGGCTAGCAATTTGCTGCCATGACCTTATTCAATTTGTTTTACGATTATTTCCTTTGGAAATTTTAAAGGAAATCAATCAGTGACCGTGTGACACAAGGGGCTCACAGCTGTCTACAGTGAGTGCTGTTTGCTGTTTTTGTGTGTTTAATGGAATAAAGTAATACAATTTCACTAAGAATATTGTTGTTTTTTGGCCATCGGTGTAAATGTAGAGAAGTCATGTCTTGTGAAGCACGAATGATGAAGGTCACTGGATGCATGCTGAGAAAACCATAAACCAGCCAAGTCTGAAATATGGACTAAACTAAGACTCTGCTTGGTTTTACAGTTATAAAAACCACTAAATAAAACATTCACTTAACAGATGTTTCTCCATCAAGGCACTGTGTTACTGAACATTTCTATTTCTTTTAAGAATTCACATTTTGAATATTAGCATCTGTTTTCAACTCAGAGTCATTCAGTCAGTGTAATCATCTCTGGAAATGCAAGATTCAAAAATGTATGTATTACTGTTGACATTCAGGGGGGAAAGGGGCTAAAACAAGCACAAACTAAATGATTGGACATTCAGGCCGAGCAAAGTGCGTTCATCTAAATGTACCGAAATTTAAGTCCCCGGAAGTTACAGCTTCCCTTCAAACCCTCAGGTTGTTGGACAGTTTCTTTGTGTCTTTGCTCCCTGCCTCTCACTGTTTTCCTTCTGTCTCTCACTGTTTTCTCCTCTTGTATCTGATGACGGGGTTGTGAGGGGTGTGAATCATTGTGGTGTAGTTGATTGTGGGGAAATATCCGTCCACCAGGTCAAAGTCGTACATTCGCAGTAAAGTGGACCAGATGGTTTTGATCTGGACGTAGGCAAAGTTCTCCCCGATGCAGCGATGACGGCCTGAAGAGTAGAAAACAGAGGTACAGTTTTGAGTTCTTTTGAGTGCATTTGTACATCATTTAAACTCTAGCGTGCTCACTTTTAAATCTACAGCTAAGATTTAAAATAAGTAGACAGCAAATATCCCAATGCATGTTAACACTTTTTGTTTTGTTAATTCAGATACGTAGTGACCGTGTTAATTATTAACAAATAAAACTACTCCCATGAACGATTTAATCACAGATCTTTCTTACCGGCTCCAAACGGCACGTAGGCAAACTTCTCCCCTGCAGCGGGGTTGTCGTTGAGGTAGCGGTCAGGGTTGAACTCCATCCTCTCGGCCCACGTGTCCTGCAGACGCTGGTTGACAGTCGGGGAGACGCAGACCTGGTGGCCCACAGGGATGGTGTATCCTGCTGCAGTCTGAGAGAATAAGGGAGTGAAAAAAAACTTCAGTGCTGAGAAATGGAGTATTGAAGTAAAAAGGGGAAACTATTTTACTGATGAGGTCAAATACTAAAAGCAAAACCAAAAGGGCCAGAAAGGAGCAACTTCTAGAATATGACTGCATGTGACTGGAACGAATGTAGTTGACCAGCCAGGTGTTCTTACCTGAGGAGAGCGAGCCATCCTCATCATGGTCATGATGGGCGGGCGGAGACGCAGGGTCTCCTTCAAACAGCGCTCCAACAAGCTGAGATCTTTCAGCTGAGGATGACACCAGGCCACTATTAAGATTAACCTTCTTTGTTTCCTCTAAGCTCTTCAAAACAGCCAAGATTAACTGTTAGTTACACCAACAGTAGAAAAAAATTGGAGCATATGAAAATCTCAGGAGTAGCATCTTTATCTCCTCCCTTTTCTCCTCATGGATTGGTCAAAATGAATAAAGTCTGTTCCTATGCACAATCTGTGGGTTTTGGTGCATTTCTTTTAGAAAAATATGACCTGCATGCATGATTGCAGTGTTATTATTAACAATAAGTGTAACTGCAGTAGCCTGTAAACTGTCTTGATTAGGATTACAATACACATTTACAGTAAATGTTTATCTCCAATAAATGACTACAAGCAGTACTTCTAGTGTAGGTCACTCAGTAGAGACAATCATATGGGAAAACTCAGAGGTGGAAATAAGATGCAAAACTTATTTAATTATAAGTTAAGTGTTAATGAAGAGACAAAAGTTTGGAACAGGGATGTTAAACTTTTTTTTAAAGTTACTGTAGGATGTTTAAATACCATTTTGGAAATATTGATCATTTTGTATGTTATTATAATTTGGGTACAATCAACCCTACCTGTTCAAAGTCGAGCGACGGCAGGTCTTCTCCACATGCAGCCCTCTGCTCGGCGTAGCAGCGGTCCTGCAGAGCTCTGTCTCTGGCCAGGAAGAAACCCATCCAGGCGCTGGTGGTGGAGGACGTGTGCTGACCCGCCAGCAGGAGACCAATCAGCATCCCCGCGATCTCGTTATCGTTCAGGGCTCGTCCATCTCTAAGGGGAAACAGAGTCCAGAGTTGTTGTGTGTTTAAGGGGCAATAATCAAAATTTCAATATTTTAGCGGATAGCTTTCAATATACACCTACTCAGGCTTTTTGGTGATTTTCTCTGATGGTAATTTTAGCAAAAGACTCTTAACACTAGCATTATGCTTTTTTCTAGTTCTGACACTATAAACTGTGTCCTTCCTTACATCATTCCTCTACATCTAAATGTGGTTTAAGTCTCTTAGAGTGATTAGCTCTGTTACCTCTTGCTTATAGATTTAAATTAAGTATTAAATTAAGTAAAATGACTGGTCATGGTGTGAGGTACATTGACTAGTACAATTTTCAAATGAGAACCCTGTGATTTAGAGGTGTTTTTTTTTAGTTCATTTAAGGATCACAAGATCCTCTAACATTTGAGAAACTCCTACTATCGTGTATCTTACCAAAGAGTCACGGTGGTCAAAATATAAATATAAATCTTTTATTTTAAAAAGTTTTTGGAGACAATCGATTAGATGTCTGAATGTCTCTAATGATCCATTTAAATGTAATCCAGTATGTTGTGTTTATGAATTCACTCATAAAGCGTTGTCCAGTCAACAATGAACTTGTGTTCGACTTTATTAAACAAGCCACATCATGTGCGTCTTACATCCGCCTTTTTTACCTCGCTAGCTCTAAATCTTCTCATATAGTTTACCTTGTATCTGTAAACCAGTATGTCCATCTAGTGGCCATACCAGGAACTATCATTGAATGCATTCTGCATATCAACACACAGTAGCAGGAGCTTACATTTGACATTTTTGTCCTCGGACACCAAAGCTTTCTTACTTGTACGTGGCATCGATGAGCGTCTGCAGGATGTCGTCCACTTTCTCTCCAGATTGTCTGCGCTTCTGAATCACTTTGAAGAAGATGTTCTTGATCTCTGTGTGAGCTCTGTCCCTTTTCCTAACAAAGAAATGCAGTTATATTATACTAGGACAGTTTATACATTGCCATATATACGTAGGTAAAGAGCCCAATCAGGTGGGACTGGTAAACATACATCTGAAAAATATTTTTCTATGTCTGGATGTGTTTTTCATCTTTGAATTACTGTTCCATTGTGTTTTTTGGACTTCTCTTGTCAATATGCAATATGCTAACGCTCAAGTTTTTTTTCTCAGGAATGTCTTTCTGTCTACAGACGTGTGTGTCCTGAGCTCCTCTAGCAGTCCTACCTGAAGCTGGGCAGGGGCAGCCAGCCGGGCAGGAGCCAGGCAGCATGGCTGAATCCTCCGTCCAGGTCGGCATAGAGCTGGGCCACTCGCTCATTCAGCATGCTGCGGATCTCCTTCCCATGTAGGCAGCTGCTGGCCGTCAGGATGATCAGCTCAGACAGAGCCTCAAACAGGTCTGACAGGCAAAAAGTAAATTCAGTGAGAACCAAAACTGGCAACAATCCAGAGCATTCAGACAGATAAACAATCACTTATCATTTCACAGATATTTTGTAATCAATAGAATAGTGATTTCCTATCGTTACTCAATCCTTTTTTATGGGTTATCCATTTAAGTTGGAGTCTGTTTTGGAGTCAATAAAAGGCTGCACAATTGTTAAGTGACTAACTTTACAAACTCCACAAAACTTTATAGTTTTGGTAAAGGTTGAAGTGATAAAAAACAAGCTGGAAAGAGTCTCATTAAAAGTGGATTATGTCACTTGTCAATTTTGTAATATTCATGATTTAATCAAGTTATTTATGAAGGATCTTACTTCTCTCCCCGCTGTCTCCCCATCTCTGAAAATACTCAATGGTCTCTGCCTCGATGATTTTCACGTGTTGCCTAAAATGAGCGATGTTCAGTCCGGTCTTTAACATCTTCTTTTGTTCCAAAAAGATCTGCAAATACATTAAAGAAAGAATGTATTATGGTTACAATGCACAGTGATTCATTTATAGCATTTATTAACTTTCGCTGGTTTGACTCTTTCTTCCTGACTTGTTAATACACATGATTTCACCATTAAGGTGGACTCACAGGGTTCGGCACGTCATAGGCTACTCCTTTGCCAAACACTGGCGTGGTCAGTCTGGAGTAGACGTCCTCGGCATTCAGGTCCTCATTCTTGCTGTTGAACATCAGCGTGGCGGCTTCGCTGCCCAGCAGGTAGGTGAATGTACTGCCCACCATGGTGAAACTGAACACGGGGCCGTACTGTGGGTGGGCAGCGGAGACGGGGGGGAGGGGGGTTAATCACAACTTGGGAGTCAGGACAAAATTAATCTGAGGGGTTGCAAGACAATGTATCAAATTTCTCTAATATTTTTACATATTTTCACGTGAATTCCTGGATATTTTAGGCACTTTAGGCCTCTAAGACCTAATCATATTACATTTTATTTTAAGTGCTGATCATAAACCATGTAAATACAACCGGTGTCACAAGTAGACACTGTATAGTTTTTTTTAGGCATCACAAGCCACAAGTGTGTGAGAGGTAAAATAAGATGGAGACAAGAATTATTTTCTTTGCATTTGCAAACTGCAAGATGGGGCTGCAACTCACAATTATTTTCATTTCCAATTTACCTGTGTTTTATCTATAGTAGTTGATGAATCATTTGGTTTGGTTTTGGGTCATTGGTTGTAACATTGTCAATGGTATTTTTATTAAATATTATAAAAGAGTACGAACACATGCAAATATTTACATTTGAAAAGCAGGGCCAGTGAATTAGTTTGCATTTTTGATTAAAGGTCTTGAACAATTGCTGTTTTACCAAAACAGTTGCAGACGAATCATTTCAGTTGTAGTCTAATACTTACTTTTTCATAAGCATTTTCAAGAAATTCAATGGGGCTTTTCCCAAATGCAATGGCATGACCCAGGAAGGGGATGCTGGAGGGTATGTAAGGTGGGTATTTCTGCAAAAAAGGAATATAACAACAATGGATAAATACAAACTGACAGACGAATTTCAACCACCATTTATATAGAAAAAAAAAAAGTATGTTTGGGTAACTTACCAGATCACTGTCAGAGGACTGTTTGAGCAGCACTTTAGACATATACCCCAGAGTAAGAGTGATGACAGAAGCTGCCAGCACCACGGAGGTCAGGTTGTCGCTCATTTTCCCAACAGTGTCCCCGAGCAGTTTACTGCTCAATTCATACAAGTGAATAGACATTATAGCTTCCTCCGCTGGATCAAGCCTTTCAAAATAACCGTCCCACAGACCGACTAAAGCCTGGAAGAAATTCGCTCTGCAGAAGGAAGATGAACGTCCACTTCTTCAAAGTTTCCACGGCTGATAGATGTCCAGTTCATCTGATCTAAGGCTCACGTAGGGGGGACGTTGGCAGTATCTCCCCAACGTCTTTACCTGTCAATAGTCGTCCTTCCCCCGCCTGACCAACGGAGGCTTTCTATTGGCTGATCAACACGTGTCTGTCAAGCGACCGCCGCTGTGATTGGCTGCCGGTACCTGAACCCATGTCTTGCTATATGATGTCACGCAGTACGAACGTGATCTGCGCCATCAATTGTACGATTTTTTAAAACGTTTAATACCAAACTCGCCATACTTGTCTTTAAACGTTTCCCTTTGCCTTAAAACACGTCATAGCGTGCGGTTAAAAGTTTTCACTGTTTTTCGTTGTCCCAGAGAGGTATTGAAATATAATATGTACCAGACCATTTATTGGACAAAATTAGCCAGCATTTTGCCGTCAGTTGGCAGTGTATTTGAGGCTAATTACAAGGATGTACCAGCTAGCTTTAAATTAAAAGATTTAACCAATTAGCATTGTGGTTAATTAGAAAAGCAAAATGTACATGTATATCTTAACAAAAGCACGTTAAGTTAGATAAAGAAGGCTTTAGAATTTTTATTTTATGACATAGGCTGTACTTTACTTTGATATTAGGTAAGTTTTTAATTAGGTATATGTTTTCAATGTCCAAAAGTGTGCCAAACAACATAAGCATGTTCTATACTATATACAAAATACATGCAAACTATTATATTATGGCATTTGCTACAAGGTCATTAATGTTGTATTAATAGTACTATAGTATAAATTTTAGTACTCAAATATTTGCTACTTTAAATGACATTAAAAGACAAAGTATTCCTTTTAACATTAACCAGTTCCATAGTTTCATCATCTAAACATGATTTTCTGTTATCCTGAATGGTTTCAGTTTAAAGCCATTAGTGATTTTTAAATTGTATTGTGTAAGCAATCCACATCACTGCTTTGTGGAGCTTATTATTTAACTTCTATCAGTTTACAGCTATTTGCCTCAACAGGTAACGTTACAATTTTGGTTTGGTTCAAAGTTTTCAACACAAACTCCAAACACATCCTTATGCATCCATCAATCAGTTTATTAAAACAACATTAAATAAACATATTTACATGCACTCAAAATATTCAACTCATCAAAATACACAATGTGAGGTTGTAAAAGATATCTGTAAGCATAACATACAAAATGAGGCCCTTGTGGAGCGGACGGCTTTGCTCATTATCCAGAGTTATTGCAGTCAAGGGAGAGTCAGTGAGAAGAACCTGCACTGGGATCTATGGCAGCTGGGGTTTCTTTAAAAGGTTTTCAGCCGTAAGCATATTTGTCCGTTACACTTTTATCATTTGGTGTTATTTGTCCACTCAGCTTCATCAAAAGCTTCACAATAAGGCCAGCCTATAAGGAAATAATGAACATAAGAGAGACAGTGTTTATGTTTGAACTTCTTTTCAATGTGAACATTTTAAATTGAGTCATCCTTGAGAAGGGACTTTAAAAATATTCAACATAATAAATGCACTCTGGGTTGTTCATAGTCATGATTTGTATTCATATTTTCTGGAACGTCCTGGAGTAGTTACCTGTTTTGTGTGCACAATGAAGTTCATTTTATTGTCACCACTGTGTATCTGGAAGTACTGGTCAGCGTGTCCAAGCTGCCACATGAATGTGCTGTACTCTAAGCTGATGAGAAGGACCTGGGAGGGCAGAGGTTTAACAAATGATCATACTGAGAAGCACGCACAAAAACTTGACATCAAACCAAATGTTCAATTAAATACACAAAGAAGAAAAAATATATTTTAAATATATAGAACCACGTTTTGGGGTTTAAATTGTTCAAGTTGAGGACAATAGTCATTAACAGAGATATTACACCCCAAAATGAAATTTCAGTTATTAACAACTCACCCATATGTAATCTCAGCTTTCTTACAGACTATTGTTATTACTATTAAACGTAAACCTTTGACATCCAGCTTTTCTTTTTCCCCTTTACTCAGCCTTTAAGTTGGAAAAATCCTCTTATTTTACACAGAATGACATTATCATATACATTCATTATCAGCTTATCTCAAGTTTTCATTGAAGATATATGATGTTTAAATAAAGTTTAAATGAAATAATAATAAGAATGTTTAAATGAAGTCAAATATTCAGTCCAGTCAGCTTGTGCTGCAGATTTGCAGGTAACATTTGGAACGGTTGGTGTTTAAAAAATAGAATAAAAGAGGGCGATACCTTGGTCTCCATATTCATAAGGTGCAGCCCTTTTGTGTTGACCCCGACATAGACGCGGATAACTTTGTGGTTGCTGGCACTGGCCTTGGTGTAGACCTGGCCCGTGAAGAAGGCCGCTCCGTAGGTCGGGATGTCCCAGCAGTTCTGCAGAAAGAGTCGCTGCAGGTGGTGCATCTCTTTACTCACCCCCTCACTGTTGCTCAGGGCCTGTCAGAGAGGGAGAGAACAGCCTGTCAACAGCCAGCAGTGGGATTCCATTTAAAGATTAAAGCCCTATTCGCACAGGAATACTGTTACCAGAGGATCTCATTTGATTTAGAAATGACAACCGTGGTGGATTCGCAAAGGATTAGGATCACAGACAACCTCCACAACTATTACAAATTACTAAAGGTCCACAGGTAATACCAGTCCCCTGCGAATAGGGCTTAAGTGAAAACTTCAATCGTACTTTGTATTCATGCAGTATCCTGTTGGTCCAGTGGTACGCTTTGCTTTTCACCTTGGATATCGGAACAATTGATTTCAGGTTTTCCTCACTGTTACAAAACAAAACATACATTCTTCATACAAAAGACACAAGCAGAATAAATAAATACAATAAATAAAAGTTGGATTTGACATCCCAGACTAAAAAGTTAATGTGGGTAAAACTGTGTTTTACTTGAGGAACCCTTGCTTATGCTTCTTGCTCTCATAGCTGCCATAGATGATCTGCAGGAGGAGGCTGGCCAGTGTGATCAGCTTGCTGTCTGGAGCAGGAAAAAAGCCTTTCAGGAGGCAGTGACGGGCCTCGTCAAACAGAATGAGGATGGCCAGAGGATCCTCCACCTTGGAACAAAACAGTGAGTAGCAGAGTGATGACTAACACCTGACAGGTGTCGAGTAATCACCATCCCACATTCCAATAATAAACAAGCTGCTTCTTGTACTACAAGTGTGCTACCTTTTTCTCAACTTCAAGAGGCAGCCGGACGTCCCTACGGAGGAAAAGCTGAGGAGTTTCCCTTTGAGGATCCAGCACCGTCAGGTCAGTCACAATCTCTGTCCAGATCCGCAGGTGCTGCAGGGGCTTGTGGTACGGCTTCAGCTGCAGGTCTGACACACAAAATGCCCTCCAATGTTTCTACAATCTTCTATTTTTGCAATGATAACATCCTTCAAAAAAGGCTATTTGCACACATGAAGTTGAGAAATTTTGAGGTTAAAGATACATAGATGTCTCCATATACTATTCAATCTTTTAGTATTATAGTCACTGAATCTAAAAGCAAAATATAACATTTGATTAAACTTTTCTGGTTTAAAAACAGTGTGACAACATGTGGCTCTCTCATGTGTCTTATGAGTGAACTCACGGAGGTTCTCAGAGCAGATCCAGATGGTGAAGTACTGCTGGGTATCCTGGGAAAGACGCATGCCTTCCATGATCTGCTGCACCGTTGTGTTGTTGCCGTGTTTAAGCTCCACAGAGCGATATGAGCCGTCCATACGGTAGATACGCACCTTCTCATACTGTGGAAAACACAAACACACATACATACCATAAACAAAACCAACTGAAGCAGTTAAGTCCTTTCTAATTAAATTATTCTGCAGTGGACCTTGGACTAATCTTGAGAATATAGCACCATCTAGTGACCAACTATGTATCTAAACTATGTTTAGATACAGTAAAAGTGAACTTCAATTTCAAGTAAACTTTATTTTCATCTTCTTATTACAAATACAGCAATTAGATTTGAGTCTGATGTGTGACTCACTGGTTTGCTGTTGGCTTGCTGGAGAAGCTTCACCGTCTCTTCCCATTCGTTCTGTTTGTTCTCCTCACACACCTGAAGAGGGGATCTCTTCTGCTGGTCTTCTATGTGCTGTTGGTGGAAAAGTCAATATCAGTGTTAACGGGTTATCGTCTTCCAGTATAACTGCCTTGTAAAATCATCCATTCCAGCTTTGGGGAAAAAAGAGGAAGCCAAATGTTGAGACAACCCCAACGTCACGTTTCGTACCCGGTCGATCTCGGGGTGCTGCAGCAGGAGTTGCACTATCTCTGCGTGGCCTCCTCTGGCTGCAAAGTGCAGAGGAGAGCTGAGCTGGCCATTCAGCAAGTTTGGATTACAGTTACCTTTCCCCAGTAACAGCTTGGTTGCTTCGACTTTACCGTGCCTGAATGAAACCAAACTTAACTTTACCACAACTACTCACAAACAAGACAAACCAAAATCCAAGAAAATAAGAGCTTTTGGACAAGCGTCAGGCTCACCAGCAGGCGTAGTGAATGGGAGCCCAGTGGTCACTGTCCAGCTGCTTGACAGATAAACCACTGTCCAGAAGCTTAGACAGCAGGTCTGTGTCTCCTTCACAGGCACTGCGGTGGAGGGGGAAGTCGTCCACCCACTGGCGCTCCCTGCAGAGAATTCTTTTTAATATCATTTTAAAAAGGCATTTCTTATTTTTGACAACAGGATAGTCAGGAAAAGGTTGCAAAGGCCATTGCCAAACCTTTGACACAAAGAAATGAGACACAAAGACGAGCAGAAGTGGACCGGAGATGACAGTAATAATTATGTGGTCCACGTAAGAATAACCCCTCACTTGTCTTCTGCCACACAGTTAGGACCATGTTGCCACTTCTCCCTGTTGGGGATCTGGATCTTGGAGTAATGGGGCGCTCCGAGCCCAAAGTACGGGTTGATGATAACTTTGTCCACCTGTACGTAAAAGGCCAGACGAGCAGGAGAGTAGGGAAGAAAGGTAGAGTAATTTAGGTCCCACTCAAAAGAGAATTACATTTTCCAAGTTTATATTATCAACAAAACATTTGAAATATTACTAACAAAATCCATTTCTATCTTTTAGACAACCAATCTCTACTGGTAAATTACATAAAATATGTCCATTTCTCATCCTTTTCATTTTTTTTGTACTAGAAAATAAAAAAATAAAAAATGGACTCACCCGGTTGGTGTACTGCAGATCGGAGCCGTAGAGCGGGTTGAGGATGCACATGTCTGCCTTCTCCAGTGACATCATCTTGCTTTTGATTTCCAGAGCAGTGTAGCCCATGTGCAGACCCTCTTCACTCAGTTTGCCCTCGCTGCTGTAGGCTGGGTTGCTCACGTTGGTCTTCACCCGCTCAACAGGTGCTGGTCTGAACAGAGCGTGGATGGCGTGAGGCACAGTGTGCTGCTCTGCTAGCCATCTATGGAGGTCAGAGAAGCAACGTTAAAGCTCGGTTTCTCCAAAGCCTCACCTGAGAAGTTTTTCCATATTATCCTCACTTGTCTAAAGCCAGAAGCATCTTGGAGGTGACTGAGCAGAAGTGAATGCTGGTCTCACTGCACACCCGCATGATGTCCTGAAAGCAGTAGAAGCTTGGACTCCCGGCAATGTACGCAGGCTTGCTGTTTTCTGTTCAGAGGGATTTATTAATATACAAAGCATAACATATACAAGTATGATAACTATTTGGTACAATAGCCAAAGCATCGCTTTAGTAAGACAGATTCTTTGTTTTTTTTGCTCACCTTTAACACTGACTGGCACAACAAAAAGTGAGGCCTCTTTTCCTTCATTGGCTCCGTCAAGGAGGAATTTCTTCAGATGCACCACACGCTTTCCTGAAACCCAAAAATGTTGCTTATCTCATTGGTTCCCAATCTTAGAGGTCAGCTCAAAGATGTGCAGCCTGTGACAAGGGGTCACGAGTAGACAATCCCTTCACTTTAAAGAGTCACAAGCCAGAAAGGTTTGTGAATGTCCCAAATGTCCCACACTCACCTATGAAGCCTTGGTTATTGGATATCGGTCTGATTGTTTCATCAACATAATCCAATATGGATTTGGATTTGTCTCCTGCTGCTTGGATCTTTGTTGTCAGGAGGACTTTCTTTCTTTTCTTCTCCTTCCCCTCTAGAGGCACCTCAATCAGCAGGATCTTTCCAGGAACCAAAAGAAACATGGAAACTGAGTTAGAAATACTAAACTGGAAACACTGGTTGAACACCTGTTTATACATCACTGCCTGTTGTTTCTATTCTGTTTCATTGTATGGCTTTAGAAAAATTATGTAATGGTAATTGTTGGTCATTGGGTCATAAATTTATAATATTGGTAATTCTTTTTTTTTTTGGGGGGGGGGCATTTGTAGGCCTTTATTTTGATAGGACAGCTAAAGACACGAAGGGGTGAGAGTGAGGGAATGACACGCAGCAAAGGGCCGCTGGCTGGAGCCAAACCTGCGACCGCCGCTTCGAGGAGCAAACCCCTACTTATGTGCGCCCGCTCTACCAATTGAGCTAACCCAGCCACATAAAATTGGTTAAGATTTATTTATTTGATTATGACACTGCACATTAATCAACATTTCTGTAAATGCGCCAGTGTTAGCCAGTCGGCTAATTTTCAACTGTAGTCTGTGAGGCTGAAGTGCTAACCACTGAGCCACCGTGCTGCCATGGTAGTTGGTAATTCAAGAAATGCTCCTTTTTGTCCGGTCCAACTACACATCTCAGAACACATCTTTATTTCTCTCAGAAGAAAGATTATCTTTCTCTTTGTCCCTTCCATTTTAGATTTCTTTTTTTTGTTTTTTTTATAATTGGCTTAGATGTTGAGGCTAGCAGGCGATCTGCTGCCAGGCTCAGCACATTACCTCATAGGCTTTGGCTTTGTACTCCTTTGAGCTCAGGCTGACTTGACTCTTTGGGCGAATGACTGCAACAAACACATCCTCGGGGCTGTCCTCGTTGCCCATGCTGCTGACTCTTTCTCAGTCCTGACAAAATGTTCTACACAAGGGCCAAATGCTGTGGAGATGCATCCCTGAAACAGAAGATCACAGGAGGAGGTAACAGTTTCACGACTGCCACCCAGCTGAAGATTAAATCTGGACAATTCTGACAAAACAAAACTCAAAATAACTTTACTCTTTTATTATGAAATACCAGAAATGTGGTGATCCTTTAGGAATGTTTTTTGGTGTTTTATACACTATTTAGGCTAATGAAAATAAATTAGGATGTATAAATATAAATATGGTTAGTTTGCATCTAATCTGTATCGAATTTTAAAAATTGAATTGTCCCAAGTCATATTTTAAGCAAAAAAGTCAAACATTCCCTAAGTCAGCTTCTCAAATGTGAGGATTTGCTGCATTTCTATGTCTTGATGTTATAGGTTACATTATAGACCGAAATATCAATTAATTGAGACAATAATTGATTAAAATACTAAGTGTTGACCAAAATGTCTCCTTTCCCTTAAAGGGTCAATCCACTTGTGGAAATTGCATTACTTACTGTAACTATATTGCAATTTTTAAGAACCAGAACAGACAACGTTTGAGGTACATGATTGTAATACATTACAATACAAATATATTATTTTAGTCAAAACACAACCGTGTAACATTAATACTTGATATTGCAAAGTAAAGTCCTCTGTGATATGGTCACGACATCCCTCACATAGAGGCTCATAGCAACTTTTACTGTGCCTTATGAACGTGTCATAATGCATTTCGCTGGTATCTGCAACACAATA
>NC_045746.1:13985866-14017203 GCF_008692095.1 Etheostoma spectabile
GGCTTCAGGTTTTACCCACTCGTATAAGACGTGCAAATAATAACACTACAGTAACAAAAATATCCCTCACCTCAGAAATCAACTTGTTATGATCAGAGGGAGGTCACGCCCCGGAAACCCAACTCTGTTGTCTTTAAACAGTTATCACACAAAGTAAATGATATGCTGTAAGACTACACCTGGATCAAACTATTGTCGATACATTTTGTCGTCCACATTAAACACGATTAACTTTTTGGACTGAATCAGCAGCTGTAGCCGGGACGCTACACTTATCATCACCGCTTTTCCGCTCGTTGGGCGGATGAAACTTACCGAAAGCGACGTGACTTTTTCTTCAAACAGACCAAACACAGCTTTTCTCGGCTCTCGGGGAGTTTCACCATGTTGAATTTAACAGCCCGCAGCCGAGAGACTGCTCCAGAAAAACTTCCAGAGCAGGTATTATAGTGAAGTAGTTGCTAGGCCTGTAAGTTCACTCGGGGCAGGGCTGCGCAGACAAACACAGGAATCGCGTTACGTCTCATGACAGCGACTCCGATCGGACAACGGAGGACTCTGGTGGTGAGGGGGACTCAGTGCGCCACCATTACGTTTTGACAAACTGCAGGTTTTTTTTTTTATTATTTCTTAACTATGGGATCTTCAGCGTTTTTGTAAGCCAAACCCACTTAACAGAGAGAGAGAGACGGAGCCGGGACTCCCTGCTATATTGTATACAATTGCAGATTAAACTGGGCCTACAACGATGTGCAGGGCAGCCTAACACCTAAATAGCCTCCATACTTAGATATTAAAATATTAGTTGGCATGGTTTTATAGATCATGGTTTAATGTTAAACATGGCATTGTAGCACAGTGAATTCTTAGAATTAACTGTATCTGTGAATGGCTTACCTATAGACCAGCAGCCTATCATCAATGTTTATATGTTTATATGTATATATTGATGATAGGCTATATATATACACACACACACAGTACAGGCCAAAAGGAGAGAGATGGAGTGCTGCGCCTCCACAGTCACCAAACCTGAACCCAATCGAGATGGTTTGGGGTGAGCTGGACCGCAGAGTGAAGGCAAAAGGGCCAACAAGTGCTGAGCATCTCTGGGAACTCCTGCAAGACTGTTGGGAAACCATTTCAGGTGACTAACCTCTTAAAGCTCATCAAGAGAATGCCAAGAGTGTGCAACGCAGTAATCAGAGCAAAGGGTGGCTACTTTGAAGAAACTAGACATATAAGACATATTTTCACATGTGTTCATTCATAGTTTTGATGCTTTCAGTGATAATCTACAATATAAATAGTGATGAAAATAAAGGAAAATCGATTGAATGAGAGGTGTGTTCAAACCTTTGGCCTGTACTGTGTATACAAATAGGCGGATTTATATTTGCAAATAAACATTGGATTCATGTTAAGACATTCAAATTTTTTACAAAAGACTATCAAAATTGCCCTTGTCAAAACAAAGACACTTGCCACGTATGTTTGGTGTTGGCAGATTTAGTTGCCAATGGACGACCCAGACCAGCTGTTATCTCCTGTTTGCCGTTTTCATGCTATGATAAGCTTATCTGCATTTCCCACTGGTTGTACCCCTCATTAATGGGTTGAATTTCTTTACATATTGTTAGACATAAAGACACAAATATTTTATATGAGTTTATTGTTTACCTGGTATCTTAATAGCGATTTTGTTTCATGTAGGGTTAGGTAAATTCAACAGAAGTATTGAGAGCTGTTTTTCCAGAATTCAAAGTATGTACTTAGTAATTCATGTTGAATTCTTAGCTATGCCCCTATACACAGCCTTATGACCAATTCATGATTGTTGATGTTAGTGTGGATGAAATGTATTTCACTAATATACAATTTTATCAACTAATAATATGTACATTTTAATTGAAGAGATTGTATAAAACTTCAGCATTCATTGGCATGTAACAAGAAGCAACTGAAACATATAGTGGTCTCTTTTAAACAAAAAATTACATACAATGTCGATACAATAACTAAAATGCTGCAATAAGAATATCAGGTGCAGCTCAAGAAGTGCACACATTAAAGCATGGCTTTGGTTTTATTTAGAAATATATATATATATATAGGCCTATATTATAACATATTTTGTCTTTTTTCATTGGTCCACAGCTTGTTCCTGGACGTCCTCTCTGCTGGTCCATGTTCAGGACGAGTTGTCTTTGCACTGACTGAGCACCTCCTGCATCTTCTGTTGGATGTCCTCAACCCTCTTGGTCCACTTCTCCCGCACTTCGTCTTCGTCATCCTCTGTAACAGCTGTGTAGGCCATGAGGGCGATGAGGCCCATGTGGAACAGGTGGGTGATGTGTGAACAGCGGCGCTCCATGATCTCACGGTCCCCGTTGCAGTTGTCCAGGTACACCTTTAGCAAGGGTCTTCCAAACAGCAACTTGCTACCCATCACACCGCGGTAGTACACATCCAGGCTCATGTCACTCTTGTCCCTCTCATAAATCTTCTCAAAGGTCTTCATGTAGCGTTTGGTGTTGTCTGGATCTTTCTTCACCTGCAACACCATGTTGTTGAAGGCGTTGTATTGGTGCTTGATGTACTCCTCGTACTTCCCATATGTTTCGTTTACCTCGTCGATGCGGATCCGCCTCAGGCATTGTTGGTTCTGTTCAGAGATGCTCTCCAGTTTGGTGTGAAGCGGCTGGAATTCCTTGTCTAGAGCATGGCCCTCCTCAGTAATTAGGCCTTTGCGAGCCACCCCAACCAGGGACGAGACTATGCCAAAGATGGGGTCAATGGAGGAGGCAAAGGAGGACACCTTCTCTACGCAGAACAGCACCTTGACTGCAGTTTTCTTGATCTTCTCTGCATCAGCCATCACTGCTGCTTTTCTTCTGCCAAGTTAAGGTTCACAAAAAGTGAGTCCGGAAGCTGGAGAGATACAGAAAAATCACCATATGTTTAAAATACAATTAGTATAGTTTTAAAACTGAATATGTACTCTGCATGGTAGCTTCTGCTTCTGACCACAATCTAAAAGCTTTACCAAAAGGAATGGTCACAGAGGGTCTCAAACGTTGCTTCTATCTGCATTATCCTAAAAATAAACTCTTGGCTGTTACTACAGCACACATGTCAGCTGCTGCATACACGCCATATTGCAGAAGGTGTCATCTTACATTCTAATGTAACCAGCAACAAGTCACAATGAGGGTTCACGTTGTCTTCAGTGTCACACATAGCTTTAACATGTTGATATTGCTTCTTTTGTCTGAACAGGCTAAAACCCAAAGTTTAATATCACAAGATACAAACCACTTGATAGTGCTGGAACCAGTTGGTCATTGGCATTTTAGCTTAAAAAAAATGATTAATCTATCATATTAATAGTTGCCTATTCATTTTTTGTCAATTGATTAATTAACTAATTGTTGCAGATAAAGATTAAATGTGTTTTTTTTTCCCACAAGGAACAACAGAATTAAGCATTTAGTTAAAATAGAGCAAATATTGTCTTTTGGGAAATCATTTTACAAAATATTATTTAAAATAAAACACTTAAATGCAGTTTTACAGATGACCTGTCTGATATCTACAACTAGTTTTTGAGACCACAAACCCAAATCCATCTTTGCTGCATCTTTCTCATAGTTTTGACATTGATCATCCTTTTCATTGTTGTCCTGCAGGAAGAATTAACAGTGGGTGTGTCTTCTTAACATGTTACACAAGAAAGACTGGATATAAACAAATGGTTCCATCTTGTGATCTTACGATGTATATCCTCTATTCATTTAAATAACCTCCAGTGGTTGTTTGGCACCATTAAATTTAATTAAGGATGTGCTATTTTGTTTGTTTTCGAGCCTCTCTCATTTCCTGATTCCCAACCACACACGCACATAAATCAACCATCTTTCACATTCATTTTAACAGTCTTAGCTGACTCAGCTATCAAACAGAGTTTACATATCCTTCAGATCATAGATTAGAAAGCACTGAGGCAACAGATATTTACTCACCAGTGATAAAACTGTTGGAATCACTCTGTGTACTGAAGCCGTCTGACTTTCCTTTCTACCATTTTCCTCACTAGTCAAATAAGGACAGCCCCTTCCTGCAAAATAGGGGAGTTAACACAAGGAAGTGACTCATGCATGCCGCGTGCTGATTGGATGAGGGAAGATCCTCCAGATGGACTGCGGCTGCAAGCTCCAACCACAGGCTGCAACACAGGCAGTGAATGACAGGGTATGTTTTTCATTGTGTTGTTTTATTCACTGGTCCCCACACCTTCCAAACCAGTATGGGCAACCAGATACCACAGTCATTATTAGTATAGAAGTAGAACACAATGTCACACTTTACAACCAGGAAACAGGATCTGTTTTATGTCTAAGTGTCACTGATAATGCCAGATTGAGTCATTTAAACATATCAATTAGCGGCTACATTCACAGAACAGTAAGGATGTAAAGGGTCAGTTCTCCCAAATTACAGAAGATTCATTTTCTCACTTATAAAAGACAAGCGGATGGATTTGGTTGCATTTGCCAAGGTTTCAAATACAATGGAATTATAATTTTGTTGCTGTGCGCACCGCATTAAACATTAGATTTTAACATTTCTCCAAGTAGAAATTGCCTCTCATTTGCATATTTGCATGATCTGTGAAACTAAAATCTTAATATTCACAATAACCAAAATTATCTAATTAGAAAATATGGTGCAACTGAAGTGTAAATGTAAACAGGACATGAAATATAGCAAAACATATGTTTAAAATATTTGACAGCAACATTTATTTCCGGAAACAATGTTACAGCTATCATGTAAAAAGACAGAATAAGCTTGTGGCCCCATGGTGAATACATACATACAACACTCATAGCCAGGATTTCAGAGATACTGAGATCTTCAGTTCTTATTCCCCCAGCACACACCCCAAAAAAAGTAATTATCTGCAATGCTAGAAAGTAATTATGCTAGAGAAATATTAAAAACCTTTATTCATTTTTTTATTTTTTATTGTTATAGTAAGGCTTACAGTACAAAGTAAACTCCACCGCAGATCATTAAAACAATTCCAAAAACATGACCTCTGTGTCCTCAATCAGAGCTACGGCCCAGACGGTGTTCCATTTTTCCTTGATTGCGAAGACATGCATAATGAAACTGGGAACCACTTAGTCTTCATTGTCACTTTTTTTTATTGGTTTCACACATTTCTCACATCCTTTTTCAAAACAGTTAACACAGATCTAATAGAAAATGTAATTGTTTAGATTAACTGTGTTAAACAAAAGAAAAAAGGTGTTCAAAGCTGATAGAAATGACTTTCATAATTATGAATCTCTGATACACCTGCGTGAAACTCCTTTGCACAACTCTTCAATCAGCAATCGGTCTTAAACTAGGTTAAAACATAGCATATGGCTGTTGTGGTCCAGTCTAAAAGAATGACATTACAGTATTTCTGCATTTGGGCGACATTCTTTTTTGTTTTTTTGGTGAAGTAAGGATGCTCAGTGTAAGTCTTACATTTCAATGACAAAAATACAATTAATAAAGAAAATTAAATTATTTAATGTCTCTCTTTTTTTTCTTTTTTTTTAAAGGTAATTTAACAGGGCATCTAATAAATGTGCAGGTTCCGAGTGTAGCAGGGTCGTTTTCTCTTGTAATATCAATTTTGGAGGGAAAAATCCAAAAACAATCCATGCTGTGATATGCTTGCTTACCTTTTTTGGCACATTCTATTACATACATGTGAAGTACAAACAAATGGCACATGCATATAGCACAAATTAAGGTTAAACTAGTTAATAGTGGTAGCTGTATTTTGTTACAATGGGTAACAAAATAAAGAGTAACTATTGATTGAAAGAATATATTAATTTGATCACATGTTGTTTAAAGGAAACATTTGCTTTTGACGCATGTTTTTATTTTTTTGTTAGTCATAGAGCATTAATAGAGCAAACACATTTCAGGCCTGTTTGTTAACTGTTTTAAAAATGTAACTTTTGAACGTACAATGTGTTCAAGCAAATGAGAAAAAACTGTAAACAAAGAGAATCGTAATTAATCTGTATTTTTGTGCTGCCGATAATAATAAAAACAATCAACTCTTTGTGTATAAAACCTAATCTGCATGCATGCACTGAATCACGCAGAATATTAAAACAATGTTGATACTGTAGCCAAAATGATGCAGTAATGAAAGTGCACAAACAAGTGCAGTCATGGCTTTCGTGATTTACAATACTGTACTATGATGAGTTGATTAACTATTTATTGTTGAACAGCTGAATATATGAATTTTATTTTCCACCAAACCTGCAGGACCGTCTCTCTCTGTTTTTTCATGTTCTCTTGAAACTTCTTCAGGTTGTCCTCCCCACACTTGGTCCACTTTTTTCCCAATATCATACTCATCATCCTTGGGAACAGCTCTGTAGGCTATGACTGTGGCAGGACAAGGTAAGTGAATTCATACAGTACGTTTCATACTAAAAAGTAATTTGAAGTGCATTATTTAATGTTGAAAGCCTTTTGTACTTTCATACAGGCATACTAAAACCTAAAGCCAAGGTTTTGAAGATGTATCACTTTGGTCCCATCTGGTGGTAGTATAAAGAATTACACTGTGACACGCTGCAATACATGACTCTGTCTCCTCCTCAGCTTCTTGTACACCAAGGCATCTTACCTTAAATATTTAGATTATGTCAACTTCACTAGATGCTCTAACAACAAACAATAATCAAATGAATTAATGTCAAATTACTTAACAGTAATCTTAATGCAGTTACTGATAACAGGATAATGGATAGTGAATCACACAGAAACACATTTTTATGGCCCTGCGTTGTTGACAGATGTGACCTGTAGCATTATGTTTTTATAAATTTGGCACAATCATCCACTTAGACTCAAATATGAACTGATTAGAATTTGTCGGTCAAAGGTCAAGGTCACTGTGACCTCACAAAACACATTTTTGGCCTTAACTCCAGAATGAATCCTCTTATTATGACATAATTACGCACAAATGTCTAACATGGATGTAAACTGCAAGGCGGTATTTCTAGTTCCACTTGCTTTACTGTTTATTTTATAGAAATAAATGTGTGCATTGCTCTGGTAAAAGTAAATAAAAGCATGATTCATTTCCAGTGTTCACCTGGCCTGATTATTTTTAAAAACTGGAGGAATTTTTATTATGGACACTCTGGATATACAGTCTGTATATACAGCTAACCAAATATTTAACAGGACAAGGACAAGTCCGTTATGTAATATTTGACTTCCCGCATAGTGATGTGAGACAAAACAAGAAAAACATCTGCAGACTTTTCAATGTGCTACATTCACACACACGCACGCACGCACGCGTGCACACACCAGATACACTTTCCCTGACCCCCCGGAGCTCAGGACTTAACGCTGCCTCAGTCTGTAGCCTCTGAGGGATGAATTATTCTGTGCTCTGAGCTGTAATCCGCAATACATTTGGCAGAAAGTTAATCTGATCTGTGAGGGAGCTGCAGTCTTTCTGAACCTTTGAGACAATTTGAAATATGTCCAGTCATGTCGTGTAGTTATTGGTTGTGTTGACCCCAAGAAGAAAAGTTGTTATTTCTGTAACAACTAATAGGGATCCTAAATAAATAAATAGTGTGACAGCAGCTTCTTGCACCAGATGGGAACTTTATTTTTGTCATCCATCAATCTGCTTAAATTTATGATTTAATTGTTTAATACCATCATTGTGAGTTAATGCAATACTTTTCTTTAGAGTGCAGCCAATGTTTGTTACAATAATACAATAATAATACAAATGCAGGAACCATTCAAAACCACAGACTACTGTCCCACAGCTTAATGTTTTTTAGTAGTTTTTGCAGTTGTATCATTATGTTAGGTTTTTTAGGTTAGGTTCAAGTCAAACAGATCCAGATGTTTACCCGATATTAACATCAAACCTAATTTTATGCATAATGCCTTTTTGTGTTATGTGCTTTTTCTTTATGGCTTTTTATAACCAAACCAATTGAATCTGTATGTGAACTTTGAGACTTATTAATATGACACAATTACAGAAAACTATATACTCTTCCTTCTTGTTGGGTATTTGATATGAGTGTTTCTATAATTTGGTTCATTTTTCTTCATATAATTCAATTAAATATATGGCCAGTCATAGTAGCCAAACAAAAACTCAAATACTGCTACATTTCTTTTAGCATAATTTATTCTTAAAATAGCCTTTTATATGCAAAAACACTTGTGTGGACTTTACTATTCTCATATCTAACTCAAAATGTATAATAATGTCATTATCAAGAATAGACAGAGACCACTTAAGTTATATCAAAGTTTATTTTTACTTGTAAACACACGGAGACAGTTTCTACACTACAGAATAGTACAGAAAATTCCCAACTACAGCTAATTATTTGTACAAAGTAGATGTTGATACAAAGTCACAACAAAGTCGATGTTGTCAATCTCCTCTACCTGCTCTGCCCCCAGAAACATCCCGTGCCTTTCTCAAGGACAGATGATGGCTGCATGGTTATCTTGTTTAGAGTTATTAGTATAATATGGTATTCTGGTATCTTATGCAGACAGTTTTTATAATAATCAGAGGAAAAAGTATGCATCATAATTTTTCTAACAAAACTACACAAGGTCTCTCTTTTGAAATTCTTACTTTTGTATTGATACACATCTTATCAACGTGGGGCCTATTTTGGGGCTTTCACTGACGGTGGGAAAAGATGCACCTGTAGTTGATGCACATAGACAAGTCCTTGATGATGTGGTAGCTAAAACAAATTATACAAGTAATAAAGTATTTCTGCTGAAAAGATTCAAATTTGTATTTTAAATCTTTTTTTAGCCTTTTACGCTTACAGTAACTCTCCGAATAGTTTTTTATTTATCAAATAAGACTAAGGCAATGTTACAGAAAAGGCAACAACGTGGTCTTAAAGAAACCTTTAACACTACATTCACTAATTCATTGGATTCATTTTTGATCCACTTCTTTGACTTGATTTTTTGCTGTTTCTGGACCACAAGAAATGAGGGATGTGATCAGATAAATAGCCCTCGAACACATAAACACTTTTACTCCCACCCCTTCTCTGTTGCGTAGAGCTCAGCTGCTCCTCTATGGTATTTCCCACAATAACATCCCAGGTCGACACACGGACTCTGTCATTTTGCCTCTGACCCCCTCCGTTTCTCTCTCTCTCTCTCTCTCTCTCTCTCTCTCTCTTCTCCCCT
Source organism: Etheostoma spectabile (assembly GCF_008692095.1). NCBI lineage: Eukaryota > Metazoa > Chordata > Actinopteri > Perciformes > Percidae > Etheostoma > Etheostoma spectabile. Next base: position 13,995,164 of record NC_045746.1, read on the forward strand.
CTTTCTGTTCCCAGGCACCCGGACCAGACGGAGGATCGACACCTTCTGGTTTCTGGTATAAACTGTCCGGAGCGGACCAGAGCAGCACGTCAAAACATCAGCAGGTTTGACCAAGCAGCCGTGGATAGTTTGGTTCAGTTTTGGGATTTAAAAGGTTTAAGCCTGCCATTGAAATTGCCTGGAGGGGTTAGCTGAGGTCAACCTCAGCTCAGAATGGGATCGAATTGTTTCCACTGATTGTTTGTTTTTTATACTGGCCGACTAGTTCATGAAGGGAAAGTGTTTTCCATTTTTTTTAGTAATAGGCAGGTGCATGGAAGCCTGAGAGAATTAGAGCTGATGGGAAATTTAGTTTTACTATCATCCACTCTGTTTTATTTCAACAGATATTGAACAAATATTGATCTATTAAAGTGGTAACAATTTAATTGAAGTTTCCTACATAACAGTGTCAGGAACGTGTCATTAAAAAACATTATAAACAAGTCATAAAATATTATGACATAATGCTGTAAGTTATGGTTATTGTTAGGGTTAAGGTTAGGGTTCATGCGTCATGACTGTGTCATGACAGTGTCATGTGAGTGTCGTGGTGTTAATGGCTGCGTCATGTCACTTTTATGTAGAAAACTTCAAGTAAAGTGTTACCATTAAAGTTCTAGCTCTTGTGCTGCCTGTCTGTTGTAAATGGACAGTATGTTTTGATTATTGATCTCATTGTTCTGTTGACCAGTTTAGTGATAGTTTATTAATAGATATATTATTCTTGCACTTGCTAATTAAATGACCATCTTATTGGCTAAGTTGTAACGTTACATTTAATTAAATGCTGACCTCAGTTGTATTTTTCTTGCCGATCATCAGAACTAATCAATCAATGATGAGCGGCATCAGAGGACGTGCAGTGAAAATGCAGAAGCTGATATTTGAGCTGATGGTGCTAGTGGGGTGAGTAAACTGAAAAAGTGTCCGATTGACAATTCTGACACACTAAATAGTTTTGTATTCATTCACATAAATTTTAATACAATTCAATTTAATACAACTTTATTTATCTCAAAGCAGTTTTACACCACAGCTTTTCACTCAAGTCAACAAATACATACACAATGAATAGGAGAAATAAGAAAAAACATTGTTAATTACAAAGCTAAAACCAGCAAAGGCTATAATTGAGTATACATTTATTTCATTTGCATTTCTGTGTTATGTTTTATATGAAATACTTGCTTTTGCTTTTTTTCCACATAAATATATATACTATTTTAATCACCAATATTGACAGTTATACACCCACATCATGAACAATAAGACTCCAACCTTTGACATTCTCTGAGAACAAGAAAAGTCTCTTGTGAAAACCTGAATGATTTACTATAAAGACTATGCCTCTCTGTTATGTTTTAGAGCCATAGGTTTAAGTTCTGGTGCCATTCAGAGACCTGACTATGATGACACACCTAACCCGGAGTTCCTCAACCCGTCCTGGATGGCCAGCATCCCCGATGATCAGCCTCTGTCTGAGGTCACCATCCCTGGGACACACAACACCATGGCCCTGTATGGAGGTGTGTATGCTGAGTGCCAGACCTGGAGCTTGGCCTCCCAACTCCGAGCCGGCGTACGCTTCCTTGACATCCGTGTCCGGCACATTAAGGGGAACCTCACCATCCATCACGGGGTTTCCTATCAGCGGGCACACTTTGGCCATGTGCTTGAAGGTGTGGCTGACTTCCTTCGAGAGTATCCCAATGAGACAGTGCTGATGCGTTTGAAGGAGGAGTTCAGTGAGACGAATGACATATACGGTGCTGCTGTGGACTACATTAATCGCTATGCCCACTGGGACCTGCTGTGGCACAGCCGGCTTGTACCGACCATGAGAGAGGCACGAGGGAAACTCATCATCCTGCAAGACTTTTCCGGGCCAGACTTAGGGATGCGCTATGGTTCCCTGGACATAGCTGATCACTGGAAGGTATGAAAATGTATTATTCAAACATTTTCTATTACATGTTCCCAATATACATCACCAAACAGGCACATCAAAAGCAAGGAGAAAAAAAGAAAGAAAAAGAAACATACAAGGTTGCTAGCTTGTTAAATGTTCCAGTTGAGCCCAGAGTAGTATGCTTTAGCTATTTGAGTTTGGGGTGTACTATTACATCCTCCAAGCATGGATGAACTGAGGGGAATCAGTTGTCAAGCAGTGTAGAGCGGTCAAAGGGTTAGGATCACTAGCTGTGCAATGTACATTTGGAAGGATATGACAACCCCCTGGCAAATAGGACCAAAACATGGCAGTGGGTGCTCACAATATAAGCAATTCCTATTCATGTTTGTCAGTTATTAAACATTTGATATTCCCTGTAGATACCCACACTACTGCATGTGGAGGAGAAGTGGCAGAGTGTCTATAAACATCTGGAGGCTGCACCTGTAGGAATCAAGGCCCAGATTTTTCTCACCTACAGCAGTGGAGCGGGCTTGTTTGCGTACCCCAGAGCTGTCGCTCAGCGCATCAATGCACAACTGTATGGCTACCTGAGGGCCAAGACGGACCTGAACCAGAGCTTTGGAATCATATGCATGGACTTCCCAGCTGCTCCTATTATTCAAATGATCATTGACTTCCAGCTGAAAGATGTCATAAAGACAAGACAGCTCCTTAACGCAGTACATAGCAAGGGTTTGAAATATACAATTTCTTCACTGAGAAAGAAGATAATCAAATCAAGAATGAGGGAACAGTAGAACAGGCAATGGCTATACAATTAATGAGGCATCACTATACACCAAATACTGCAGTTGTAGCTCAGATTTAATAGTTGTAACCTTATTGTATCAAACATGATCTAACCTTGGATAAACCGTCTTATTGTGTGTTGTGTCATTCACCGAAGATACTGGAAACAAAATAAATGCCAAATAAAAATAAATAATAAAGTTTCAGGAATACACTTCAGTGAACAATGCGTTATAACTTCTGTTTCGTCACATTTTGTGAATATATACAATACTGTTCTGGCTTGTTGAGGTGTGAGGTGGTGGCCAGCAAGTGTGTCAACCTTTGTATCACAAACCCAGTTTAACTGTCACACAACTTGAGACACATTCTTAATAACATTTTAGCTTCTCTTTATTGTCTTTGTGTGGTTTACTGTTACCTTCAAAAACATTTTTTTAAATCATTTTATTCTATACTTTTTAAAGGCCCACTCCACAAGTTTTTTAGGAAAGCGAACTCGACCCACTTTACACATCAGTGTCTGTCTGTTTACAGGTCTTGGGGAGTACTACTGCATATGCAGAATCTGCGATCTGTTAATTTTTATAAGTGGGGATTCACCCACTACTATCCTGTATCCACGACGTTCCACTTCCGGGACCCTTCTCCACAGCGCTGTGAAGGAAGGTCTGGCAATGTGAGACTAACCCACGAATAGTCTTACTTTGCCAGACCCTCCTCCAATGTGCGCTGGAGGAGGGTCTGGCTATTCCACATAGCATTTGGGATGGGAGGAAAATGTGCTCTGGTTTATTGGCATTTCTTTAACCGATCACTATCGTCTTGGGCGGTGCTAAGCACCAGAGAAAAGCTCAGGTGCTGCTGCAAAATAGGCTCGGAAGGAAGTTGTTTTGGTGGAACACTCATCCATCTTTGTCCGCTTATCCGGTATCGGGTTGCGGGCGGAGCAACTCCAGCAGGGGACCCCAAACTTGTGATGTCAATTGAGGCTGTAGAAAACAAGTTTGGAAATTAAAAAAAAAACATGAAGAACGAAAAAAAAGAAAAAAGCCCACTCCTCATCTCTGATCGATGTTACATTAACATTACATTACATTAGCTTCTAGCACAACACCCGAATCTCTGACTGAACTCTCTGGGAACATGTTGCATTCTGGGTAATTTAGAAGTCCGTTTTGGGCAAGACAAGCAGGAAATTGGCCATCACGGTTTACCTGTTTAAAACTCATGAGCTTTATTTCTGAAGATTTAATCAACAATTATTTTGGCTTTTACTTGTTAATTGAAGCAAGCCTTATTTGAAATGGACTTTTTAAGAATAATTTGAATGATACAGTATATATTATTCAAATGAGACTAACATGCCTACATTAATGTTTAACCAACTGCACAGAAAACTACAAAAAAAACTAAATGATCAAATGTGTGATGCAAGTGCACCCTGTGTATTTATCATCACACTGATGAGAGCTGATAATGCAGCATTTCCTGTCTGTGTAACTGTAAGTAGATCACATTGTCTTTTCAGTGCTGGATTGCATTAATTGACCTTCTTGCTGGACCATGCAGTCTATGCAATTTATTGACCAATGAATTTCAAAATGTAAAATTTCAGAAAAGTGTGGTTTGCAAGAGAAGTAGGACGCCTTGTGACTGGTTTGTTGCTCAAACCACTCTTTGCATGCAGATAGTTTCAGATAAGAGACTTTTATCATTATTTCCTCCTAGCTAGAAATGCAGAGAGTATTGCGAAACAGTTGTTGAAATGCATTGGCTTGAAACATTATGTCTTAACATCCTGCCAAAACAGCAAAGCACGTTAAGAAGTGACTAACGTTGACTGATGCTACACTCATTTAATTAATACTGGAAGAGGAAAAAAGGCTTTAAATTGTCTCCGTTCAGAGCTGGACAGGTATGGTGTCACAATGCTTCTGCACTCCTCTTCCTGTTGATGTTTGTGTATAATTACGACAAGACTTCTTTATTGCAGATATGAACCCGTCTCCACAGTCTGAAGTCAGGCCTCAGAGTGCCGTGCTGATTTCATCACTTGGTTAGAAGTCTTTTCTCTGTCGCGCTTCTGCCTGCCTTCTGCCTTATTTTATGTTTTACTGTTATACCAATCCTTGACTCTCTCTCTCTCTTCCGTTCTCACAGTTGTGGTGAATATTATTTGGTGGATGGTTATGATTGCAGCCATTGGTTTGGGTGGGTTTACTACCGTTTGATCGCAGCAACATTTTTCTGATTTTTGACAGCAAGCAGTATGTTTTGCAGACTTTTTCATAATCCTTTGTTAATATTGACATTTTTTTCTGGTTCTGGATACCTGCTTCATAGGGGCTACACATCTGAACAACTGTCCAGTACAGCCCAACATCTCCATTTACCTCATAGTGCTGGGAGCAACCAGCCTCCTCTCTCTATCTCTGACCTACACCAGGGCCAACCCTGGGGATGGCATGGTTTCCATCATGTGCTCGGCCTGCACGGTCATCCTGCACCTCTTCAGTTTCTGCTGGTTCATTGCAGGTGGGAGAAAATGTCACAAAGATGTTGTGTTTATGCCAAGATAAATCTCTCTGGTTTCTACATGCTTGCATGGAATCCAACAGTATTGTAAAGTAACTAAGTATATTAACTAAAGTGTTGTCCATAAGTATTTCATGGGATACAATGTAATACTTCTACTCCAATACAATTAAAAACACGTACAATGCTTAGTTCAAAGCCCCTCTTAAGTAGTTATTCACAACATCAAATTTCAAGGCATGTTTTCAGGGGTTTTAAAGTTAGACAAAAAAGAGTTTAACACTCATAACCTCAAGTAGTCTGCTCTGTCAGTACTGTGTAGGTGTGGTATGTTGAACCCACCAACTGTCATCAAAATCAGACTCAAATGTTGTTAAATCCTGATCCTGTTTTTCCCTGAAGCATACTTTAAACCAGTGAAAACAGCTCAGACAGAATATCAAACAGTTTGTGTTCATGTTGGACCAGACGTTTTCAGGGCCTTTACTTTCAGTTTATTTTGTATTCTTAACTCTAAATTAAATTAAAATGTTCCCCCATAGGCACTATCTGGGTTTATCCTGTCTATCCTCCCAACTACACACCTGGAACATCTCGATACTGCCACAAGACAACCTACCAGTTTGCCTTCATTGTCACCACCTTAGTGTGGGTCGCTACGACTTTCATCTTCTTCTGCGGATGCTGCTTCGCTCTGCTGACCTGCTGTACCACTGTAATTGCGGGACGCAGATTGATACCCAGCCGCTTTAGTTTCTATGGTGCGACAAGTGATTCTCAACCCACTGCTGGTGATGTGTAATTTAAATTTTTGTCTTCAAATGTCTGAGGAATTTAAAATGGGTTTGACAAGAGTGGAATTTTTCCCAGATTATGACAGTAGTGGTCCTGCTGCTGAGGTTTATTTGTGTTTTTTGTAGTTTTTATAGTTTGTAGTTATACAGTAGGCATTACAGTTTATGGCATCTATAAGTAAATGTATTTTAAACAGCAGCTCTTAAAACAAGATTTTTCATCTATCTTTCTGTTAACGCTTGGCAAGTAACATTTTTGCAACATTTCGATATGTTGGTTTTCTGTGACAGCACACTAGGTGAAGAGCTGAGGCAGGCCTGTCATTAAATATTCTCTACAGGGTGTGTAGTCAAATCTAAAAACAGCACTGTCACATCCATAGACTATATAAAACAGGTTGACACCAAAATCAACATTTGAGCCGATACAAGAGAAGTTGTAAGATAAGCGACTGGAAGCTTATATTGATTCAGCATTGAGATAGATAATAAATTGTTATCGGTAGCGTGTTTTTATATTTTACTATGCTGTGTGTGTGTGTGTGTGTGTGTGTGTGTGTGTGTGTGTGTGTGTGTGTGTGTGTGTGTGTGTGTGTGTGTGTGCTAAATGTCATTTTCTGCAGAGGAATAACTTTTCTTGATTTCACCACTAAAGGTGATATTATTGTAACAATATATTGCGCTTTATGGCTTGTAAATAAAAGTTTGATATGTTGTTTGCATGATATAATTGTGTGAAAAACACTTCCCATATTTCACATAACTGATGTTTTTAATGAATCTGTGGTACTTTTAGGCACTCAAGGATTGTTTGGTTTTCTTGTTGGTTCAAAGACACAAGTGTGTTGCTCTTGAAACATGGGAAACGTGATGTCATTGACACATTGTGGAGGACATCACAGCATCAAAGGTGAAAAGAACCCAAACCACTGAAGGTCGGCGAAGACAAGACTTTCAGCTGGTGTTAAAGTTCTCTATAATAGGGACCATTGTAGGCATTTTGGTGCATTTGACATGAAATTTAATTTTGCTCGGATTAATTACATATATAGTAGGCCTACATCCTATTGTATAGGCTACTGAATGCAATGATGAATTGCTGGCTATTTCTTTTTCTGCAATCCAGAAGGAGTAGTTTATTAAAAATTAAAAGAAAAATTAAAAAATACCAGAGACCAAAGATAAGCTTGTTTTGCTCATTGTTGATATGTTATGAACCATGGTTATAAATTGACCACAACCTTATAAATGAATTGCATTTAAAATGTAAACATATTCAGTACACACAGAAAAGAAAACTACTGAATAGCCCGAACACTCTGATTGAGTCACCTTAGTTTAATGTTTACAAAACAGATTTTGACATTTTCCAACGTAAACACTTTTAATTCAGGCTTTTTCCGCGACTACTAATTCAGCCGATGGGGTCCTTTTACGTCACACAAACAACGCCAGTTAGCTTGTAGCTAACATACATGCTGCGGTTATTTGACCGGGGATTGAGGAGTAATTTAACGTTGGATGTGCCTACGGCCAGACATCATTGAACGTTTTGTGGTTGATCGCATATGAATAATTGAAAGTGGTGAATTACGGTGTTGATGAACATGTGGAGCTCAGGCCGCCGTGTCCTTCAAGATCTGCTCAGCCAGCCGGCTGTCAGGAGTTTCTCTCTGAGTCCTGCTCAGGTAAGTGTCTCTGCACTTTTTTTTTTAATCAAAGTAATAAATAATCTGCCAGGGTTTGAAACTGATTTAACTCAGGACCGTGATTAATTAATCTGTTGATTATATATTTAAGTCTATAAAATATCATAAAGCTGTTAAAAGGATTCATCATATCTTCCCTGAGCTTTTGTCTATAAATCCCATATTTGGTTAGACCATCCAAAACCCAAAGATATTTAATTCGCCTAAAAGTGACACAAGCACCCTGCATTATATTTCAAAATTTACCGCATCAACTCAATGTCAGCGTCAATCGATATGATCTTTAAATAAAAGTAGCTATCTTTGCAATATTCTTTTATAAATGACATGTTACTAACAGATTGTTGTTGTGGCAAAATCTAAAGAACTGAGTCCACAAGAACATCCTGGCCCACCTTTTATTACACCTTTATTACTACTGTCCTGCTGGAGAGCCAAACAAACAAAGATAACAAACCCACACACAGCTAACATACACTGAAGTTTTGTGACGGCTACAAGACATGACAGCAGAAATAAAGTGTGTGCTGGATGTTTCCACAGAACACAGTCGTGGTGGAGCGCTGGTGGCAGGTGCCCTTATCTAAAGTAGGCAGTCCGCCAAGGCTTCACCCTCGAAGACACAGAATCTACAAGTTGGTTGAAGACATCAAACATGCTCCCAAGGAGAAAATGGAGCTCATCCTGACTCAGACAGTACCCAGTGAGTATCTACAGTGCCCTCAACAGATCACATAAACCTCAGATTTCAGAGCTGTCACAGGAAGAAAACAGTTTATTTTTTATTTATTTATTGTTGCACCAGTGGAACTCGTTATTAAAATAGTGTTGTCCTTACAGAGCTCGGTGGACGAGGAGACACTGTGTTTGTGAAAAAGTCTGTCGGCAGAAATAAGCTGCTGCTCCAAGGCCTCGCTGTGTATCCATCGCCAGAGAACAAACAGATGTTTGCTGAGGAGTTAAGAGTGTGTGCTTCATTTTAAGACTGCCATTTATATCCCCACGTATTAGATGGCAATGTGTAGCTGTTAATCATTGTCATCTTTTTTCAACAACAGCTTCTGCGTGAGGGGAAGCCAGAGGAAAGAATCCAAACCCGCACTGGACAATTGGTGCGTTATCTAAAAGCATTTAATTGTTTTCAGATTTTTACTACTTGGGTCCTATGCTGGAGTCGAGAGATGGAAGGAACAACTTTCAGACAGCTGTCAGTTTTTTAACAAAGGTTTCCTGATGTTTTTTTTTATTTTTTTTTATACAGACAGTGGAGTTCCTTAAATGCTCCAAGTTAAAGATACTTAAAATGCCCTCGGAGGAATTCCAGCTCACTAAAGAGGTTGTCTGCAGGCAGTTTCAAAAGAAGGTATGGCCGTCTTTATCTCTCTTCTTATTCACTTTTTTTGTCAAACTGGACAAAGATGTCTGGATATACAATTGTTTATTTACTTTAATAAAACTTTTCCTTAGCTGGGAGTTGTTGTGCCACCCCATGCACTCAGTTTCCCATTTGAGTCAGTCAAGGACTCCGGTGACTACTGGTGTGAAGTTACGGTAAGAAATGTTTTTTTTTTTTCAGTGCATGCATCATTTTATTATCAAACATTTGCAGCAAGTGTAGCTCCACGCTATAGATGTCTTTTTAGTGGTTAGTAGAAATGTATTCCAACCAACTAGTGTTTAAAATGTTAAACCTTAAGTTTGTGTACATATGGGTACTGCATGTTGCAAGAAAAACGCATGTTGGTATTTTGCAAAATGCAGTAGCCACATTCAAGAAATGGCTAACATTTCCTGTAGAGAATTACCTTCATTTTTAACGTTTTGTTACTATTTCTCCAACATGCCACCCTCCCACACCCGGAAACCATTAAAAACCTCATTAAACAGAAGCAGGATAAGGCTGTTATTCTACCAAAGACCAGACTACTTACATTCAGTTTTGGGCAAGTTACTTTTAAAAAGTAATTAGTTACAGTTACTTCCAAAAAGTAACTAAATTAGATACTTTTATAATTTGTAACTGAGTAACTAGTTACTTCAGAAAGTAACTGTGTTACTTTCAAGTAAATTTTTAAATGCTCAAATGTGACCCCACCTCCACCAATCTTTAATGGAACTTAAAATACATGTCCATGTTCAATTATTCATGATAAGTCTGAATATTATAATAAAATGGACGCTTAATACAGTACATTATTAACAGAAACTGTACACAAATCTAAACTCTTTTAATGTTGCTGTGGGACCAAGTGAGAATATGCCATGTATGTAGATATTGTTTCTAGTGGATCAACACAAATAACAACATGGATGGTTTGGAACTTTTCATATTTATTGCCCCTCCACAGGCCACAACTGGGCAAAATTAAATAATGCTTGTTTAGCACTGTAGCAAAAATAAATAACAAATAAATACACTCTTTGTAGTGGAAATAACATGTGTGTGTGTCTGTGTGTGTGTGTGTGTGTCTGTGTTAAAACGAGAGGGAAGTGTGAAAGTGAAAGCGATTAGCTTCGGAGCGAGTAGCCACTTTAAAGTCATAGGACCTGTGCTTTCTGACCACTCTCCTTGATTTCAAAACGCCATACCTGTCTCTCGTTGACTGGCTCACTTGTGTTGTTTGTTGTGTGTCCAACAATGCGTGCTTATGAACACCCGCCCAACTCTACCTCTGATTGGCTTACCATGAAGTTTTACTCAACTTCAGCCGATTGTCAGCATTATGCGCTTGCCTCGTGCACTGCCCACTAACCAAGGAAGAAAAAAAGTCTTTGCCTCTCTGCTCATAGATCAAGTTGGTCTGATGAAAAAAACATCTTCAACTATAGTAACGCGCCGCATTTTTCGGCAGTAACGGCGTTCGTAAGATGGGAAGAGTAATAGTAACGCAGTTCTTCCCATCACTGCTTACATTATGTATTTTCATCTTTCAGGTTAATGGAATGGACACAGTTCGCATCCCCATTTCACTGGTACCATATGAAGACCCGTCTGCAAGTTATCAGCGACAGTTGAAAAAACAAATGCAGCAGCCAGAGGCAACCACAGATGTCTCAGAACCTGCCGCTGAGGAGGAGGTTTCTGTTGCTGCTGAGGGGGAAGCTGCTGCAAAGGCCTTTTCTGATGCTACAGTGGAAGCTGAAGCAGGTAAAGACTCTGGGAGTCAAGTTAGTGAAACTGCAGCCTTAGCAGGAGTCTCTGCTGATCAAGAAGAAACTGCAGCAAGTACACGGATGAGTCAAGAAACAACAGCACCACCAAGTGACAGCCCGAAAAAAGATGACTCCAAATGAAGTTGTATATGGTTTACCTATAATATACATTACACATGCATAAAAACACTTGTCTGCGTCGTTATTTACAATTAGAAATTTACAATTACATGTGAACTCTAAATTCTAGTTTGATAAACTGCTCTTTTGTAATCTTACGTATGTCTGTCATAGCAGACATAACAAAAAACTACCCAGTTGTATTCAAAGGTATTGAGCCAGGAAAGACAAATATTTATTCATTAATTTTAACTGCACAACATGCATAACAAAATTATAGTATAAACAAAAAAGGTTTTCCCCAGTATTGCCGTCAAACATGGTAGTCACTAAATTGGAAATGTCAGTGCCTAATACAGTTGTATGCTTTGTTAATTGTAACATGAAATCAGCTGAGGTCAGTGTTAAGATAATTAAAAGGAAATGTAATTAACTAGGGAGTGCTGTGAGAGCATTTTAAAGAAATGTTATTTCATCCAAACAGCCTTTGCACTGTCCAATAGGTGTGGAGGAATATAAAAATCTCGCAAAAGTAGCATTTAGTCTGAGTCTCTAAGTTGTGTGTGATATGTATTCAGACTGTCAGCTACTTGCTTCGGGCTGCCAGGTGTATAAATATGCTCGGACACAAGCTCTACATATTTATGAAATATGGAAGCTATATATAAGGTATGTTTCTGCCAAACAGAGCCAGTTTTAAGGCAGATCAGTTTGTACATGTGTTAATACAGGAATGGTGGACGACTACAGACCGTATGTTCATATGTTTTGTCTCGGCCACACCGAGACAAAACATATGAAGCTCTCTACAGAATCCATGTGTCATGACATACAGTGCATTTAACAACCGGGCTCACAAGTTAACATTTGTATATTTTCTACTTGGAAAAACTAAAAACACATTGGAGGGTGAACTTCTAATTGCTTTTTTAAAAGGAGGAAAAAAAAAAAAATATAGCCTTAAGAATGGTCAGTGCTTCAGTGAAAAGCCATTTAAAAGGCTTAATTGCAGAATGGGAAAGATTGATGCAAGGACGATATTCACATCAATCAAAGAGAGAAAGCAGAAATCTTCAATATTTTTCCAAGATGGATAGATTGGCAGTATTTTTGTTTTTTCCACATTAAACGGTTCATAGCAGTTTCCCTTAAGTTTTTTTTTTTTTATTAAACATTCTGTCTCTCTCTGCAGAAAAAAAAGCCACATACACAAATTCATTTTGACGGCAGAATCATTCTATAATTGGAGCAGCAAAAAGAAACAGTTACAGCCTCCTCTCAACCACCTAAAATAAAACATGTTTGAAATTAATGTGATTGCCATTTAGGGCATCTTCAAGAGGCTAAATGTGCTACCTCACTGCCAATAGCACAGTACTAAAAAGTCATTGGTATTTAGGAGAAAACTACTCAATCTTCAAGGTGCATGCTGGATACAGCCAGGTAAAAAAGTAAGTTCCTGTTTCATGTTAAAATCAGATGGTTCTCTGGCCTGATGGTAGCTTAAGAACCAGCTGAAACTGAAATGCATGTGTGGTTCTCTGGCAATTCAGTTATGCCAAACATCCTTAGAACAGATGTAGTTGCAGGTATGCTCTTTCCCAACTTTGAAGTTTTCAATTTTAAAACCATTAAGTAAATGAAACAAAAAACAAATAGTGATGAAATACAAGCAACTTGGACAACTTTTACATCCTTAATTTAATGAGTGATTACGAGCAACTGCAGCATATGTATTCCAATATCACCTTTATTTTATATTACAAAGTTGTTGATTCAACATATAAATATGTATTGGCTCACAGCTTTAACAGACTCCGGTTCATTTCTCTGCGTCAACATTTTACTAACAGTTGTGTAATTGCCAGAGAACCAAACCTGTTGTAGAGTCATCTGTATTAATAACAAATAAAGGATTAATACATTAATGTTCGCTGTATGAATATGCATACACATTCAAAGGAAAACATTTATAATGGCCACTCGAGGGTCACTCTGCCACAGGTTTATTTGTATGTATAGAGCCTATATTTACTGTAAAAGGAATCGTCTGTGGCTGGATTTTCCATACAGAAGTTACACCTTATGAAACGGTTGACCAAAAAAACTACCGATTATAATTCAACACAAATACAGGAGGGCAGGAGAGAAAATCTGTATTACAGTGTGTGTATAGTTTCTTCCCGAACAAGTTTCTCTCATTGTGTAGGGAAATCTGGAAAGCTCTACTCTACTTTCTGATGCATGGTGTCCACATGGCACCAATAGTCCACAGTACGACATTTAGAAACCATATTTGGCCTGTGTCTGCCGGCGGGTTAGCTTGTTTTCTGCCCAACTGTTCTTCAGCTCCAGCTCACGTTCCTTTGCCTGTGAAAGAAAAACATTGTGTAAGATAGGAGAGGATACAAGATTCATTGTGGACAGTGTGGGATGTGCACACTGTATGCAATTCTAATTATGGGGTTCAGACTAGCAGAGATATCTGGGAGGAAACCTGCTTTTAGAGAAGCCAAAACACAGACAAAATGTGAGCTATACATACCAACCAGCTTAATATAAAAAAATCCCCACCCTGTGCACAATTTTGAATACCATCCAGGGTGTGTAAAAATAAAACACCCAACATGATTGTATAGCCAATTACTCATTGTTAAACAAAAAGCTACAGACAAAGTTAACAGAAATGTGGCTACTTGGTTTAGCCTGTTTGAATGCCTTGTGTAGGCTCGTCATCTTGCAGCAACACAATGTTTGATGTTTTCTTTGTACACAACCAGCATGGCAGCCACCAACTTGGCGCTGAATGTGTTGGTTGGTACAGAAACCCCATGACTCAACATGCTCTGTATCACTTTCAAAACAAATTTTGCCAGGTCCGTCTACTAGAAGCTCTTGCCTTAGCAACAATATATTCTGTTTGTTTGTGTGTGTCAAAAGAACTATAATGTAGCCTTGTAAAGATTACACGTCCCCACAGACCGTGGCAAACATGATGAGATGACAGAATTTACATTACATAAATATGTTAAGTAGAATATGGGCTTTAGCAGCACTCACCTGGTGAATGAGATAGGTTATCTGATGCTTGCGTCGCTGTTGTCCTGTAGGCTGTTCTCCTTTTTTCTGCAGAAACAAGAAAAGTGGATGATGCGTAATAGTATGTGTTGTAGTGTCGTTTCTTAGCAAAATTTGCAAAGACTTGAAATCTAGTCAGGTCACCTTGCTGAAGGACTGACGGGCCTGCTTCTCTTCTGTCATGCTCTTGGTCATCCACTGCTGGTTGCCACTGAGCTGGTCGTCCCCCTTGATCTCCAGAAACTTCACCTCCTCTTTGCCCCTATTCCGTTTCCCTTGCAGCCGCATGAACTGTGGAACAGAAAGAAAATGCTTATATCAGCTAAAGAACGTTTGTTTAACCGGCAGCTGCTCAAATTATCAATACTTAGCCCTATTTATTAAGTATGGAGTTAAATAGCAAAACAATTTAGATAGAAGAAGCAGCAAACTTCTAACCGCTTCATCATCAAACATGGCAGAGTTGCCAGGCTCTTCAGTCTCTGCTGATCCGGCATCAGGATCTTGGTAGTATGTCTCATTATAATATCCCTGTCAAAAGAGAAAATGTTGGGATGTCACTTTAAGTAATGTTCAATTTCCACTGGTTTATTTCTGTATAATGTTTATAGCTGATCATAGGACTGGTTGATTTTGTGATCTGCGTCGGGAGACCTCTGGCTTTCCCATAACCAGTAATGTTTTGGAATGCAGACAGCCCTTCTGTGCAGACTAATGGAGACTGTGCATAGTTAATGTTTCTGTATGGCAAAACAAGGATTTCACTGCAAACACTCGACCTGAGGCTATAAAGACAAGACGTTGGCTGTGTAGCCTCCATGTATATTTGTTGGTATTATTTATGAATGTTAAGGTGCTCTTGTTGTATTTGTGAGTGTGTATACTGTAAACAGTATCTTTAGCATGTGACTGGATAATGTGCAAGTGAATGCATGCCTCAATCATTCATAAAGTAAAGGCTTCCATGATTGCACTCAGATCTGATGAACTGAATAAAATAATCCAGCATTAACAAAAGGGCTGTAGAACTGTTTTGGCCTTTTGTTAACGTATTCTTACATACTCCAGTTAATGTAATTACTCAAGTAAATTTGAACAGTCAGCGTAATCTGAATCTAAGGCCACTGACATGTATGTACTGACATACAGTATGATATACTTTATGAGTCATGATTACCTGAGGGAGAGCTTCTGGGCCTGCCATGGGCTGTTCAAACTGAGGATATTGACCTCCCCATGCAGCAGGTCCCTCATGGTTCCCTCCAAAGTCGAGAGGGGCATCTGACTGACCCAGTTCATCTGCATCTACAGGTGCGGGTGCATCTGCTGGTGTGGGTGTGGGTGCGGTTGCGGGTGCAGGTGCAAGAGGTTCTGCAGGGACTGATGGCTCAGGGTCTAAGATTGGGATGACTGAAGGGAGAGGCTGGGAGCTCTCACCCAGAGAAAAGTAGTTCTGTGGGGTGATTTCCTCCTCGTTATCCTGGTCGTCAGAGGCTATTTGTCTAGCCAGCTGCAGGGCGGCTGACTTTGCCGCAGCTTTGATTGCAGAGGGAGACGCACTAGAACCGAGCAGACCCTGAGCTGGCGTTCCAGGCTTGGGCCCTTTGGTTTCTTGGCGCTTGGTGAGTGTGTAAGGAATCAGGGGTCTATCGATCTCCTTCCTGGTCAGGTTTTTGGGTTGTGGTAGAAGGGAGGAAAGGCCTGAACCCTGGAAGAGGAAAGATATATGTATGGAAGTGTCACATGTTGGGCATCCAAGCTGAGCAAGCTCTGTTTCAATGGAAATTAGGGCAGGGCGATATAGAGAAAATCAAATATCACAGTATTTTTGACCAAATACCGCAATATCGATAATGCTACGATATTGTAGTGTTGACTATTGATGCTTTCACAAAATATTTACACAATGAGATTTTAGATACATAATCATCAGTAATGTAGATATAATGACCAAGTGGAAAAAGGCAAACAACAGTCTGGTACGTTCAGAAAATGACATCAATTTACTGTACTGCAGCCTTCAAAACCAGGAAAAGACACCACATCGCCATATAATAATATCCAAAATCTGAGACAATATCTAGTGTCATATCACGATTATAATATTGATATATTGCCCAGCTCTAATGGAAATTATTTTAAAAACGGGTTTAGCTGTTAAATGTTGATTAAAACCAGAAGAACACTTTGAATGTGTACAACAAGAAAAATGGGATGCTTCTCCCTGACAGGTAAGCATCGCTTTAACGTCATGTGTTCAGAAAATGTTGGTAGTGTTTGTTTGTTTTTAATCTCGAGGTTTTACATCTTGTTGTAATAATTTTAAATATATATTATTGCTCTCTGTCTTTATGAGCTAGCTAACGTTGGATGTTAACTCTACACCGACGTGTTATGCTGAGTAATGTAGTTTTGTCTTTAAGATAATTTGTTGTGTGTTTGTAAATTTCTTTCATTGGTATCTAGATTTTATACTTGTTAAGCGTTTGTGATACTGTATGTGTGTGTGTGTGTGTGTGTGTGTGTGTGTGTGTGTGTAGGGTAACTATGTATAAACCATCTTCAATAAAACCAACTGGGGTAAGAGCAACAATTGAGGTGACTGAATGTAACCGCAGACAGTGAAAGGTCCTCTTACCTGAGGATGTAGTTTCTTCTTTGCTGGTTCATCATCATCATCGGAGTCTGACTGTGGGCAAGAAATAGATTATGAATTACAACCAGATTACATACCACAGGAGCTATGTATAAAAGCAAACGTTTTTATACAACTCAGCACTCACATCCCGTCTCTGGATCTGTGGTACCGTGATCTTGACAGGCTCTGTTCGCTTCCTCGGCTTTGGCAGACTAGAAAATAAGACTCCTTTAGATGGCCGGGGATCTGGGTCATCGTTTGACGTGTTGTCCCCTGCTGAACAGTTCGCTTTTGTCTCCTTTCTTGACCCAACGTTTCCTCCTGCCGATGCTGGCATCTTAGGGGCAGGCAGGAGTGAGAAGAGCCCTCCTGTGCTGACTTTGCTCTGCGGCGCGACAGAGTTTTCTTCAGAGTCACTATCATCACTGCTGCCATAGGCGACTAAAGACATGTTTGCTGCTGATATTAAAAAGGATTAATCTGCAAGAACTCGTGGACATGGATAACCACTTTCCCTGAATTTGGTCTCAAGATGCCGTACTCACGCTTTTCGAAAATCTTACTTCAATTAAAGGTACGATAATCTTAGATAATAATAGCCGCAAAGATAATGCAATAATTACGAGTAGGGCTGTTAAAAAGAGTGCCTCACGGTAAGCTCATTGCATGAACGGATTGTCCCAACTTCCCAGCGCTAGCTAACGTTAGCTAGGCCGCGGCAGCAAACGATATTAGCTAGCTGGCACTTTCTTGCTTCGTCAAACTAAATTTGTCTCAGATTTGTTACTGCACATAATACTACATCGGATGGTGCATCAGGTGTGATCAAACAGCACAAAACTGAGCTATGTTAGTCCCTAGACTCCATCAAAACATTCGCTTCGATCGTTCATGATTATAGAAAAGGCAACTGCGCAGCTTTCTGCGCAGCCTGTTTCTTCTTCTTTTATTTATTATAAATTGGTAAACAACTTCAGGGCATTAACGCCCCTAACGGACCAAGTGTGTATAACCATTGACTGTAAAATGTAGCTAGGCCTTCACATCAATTTAACGTAATAAAATCTAGTTTAGCAGGTGATTAGATTTGGGTTTACACGGAATTTGTGGGTTTTAACAAACAGCATCGAGTTAACGTTTTAAAATCAAAAGTGTGTTATAAGCCAATTCCAGTATTCCTTAGACTTATGTGTTTAAATTTGACTAAACTTGTAAGCCAACAAAATCATATATTAATCAAGACACGTGCCCCATTTTATTCTTGCTAGTTTGAAGAAGACTTTAAAACACAATTTAGACCTTCAGATTTAAAAAATAAAAATCATAGATAGGATTATTGAATGACTGAATGAATAAAACACAAAAAGTCCAAGTAATTTAAAAACGCAGTTCTGGTCAAACGTTTCAAAGGTCAAACAAGGGTGTGTCCGTTGGCAGAAAACGCAGTCGGACTGATCAGTTGGTTCCTTTCTTTAACTGTTTATGGTCGGCTCCCATCAAATGGTCGGTAAAAAAAAAGTGCTTCGGAACACACCGAAGCGACGCCGACTTGAGCGTACGTTCTGCCGGTGCGCGAGACGTAAAACAGGTCCATAACAGTAGGCGGTGCAAATCCGTATTGTCGTCCAAAAAATTAAAACCGGAATCTCTCTAGACCTAGTAAAGACAGAGCACGTTGTCGTCAGTTTGTTTTCATCAGAGTGATGATATAGTCAAAAATAAACCTGTTTGATACTTGTCTAGTATCATTAACTCGGATCAGTTGAGTCCAACTAGAATTCAATCTAAAACGTTAAGAGCGCCACACACAAACCTCTTGCAACATTAACTACTACAGTCCTAGCCATCTTAGCAAATCGAAAAGCATTATAACTTACAATTTAGTAGGCAAAAACAACTCCACAAGTCAACTCAAGCAACTCAATTCATAGGAACTTCCCGAACTGCAGACTCAGCCGGAAGCTTGCGGACCATTGGATTCCCTCAAGAACTTACGAGTCTTCGATGACCCGTGAGTTGTGAAGTTATGGATCTGACAGCAACAGGCAAGGAGCTTTCCCAAATTTGTGTCTGGAACTGGAGATGGACGAGCCAGAGGATTTAAAAAAAAAAAAAAAAAATTGTTTGGCTCTTTCATGCCCAGTTCCACATGTTGGAGGAACTAGCCAGACCGAATGTCCAGCGGTGCAACGGCAATTACCGTTATTATATATCGGTCGGTGAACGTCTGATGGTCACACTGCGCTTCCTCACAACAGGTAAGCTCTTTGTTTCTTTTATTATTTTAGTGTTTTGGTTCCTTTCTCGGAACTTGTACAGGAACTCTTCCGTATAATTAACAAAGTCATGTTTTCGTTTGTAATTGCAGGGGAAAGCTTCAAGTGTCTTTCAGATGGGTGTCTCCACAATTTGGAAAATCGTTCCTGAAACCTGTGATGCCATCTACCAGGTCTTAAGCGAGAAATACCTGAAGGTATGTGTGATAAACTGTATCTTGTGTCAACAAGCTGTACAATATAATATGCACGCTGTTGGTATTCTACTTTTGTTGTAAACATGCATGTTGTTTTTTTTATCTCACGCTTCTGTTTTCTAACCAGATAAACAGATCAGCATTTGGTATTCACTTTTGTTATTTTTTCTTTTTTTTTCAATTTGTTTTCATTGCCCAGACAGCGCATGAGTGGCAGCAGGTATCCAGTGGATTCATGTCTCAGTGGAACTTCCCAAATTGCCTGGGTGCTCTGGATAGGAAACACCTAAACATTCGCCCCCCACCAGGGACTGGATCAACATACTGCACCTACAAGCACAACTTTTCCATTGTCTTGATTGCACTGGTCGACAGCTCATACAGCTTTCTGTATGATGTCAGTTGTAATGGAAACATTTCTGATGGTGGAGTGTTTTGTGGATGCATGCTAGCAAATGCCCTGGTAAACAGAACCACCGACATCCCTGCCCTGGCACCACTTCCAGGTTTTGACCAGCTGTCTCCATAATGCATTGTGGCAGATGAGGCATATCTGTTGACAGACTACCTGTTGAAGCCATATGCAAACTGCAGACTCACTGTAGAGCAGCGCATCTTCAACTACAGGCTGTCGCGAGATTAGAGGGTTGTGGAAAATGCATTTTTGGGATCATGGTCAACTGCTTCTGTGTCTTGCTAACCACCATCTACATCCAAGACACTGTCGCAGTTGAGTACATTTCCCTGGCTTGTTGTGCCCTGAATAACTTTCTAAGGACTGAGAGCAGATGTATACATGGTAGACATAGTGGACCAGGAAGGACCAGATAGAGACATTAAAAGAAGATGGAGGGAAGACCCTGCACTATAAGCCCCCCTGCCACAAACCACCAATGCAGCAGCAAAAGCCAAACAGATCAGAGATGAATGATGCCATTATTTCATGTCAGATACTGGTGCAATGCCTTTATGATATAGGACAGATTGTCCGTGTGTAAAGTAGGATAACTTGTTTCAATTGTGGTTATTGAGAAGGATCAATAAATATATCAATCATAATGGCCTCCTGTATCATTATCACCACAAAATCTACACACTAGCATCATAAATGTTGGAAACATAATGCTTAGTTTCTGGTCAGGGGATAATGGAATGTGCTAAGCTTAGTTATAATGTTCTCATTAATCTGCATTCATCAGTATCAGTAGTCAGTATGGTGTGGAATGGAACACTGACTGGCCTTCATTCAGATGCAATGCAGTTCATGGCCTATTAGCAGCTTTCAGTTTCTATGCTCCTCATATCTGGAATAAACTCCCAGAAACATGTAGATCCGCTGCTACTCTCAGTTCTTTTAAATCAAGGTTGAAGACTTTCCTTTTTGATGCTGCCTTTCTTTAAATTACTTCTCATTTCTTTAAATTTCTTATGCTGCACTATAACTTTTATTCTTGTGTTTTATGTGTCTATTTTTTAACTGTCTATTCATGTGTTTTACCGGTTTTTAATGCTTATGATTTTTAACTGTTTTTACTTGTGTTTTATCTGTTTAACTGATTTTGTGTAAAGCACTTTGAATTGCCCTGTTGCTGAAATGTGCTATACAAATAAAGCTGCCTTGCCTTGCCTTGCCTATTATAGAAGACAATAGTGTGAAGTACCTTGGCATAGCTGTATTCACATATAGACTATGTTGAAATGGGGTGAAGGTGACTGATATTACATTGATGGTAGCAAGAAACTGTTGCTGAAAATGTGATGTTACACTGGATTGTGTTTAAATCAACAAGTTCCACATCATTTGAATTAATATTATCAGCATAAGGACAGTGGGAAAACATGGACATTCGTTTTTCTAAAGATAAAAATAAATTATAAAAGGGAAAAGCACAAATACAAATATTAAGAGTCATTTGTGTGTGTGTGTGTGTCAAGGTTGTGCTCCTCGGAAAAAAAATTAAAAATGAGGTTTTGAACTCTGTTCTCCAATCGAGGCAGGTCATGTGGTGGCACCATCATATTGTACGCATCAGTCCCATCAATGTGTCTGCCAGCAAATCATTGAGATGTCCTGCTGCGCTTTGCAGGAGGCCTTTGCAAGCTTCCAGCTGACGTGCTGGTTGACTCAAAGCCTGGGTCCTAAAAGTGTATTCTGCAATATTCTGTCCTACACATTGTATGAAGGTGGGATGTAGGCCTACACACACGGGTGAAATATTACCCGATATATTACCTGATGTATATATATATATATTTTCTCTGTGATAAATATGATGTGATTTGACCCGTCTTCACTACTAATTTTATATTATTAGTGGCTGTTTTTATGGGATATGTTTCCCTTTGTCTTCCTTACAGTTTAAATACAGGCCATGAAATTGAGCTTGGTCCATTTACTGTATTGTGGCTGACTAAAGGTAAATTAAAAAAACAAAGTATTTTCAACATTGTCCTGCGCATTTCCTTGCGGATGCCGTTTTTAATTCTGCTTTACATGAAAAATACACCTTCAGTGTCGAGTATGAGGTTTTGGTATAGACCGTTCATTTATAGTCTATGGGTTTTGGTCGATAGGGGCGCTAACTGTGCAGCTGCCAGCTTCGTCAGGTGCTGGGGGCGCGTCTGCAAAGTGGGAAGCGGGTTTAAATTTCAAACACAAACAGTACGAGTGACGAGCCAGTGGATTGTGGGATAAGGTTAATACCAAGTAGTTATCGTGTTTATAATTTGTAACGTTATTCAAACATAAACCAGAACGGTGACGTTATCACCGGCCGTGGTTAACGGTAGT
>NC_045746.1:14017213-14021263 GCF_008692095.1 Etheostoma spectabile
ATCCGCGAAAAAAAAAAAAAAAAATAGTCGCCGCCGCGTCTTTGCTACAGTTTTCCGCGCCTGGTATTTGGATGACAAACCGACGTTTGGCTTGTTTGCAGCAGGTGTTGACCAATCCGGACATTGCACTACATTAAAACTTCTACTGTGTTTTAATTCATATATAGCAAGCCTTTTCTGCAAGAAACATGCCTAGGTCCAACAGGCAAAAAGAATACAAACCTGGAGATCTTGTATTTGCAAAAATGAAGGGGTATCCTCACTGGCCTGCGAGGGTAAGCACTCGACATTAATGTCTTGTTTCCAGCTTAAGGTTTGTTAATCATTTTAGTCCTTTCGGCTGCATGTTGCTATTACTTGTTTACCTGCAAGGCCTAACGTTAACAGTTAGCTAGCTAGCTACCATGAGTTAGCCTAGCTGTTAGCTCGGTCGTTGCCCAGTATCCACACAGCCAGCCAACTGTAGACAGTTGCTAATTTCTTTCGGGTGAGTCATCGTGTAGACAGACACCAAATTACCCAACTCGGTTTACTAAAAATGAATGTTATTGCTAGCTGCTCGCTGCCACCAACGCTGTTTTTTGTGTGCCGCTGTCGTTTCCCAAGGGGGCCTGTTAGGCTAACTTAGCCTACCCTTAAAAAGAGCAGTTGGGTAACGGGGAGAGTCAATTACAAGTTAACGGCCATGTCATACATGTTAACGTCTGTCCAGTATAGTTAGCAAAGGATATCTTAATTAAGAGTTGGGCTATCTGAGGACACAAACAGGAATCCACGTTGTAGATAACATAGCTAACGTTAAGTTACATGATAAATAAGTTTTCCTTAACTGTTGCATATTACAGACTACACATGGCTGCTTGTGTAGCCATATGCTGTGATACTTTGTAAACATGCCCACCCTTGTTGCGACAAGTAGATAGCTACGTGTTTCTGCTTGTGATGTTAGAATTACTCCCATTACGTTACAATTTTGTCAACATTGGTCTTTCCGCCTCAAACGCAGCCTCAATCAATTCTATAAATAAAGTAATGTGTACTCTTAATAAGAGAACATGTGGATTAAAAAAAAACAACCAGAAGAATGTGGCAGTTTATAATGCACTAGAGCCAAAGCTATAACGGATACATGTGGAAACAAAATAACTTGTAACCCCCAACCACAATTGGCCTGAACAACTGAAAGGATTGCAGTTTCAGAGTTTCTGTTTGTAGCCATCATTCCTACATTTGAATGACCGAGCAACCCATACAAAAAACGTTTTCTTTTGGTTTGAGAGTGCCACGGAATGAATGAATGTGTATCAACTAGTTAAGCTAGTGTCAGTATTGATCTGCCTCTTCCCTACGTCTTATCAGCTGTATCTCTTGTCAGCACGCTACAGGTCCTGCCCCACCTATCCTGACACAGTGGCCCTGTCTGGGAATGCCAAAAGGCTTGTCTGGCAGTTTGCAAACGGATGCCATGCCTTCCTGTGCCCCAGTGTCTCGCTGTACTATTTTGTAAAAATACAAATAAATAATGGTGGAGTCAAACAGTTTACTGCAAAGATGTTAAACGTTAGAATGAACACACAAAGTGGAGTGTCTCTTATTCTCAGTTGGCTTTTTAGGAGTTGAATTAGAAGGGATTTTTACCAATATCTGGTAAGACCTATTTGAGCAGACTAATCAATTTAAAATAACTCTCAATTAGCAATGAAGAGTACTGCATACAGTCTGATTTGTAAAGCCTAGCATTTTGTATTACTACCCCTAATGTGGAAACTGTTCATTAGTCTAGTGATTAGTCATTGACAACAAATGCCACAATAATTTCTGTATCAAGCCTCTAAAAAATAAGGATTTGCTGCTCTTCTCTCTTATCATTGTGAATTTATATATATTTTTAGACTGTTGTTTTCCAAATTGAGTTTTTAAAGTCGGAAAATTCTTCATAATATTAGTGACCGTCGTTGGTTTGTTGATCCAGTGGTCCTCTGTTTGTCACTTCAGTATTTTCATCTTAATTAAAAAAAAAAAAAACACCTTTTGGCTTTTTATGTTTTTCTTTATTATCATTTTCCTAAAGAATTGATTTGGTTTTGGGATTTCTCAGCCTCCTCTCTTAAGAAACTGTTCTTAATTCACAGATTGATGAATTACCTGAAGGAGCTGTGAAGTCCCCCTCAAACAAGTACCAGGTGTTCTTTTTTGGGACACATGAGACGTAAGTAATGTTTTCTTCTTCAGAGTGGACTCTTAATGATGGCAGAAAGATTAAGAATTGAATAAAATGAAAACAAAAATCCTCCAAACTTGTTTCTGCCATTTAGAAATTACCAGTAATAGCTGAAAATACTGCTGAAAACTAATATCTAATCTGTATGTATGTGTCATTTTGGTGCATTACATTAAGCATGGAATGCACCCATGTAGTACATATAAAGGTTTAGAAAACCCCATCTCTAGCTATTTTTATGACCCTGTGACCTTCATTAAACACTGTTGTCAAACTCTTCCTTGATCCACACTTTTGTCCAAGATCAGTAATCTCAAACTGGCCTCTTTCCTGTAACATTTGACATCTTCAGAGTTCACTTGAATATGCTTGTCTGCAGATAATCCATTAATTGTGTAGGGTGAGGCTTTGATAGTTTTTGACCTCAGAACACAAAACCTTTCAAATTCCAGCACAAGCTCTCTCCAACATAGATAATTACAATCAATTATTAATACAGTCAGTTGTCAAATTTGTCATTGATTCATTTCTGTTCAAGTAATTGACTTTTATTTCATTAAAGACAGTTGATTTAATAAAAGACTACCTAAATGAATCAGATAAATCACTTTTTTAAATTGAGGATTTTGTTCAAGGATTTATTATTTTAGAGTGATGTCAAGACACATTCAAAGCTTCGTTTGAAAACCTCAAAAGAGGCTTTGAGTGTAAAAAAAGAAGACATTCGGCACAGCCCTACTCATTGAGATGTTTGACCACCACAGGGCGTTCCTCGGGGCCAAAGATTTGTGCCTGTACGATGAAAATAAGGAGAAGTTTGGAAAAGCAAACAAGAGGAAAGGCTTCGCTGAGGGACTCTGGGAGATTGAGAACAACCCCACCGTCACGCATGAAGGCTATGAGGTACTTCTAAGATACAGGCCAAGTGTGTTTTATTGTACTGTCAGTAATCAACATTGTTTGTGCCCTTTGTAATAGGGCTGATTGATTAATAGAATTGAATTTGCAATAATATCGCAAAATGTTAAAACGTGATCTACTAATTGCAAAGGCTGAGATTTGGTCACATGATTCACAAGAGCAATCAGTCTGCACTCAGCAGAGAAAGCATCAACTTGGCACGCTAATGCTACACAGTACCTTGAGCAGATTTCATTGAAACAACTCTTGAGTTGCAATTTAAAACCTTTACAGCCGTTTTAATTAAATGAAGGGTTTTATTCAGGCTTGAGTCCATACATGCAGTTAATGGATACATTAATACATTTATCCATCTAATCTTGTGTTGTGCATACTATACAATTGTCTTTGTTGAATAATACAGAAGACAAAAAGCTTTAAAAAGAATTACATATTAAATCGTAATATTGGTAAAAAAATTGCAATTAGATTATTTTCCGAAATTGTTCAGCGCTACTGTGTAATGTCAGATTTTGTGAATTAAACAAATCGTAATAGATGAAAGCAAAAAATGGCAGCAACAGAAAACTTGTCAATAGTTTTTAGTACAACTACTGTTTACTTCATTGTTGCACAGAGCTGCAAACAAAGGCGAGAAAATTAATGAGATGCTTTTCTACCAAGTAACACAACCGATTATGCATTGAGAGTGTGTGATATAACTTGTTGTCAGTGCAACACTTTTCTACAAAATTACTTGTTTGTATGAACCTGGTGAAATCAGTTTCTGCACAAGTTAGTCACTACATTAACCACCATTTAAGAATGCAAGAATGCCAGTGTTTACTAATTCAAGACATATATTAGACTTTGGTGTGTGCTCTGTGTCCAACTCCAGAATTTCTTGCCCTTTTTTTCTTAGACTTTTT
>NC_045746.1:14021273-14040169 GCF_008692095.1 Etheostoma spectabile
TTCTTCTTCTTTTTTTCCCCCCAATCTTTGCCTGTAGTCAGCAAAGAAGGAAAACGCGTCAGAAGGAACAGGGGATACAGGCAGTTCAAAGAAAGTCGATGCAGAAGGCAGCAGTGATGAGGATGAAGGGGCCCTGGTCATTGACGAGAAGAATGAGAGGGGAAGAACTAAACGAAAAGCAGAGGAGTCCACAGAGGTGAGTCTGTCAGTCGTACACAGTCCACGTATAGAGCTTTCTAGTCAATTTGTAGTTGAGCTTTCTGTCTCTATGGCTCGTCCTTAAATCTTTTGCTAGGCGTCACCCAAGCGGCCGAAGGACACAGAGGCAGAAGGTGATTCTAAAGTGGACTGCGACAAGTCTAACGTGGAGGCCAAGCTTAACGATGTGAGTGGACCCAAGGTAACTGCGCCCTCCTCACAGAGCGAGTCAAAAGTAGAGGCCCAGGAAAAGGCTCCAGCAGGAGGCCAGCTGACCGCAGATAAGGTGAAACACTTGTGTTATTCAGCAATAATGTTAAGTATAGATACTTAAGGACCATGCAAAAAATAAATGATAAAATTGTATGTTTATGTTGCATGTCCGAGACACTAAATGTTATAAGTCCTTTAATTGCTCTCCCCTGTTCTCCCTGCAGCCTGTGACAGACAGCGCTTAACGTCAATTCTCAGAAGAAAACCAAGAACCTTTGATGCTTTTCTCTCTGGAATTTAAGCATCAACACGACCATTTGCAGGATGCCAGCTATCAGCTGTTTAATTAATAGGAGGATTTAAAAAAAAAAAAGTGTTTGTATTGAGAGACAAACAAATCCTCATTTGCCATTTTTGGGATATCATATATCCCAGAAAAAAAACATTTGCTAATCGGATTTCAAACAATTTAACTGGGCGCTTTAATGCTCATTTATAAATGAGATTTTGGTGTGTAAATATTTTTTATTTCTAAGTGCAATTACATAATTACGAAGACTGAATGCTAGGTGTCAAAAAAATTGAACACTGAATATATATATATATATATATATATATATATATATATATATATAATTAGTGGAAAAAAAGATTAAAACCACAAAAAAGATGAATACTCCAATTTGATGGTTTTAAAACGTAAATATTGTACAGGAATATGAAAAAAATGTTTCACCCACGCTCTCAGCTTTAGTTCAGAAATTACTTCCATTTTTTTCACCTAGCTTATTAGCCTCATCTTAAATCATATATTCAGTTATTGGATACATGAGATATTGCACTTTCAGAATTATACAAAAAAGTCCTGCCCCTTTCACCATTGTATTGTTCACTGTATGACGTTTTAATGCAACACAGGTTTTGATGCTTTGGTGTCGTGAATGCTTCATTGCAAGTGACCAAATGACGGGATTCATTTTGCTAGATTGAATATGTAAAGCCCATTTGAGAAGAACTATTGTAGGATTAAAACCGTTGGTTTGTAAACCCCTCTGTAACTTTCTTAAGCTGATGATTGATAATTATTGAAAGCAGAAAGACATTCCTGAATGTTGTTGCGTCAGAGCTCGGTCTTGAAACTTTGGAGGTGGAGCTGTGGCGTTTACTGGGGATAAAAGTTACTTGTCACCACCTTTTTCTGGGGAAATGATCTGGAAAACACTTTAAAAATCCATCAACTCAAATATCAATTTCATGTTATGTACAATTTCTTAAGCTCACATTAATGCTGCCATTGCTTGATACTTGAGATGTAATTGGGTAGTACACCTAATTGCATACTGTAATTTGTTGTTCCAAATGTGTTCCTTTTTCAAATGTATTACTGACAGATCTACTCAATTTGTGATTTTCTTTTTTTCTTCGACAAATTAAAAGAATCTACAGTGAACCATCTGTAAAACTTTGTTTTCTGACCTTTTGGTTACCAACCCTCTTAACTGGATTATGAGTCTATTTAACTTTGATGGTCTTATTATTTTGGCTGTGAAATCAAGTTGTGATGTTTTGAAGATGTGTTTTATTTCAACATTTGTTTAGACCTGTTCAAAATGTGGTGTTTGTTATTTTCCACTGTAGGTAACTTAAGGTTCAAGTGTCTTCATAATGCTGGAGCTGCTCACCATGTTACTTGGATGTTGTCATTGCTTTAGTGTTCTTTCCAGTATTTGGCAACATAAGCCCACAGTTAATTAAATCTGCATTTAAGGGTAATCTCAGCTTTTACAGGTGAAAATAACCCTCACTGCTGTTCCTAATATAGGTTATACCCACCTATAACAAACTGCGGATTTTAAACTATAAATGTTCAAATTCAATTCTGATTATTAATTCCAAGGGTATAATTTGGCATTAATTAAGGTGTAATTCCTTAAGTGTTCTCTTTTTCTTTCGGGAACTGCCATTCATCTGCTGCTTAGTTTACTGTTGTAGTTGCCAGGCCATTTAATAAACATGTTGATACAAAAAATGTTTCTGTCATCTTTATATTCTGTAAATCCCGCATGTTTATTATAGATCCACTTCCTTAGTCTGGAACCTTAAACAATCACATCTTAGTCATTGAGTTTTCTAATGAATGGGACTGACTTCATTATCTTTTTAATTTAATTGTTTAAATCCTCCTTGAGTCCTACAGTACATCCTAAATCAGGTACTAGTGTTGAAACTCCACTTACTTTTCAACCAATCTGAACCTAATTAATTTTAACATACTTTTCATTCTGTTAAAAAAAGAAACCATCAATGGCACCTTTTTCATCAAAAAAAATAAGGCAAGTGAGCCTCGCAACACAGTTGAGGGCTTTAGTTCTAAAATCCGAACTAGATTCGGTGTTGTGTAACATGTCTTGACAGCTTTGTATTTGTCATGGTGGTTTGGTGAGTAGGAGTTCTTTAAAGTTTTTTTTTGTTGGTGAAGGCAAAACTTTGAATCCTCTTTTGTTTGTCATATTTAGAATATCCATGAGGTGCTGGTGGTAAACATTCTCTGTGCGAGCTGGTACATCGGGTTGACAAGCTTAATGACTGCTTCAGAGTGCTTATACGTGTTTGATTGCAGGATTTCAGAAAACGTAGCCTCTAGTCTTGTGGTGTATAGGTTCTATGAATATGATCTATGTTGTAAACTTATTGAGTTTTGTAAATAGTTTCCCTCAACACATTTTAAAATAAAGCAGGATGTCACAAATTGCAAATGAGTGTAAGATTTTCTTATTAATCAAAATGTTTCAATTTTATTTACCATAACAAAAACAGTAAAGGTAAAAAGATTTTTTACAACATTTAATTGTGTAGTTTTTTTTTGTAATATAGCAATACATTTTTTTAGCTAGAAACCATGGGTTTTGTAAACCCCATTACTATTAAATTTGTTATAAAAATGAATCTCTGCGTTTTTACAGAATACAGCTATGTCACCTTTAGCATTTTGTGTTCATAATTTTGCAAATGACACATCTTGATTGCATTTTAAAAGAAAATGGTTATTATTAAATTATGCTGTCAAACAGTGATAATTCTAGTCAACACAGTAGGCAATTGTCAATTCATCACAGATTATAGAATGAGTAAGAATGACTTGAAAACTTATTTACTGAATATGCTGTAGTATTGTAAGTATTTATAAGTCAGACTTTGTTACAGTATATCATACATTTATAACAGATAAAATGATGATTGTGATTTAGTCTGTTTGCATTGACCACAAAGTATTTAGATACTATATTATTATCATCATAACTTTGTGATGTATGATGTATGTACATAAATTAGGTCACAGTACATACAGTAATCTATAGTATACTGTAATACTTGTAAGGATATAACATTTAACCACAATTTACTATTCCAAAACAGACATTGAAAACATATTAACAGGATTTTTTAGAAAAAGAAAATTGCATTGATTTCCCCTTTTTTCCTTCATTGCAACGCTGCTTGTTGAACTGAGAATACATGTAAAGCTTGTAAACACATTCTTCATTAATGATGTGATGTACACAAATACACAATAACATTTGTGCTGATATAAGGTGGATGTATGCTGAGGAAGGAACATGTGATTTAGTGTTTTTTGCACATTGGCAACATTGTGAAAAACTGAGCCACAACAATTGTACAATTTCAAATAAGTCCAATTCCAAAAAATACTCACCCCTGGAGAGATTTTACTTTGTCTGTATCCATATTATTTAATTTTGACTCAGTGAGATGCAGACTTCCAATTACCTACACGGAAGTACCCTGTCATCTTTCTTTCAGTGGCCACAAGTATGTCCAACTGCAGATGCGTCATTTGTCTACTGCGCATGTGTACAGTCAGGTCTTACCCTCCTGGCCACTAGGAGGCGCTGCCTGCTGATGATAGTTGGTGCCAGTGCTGCTACATGTGACATTGACACAACAGAGCAACAGAGGGTAAGCTTTTTCTGCATGTTAGCTATACTTGTTTTTGTTATAACAGTACAACGCCTTGATAAAATAGGTAGCAGTCTCATTTAATGGTTAAAAAAAATGTGTTTTAAGTGTGCTAGAAATAATGATAATAGTGGCGTATGTTTAGCCGCTGTAACATAACGTTAATGATATCTTGTCAGTAAGGTAACATTAGCATAGCTTGTGTTGAGAGTGTTTCAGTGGAAACTGGGCACCTTTTAAGCTCGTTTACCTTGGTCAATGTTTTGTTTTGTCCCTGCAGCACAATGAGGCTGACCGCTCTCCTGTCTATGGCAGCCAGGGTGGTTATACCCAAAGATTACCGCTTTGGTACCAACAGACCGTGGACGCCTGCTGCTAAGAGGCTGAACCCGCCGGGGAAGAAGAGGAGAAAGGTGTTTGTGGAGCCGATAGCACCAGAGGACTGGTCTGTGCTTAGAGGGGACACGGTGGGTAACTTTGGTCAAGTCCCAATGTTTAATTACACGTCAGTAGCAAGTCCTTATAATTAAATATTCAATGTATGTGAATTTGCCAGTCCTGTTGGGATTTTACAAGGTCAAAACTTAAATGTGTTTGCCTGCTACTTTAAAGTTAAGTCTTTAGATGGTCAAGTCTCATGTAAGTTCAGTACGAGTCAAAGTCACAAGTCCTGACTTGTGACTTCTTTTGGTGAAGTCTCACTTCAGTCCCAGTATCCAGTCTACAGTTCTGAGAACCTTTGTAACTCCTTTGTACCTCTAACAGGACAGGACATCAGTTATAATGCAGAGTTCAGAAGAACATACTTACTTAAATCTCTGTAAAGAAGTTAAGTTCTTAAATTTATTCATATAACAATTTTTATTTTTTAGAAGAATGAGCACAAGAAGTTCACTTCCAAACTCACACTCATTTACTTACTTATTAGTTACATTTTAAATGCGGAGCCATCTTTAATGTTACATTTTAAAGAGGAATTACAATTTTTACTTAAGATGCATAGATTTCTTCCGGCGTTGATAACACAACTGTTACAAGTAATATTGTAACTAGAAATATTAAAGTAATTCCAGTAAATAATGCATGAAGAGATTGCTTCAAGAGAATCTTGTGGGTGACGCTCTTAAACATTGTTGGCAAAACTTGAATTGACAAAATTAACTGGTCTTAGTATCTAAGTCTATCTAAGTATCTGCGTTTCTTTCATTTCTCAGGTTGAGATTCTCAAAGGAAAGGACAAAGGGAAGCATGGAAAAGTGATCCAAGTCTTCAGACACAGAAACTGGGTTATGCTGGAGGGCCTAAACACAGTAAGGATCTACTGTCCTTTATTTCCCAGAGGAAACGGGAAGCTGTTTAGTGTATTGAAGTATTATTGGTGGTACTTATGAGAGGATAAGAAGTTGGCTCTTGCTGTTCTCTCTACACAGAGTGTTCATGCTTTATTATGCATTTAAGCAATTTTGGATACAGAAATGTCTTGTGAATCATCTTTTTACACCAAAAAAAGAAATTAACAGTAACATTTTCATGTTAATTACTATTGTAGCAGTGTCATATACTGTGAATTTATTTTTTTGCTCCACCAGATGGAGACAGCTGTCTAGGAGAAACAATCTGACAAAGTGCACCAAAAAAATCCATTTGGCCACCACCCGGTTTTTAAAGTTTGGAACTATTGTCTTTTTGTCCTAGCATTACAGGTATATTGGAAAAACTGGGGATTACCGGGGGACCTACATTGCCAGTGAAGCCCCCCTCCTGCTCCATGACGTTGCACTCATTGACCCTTCAGACAGGTACAGTAAACCAAGAAAGAACCAAGAACCTAGAACCAAGAAAAAAAGTATGCCTATGCAAGTACACACCCACCTCAAGACATTAACAATAGCTGAACCACAGATTAGCTGTCAAAATGAGTTATTATCCTTTTTCTAGATGATCTTGCATTATTCTTATCTGGAGTCCTAAGTAGCGTGTGCTGAAGTTGTGCTAAAGAGCTCCAGTTCCTGGTGTTATTATGAATGAATTGTAATAAAAGTGTTGACAGCAGATAAAAAGTGACAAGGTAACATTTTATATTTAAAAAAATGTCTGTTTAGGAGACTATCAACCTTTTTGCCACGTAAGCAAAGAAAAGAATCTGTGTAAACAAATTTCTAGATTTACAGATTGCATCTGGTTGTGTGCTGTACTTCCTGCATGTTATTTCTTCACGCTATCATCAGGATAAGTGCTGAATAATAACATTTCTACACTATTTTCAGATGTTAAGAAATAGTCTAGCGTTATGTACTGTATTGGTTTCATAACAAATTAATAATGACATGCTGATATTGATCTTCCAGGAAGCCAACTGATGTGGAGTGGAAATTCACAGAGGAGGGTGAGAGAGTCCGAGTGTCTCTCAGGACTGGTAGAATCATCCCGAAACCCATTGTAGAGAGACGAGATGGCATTGTACCACAGCAGTGGAAAGGTGTGTGGGTGGGTGTGGGAGGTACTCTCTAAAGTCTGGGGTGTGCTCAAAAACGAGCTAGTTCGTACTACTCATATGAAAACACACAGGGCAAAAAGGTGCCTGCTCAAATTCATGCCTTCTTATTCTTATGCTTTTCAAGCTGAATAGATTTTTGCATGTGACTGTTTTTTTTATTTTTCTTTCTTTCTGCTATTACAGATGGTCCGAAAGATACCAGTCCAGAAGACACTTTAGAAAAGACCTACACACCGTCTCTTAAAACCCTGGAGGAGGAAGTCATGGAGAAACTGGGCATCCAGGAGAAAAGAAGGCCCCGAAGGTCCTACTGGTACTGACCAGAGAATTCAGAGACACTCAGGCCCCATTGTGCTATCCAGTTTTCACAGGGACTCTGAACAAATTTTTGGTGAAAGTCGAGAATAACTATGAGGATGACATAAGTAAGGTTTATGGACTGTAAAATACTGGTGCAACATACATGTTATTATTAAGGAAATGACAGCTTTGTAAAAATATGAGGTGAAATGGCCCTGAATGGGTACAGTTTCAATTGTTCTCTATTTACAGCAGAGTTCGAATTATGTTTCTTTCTTTGTAATTGTGAATAAATGTCATACGTAAACTAGTCTGGCTCAACAGATGTACATTGCTCGGAAAAAGCCTGAAATCGTGCCAGATGTTCCTCACCTCACACTATTTCCTCTATCGGCGCTTAGCACCACCCAGCACGGCTATGATTGGTTAAAGGAAATCCAAACGAGCCAGAGCATTTCTTTACTCTATCCCAGAATAGATAGGCCATGTAGCCAGACCATACTCCAGCTGTGTGGAGATAGGTCTGGCAATGCAAGACCACATTAACTCATTTTTAATGTATAACTGCTTGTATTCTGGAGGTTCACTCAATACAAACAACAATAGTATTAAACCACAATGTTTCCCAACTTGAAGGTTTTGCTTTGATATATCAGCATCAACATGCAGCAAAGAGACAATCCAGTGTTTCAAGGTTTCCCCACACCAGGCAAATACTTCAAATATAGAGCAGGAATGAAACTGTATTAACAAGCTAACAATGTTGAGTAATTTTGTATCAAAAAGCCATCAATATAACAGCCATAACTGTTAGTTTACAGTAGCTTCTGTCTCAAATCAGGACATTAAATTGTAGTATGCCTCATACAGTAGAGTTTCCCTGATTGGAACATTAACCTTATTCTTAGTATTGGCAAGGTTGCTAATGGTAATAGTTGCAGCCTGTTGTGATCATTCATAAGGCTGAAAATAGTCCTATTATTTTACACCAGCCCAGACAAAACTCAAAGCCTTTAGACAAATGTGTCTCTCTTTCCTACGTGTCTGGGAAACTGAGCAGGAGGAAATGGCTTGGGAGGAGACTAGTTTCAACAAAGTTCTCTCTCACCTCATTTGACTGGCACTGCATGTTATTCCTGTGACGTGTTACAGTTATTACATGTTTCGACCATGATCTAACTTAGGAAGACATTTGGTTATGAATTTAGGATCAAGTTCATCTGTATGATATTAATTTACTAAGAAATCAAAGTTCAAAGCTTAATAATTTGTCATACTTTCAGCCACATCTTGCATAGTTTGGAGCAAAACTCTCCTATAAGTGACATATTGAGCCAGGCCATTCTCCCAAAATCAATCCTAGTAGTAACCCAATCAAAGAAAGTTAGTTTCAATGCATTTCAGAATTAAATCTCATGACTTTTTCCTTTAGACACATCCTGCATGTGCATGGTAGTGCAAAGTAAAAAGTAAAGGAGAATTATTATTATTATTATTATTATTATTATTATTATTAAGAATAATTGAAAGTAAACAATTATATGTTTAAAATACACGCTGTACAAGTACATCTTTAGTTACATAAAACTTGAAGAAGAAGAAGGCTTGGAAACAACAATAATACCATCATGTAGAGAGTTGAAATGTACTGAAATTAAAGTGAAGAGTACCTCAGTAGTTTTTTTAAAGTCTTGGCTAAATGGTGTTGTCTTTAAATATGTTTACATGATCTTAAAATATCCCTTTGTTGCTATGAATATCCAGTTTTATCTGTTTCTATCAAAATGATGCCCATTCTTCTTTAAGCTTCCCTCAGCTGCACATTCATCTGTGATTTATGAGGTAGGTGGCAAAATCTTTTTTTCCTTGCTGGTTAACCACTAGTGCTGATTTACCGGAAGACCAGGCTTGCCGGATCTCCAGCTGTAGAAGCAACTAACTTTGTTGCCAGGCAGTGACAAAAAAAATGATGTCACAAATAATCTAATTGCGTTAGAGTATCACAGTGGCAACCCATACGCTCATTTCTGGTCAGTGCAGTTACTTTGCGCAGTTACATCATGCAAAAAGCATGGCAAGACGTTGGTTTGGCTGGTGAGTGGATGAGTGCAGCAGTTTCTCAGACTAGTCCCTCCTAAACCAGTTGGCCTCTCTGCATCTAAGAGGGAATAAAAGCAGCCAGTCAGCAGAAACAGGGTTTTGAGGTTTTGCTTTTATGGGAGGAAAAATGGCTGGTCATCTTTTCTGTCATTGCATGTGTGTTGTATGGATTTCAGTCTGGCATTAGAGCAAAGTAAAGTGTAATGTCGGTGAAGTGGCACCTTTCTATCGCTTCATCTGTCTTTATTCTTTCCATTTACACAGACAAAGCACATATTTTTTGACTGTCTGAAGTTGTGCAGGGGGAGAATGAGTTTTGCGAATGCCTGTCGTTATTTCTACTTTGTGGTGAGTTGACAGTAATTCTGGTAACCCAGTTAAAGGAAACCACGAAACATGACTCAAGCAGAATTAGGAATAAATAAAAATAAACAGCAGGCTGTGCTCTGTATTTTAGCTGAGTCATGTTTGCTTCACAGCCACGTAAACTAATGAATCCCACCTGGTGGTGTAGGTTGCATGTGTCAGAGTTTTCTGCAAACATCTTTAAGAGTTTTTGTTCATAGAAAAACTGCTTACAGTATATTGCTTAATTTATTTTACATAAGCACTCTTGGTTATTTAGTACACTTAACTCATAGTTTCTCCTGAGGCGTGCAAGCTCTGATATATATATATATATATATACATAGCAATTGTAAGTTGCTTTGGATAAAAGTGTCAGCTTTTGTAATGTAATAATGGAAAGTTATTATAATCTCCATGCAGAAGGATTCGTGGTTGCTTGAACATCTCCAGAACATCTGAAGACACTTTAAAACTAAATTTGAGTGTTGCTCTTGACTCACTTGATGATCTAAGCTCCGCTACAATATAATGATAGTGTCTAATTATAGGCTGGTTGTTTGAAGGCTGCTGGAAAATGTACCGTTAGCTTGTATGCAGGTCTGAGGCATGGCTTGCATGCACGTGTAACCGTGTTTGGTCTAATTTAGTCTCTTTCAGTGGATTCTTGTATATTGCCTCAATATGTTATGGTTAGCAGCTGAAGAGGAAGGTAGAACACTGCTTTTACTTTTCCTGTCAGACTTCAATTCCCTTGTCCAGGCTTGATTTATTGGTTTTATGTTCACTTAATTAGCAGACCTGTAGGTCACAGCTAAAATAATGTGCATAGCTCAAGGTATTGTGTAAGACTATATGTCTAACATCTGCGTGTGATCAAAATCTTCTATAAAAAGTATTTTAATATTATCAACATGTGCTTAAAGATGCAAAGGTATGCAGTAATATTAGTATAAGATAGTGGCCTGTGACACTGTTGTTTTATTATCTTTTATATTATTATCATTAGCAATGCATAGAAGCATTTGATTCTTGTAGCCGGTCTAGGTTGTGGTGACAAAACCCCCTGGGCTTGTTGAACTGAACAAGACTGTGTTTAAGCTGCTGTTCTATTAGTTTCTTTTATTCAATACAATATCATCAGTCTTTTTGTAAAAATGTAATGTTTTTCTGTGTTACTTTAAGTTACTTTAACGTTCCCCAAACCTTTTTTTTGTAGTTGTCATCTCCGCTGTTTAAAACCTTCCACAGCATTCAGTCCACTGTCCTGCTGTTATTACCGACATGTCTGAGCTATCTGCCGACCGTTGACTGGACATGGACCCGCTTCTTTTGTCGAGCTGTAATGTTGAGTCGCAAAGTTCTGGGACTTCTGGGAAATGTTCAATAAAGGCCACCAGAAATATTGAGTAAACAAAAATATTGGATTGTTTTTCAAAAAAGGACTGTCCCACATCACATTCTGCTTAGAAAAGCTAAGTTTCAAAGATGGTTGATTTTGAGTTAGAATTGTTGTAAATGTTAATGAGATTTGGAATGAGGTTTCACTTTGGCTCTCTAATGCTGGCAAATTAAACATTTCATTAGTCAATGCAAAATCAGATTGTATTTCCCTCAGTGGTTACCTGTAGTTCCATCAGAATCTTCAAATTCAATTAAATCATTATTTAAAAATCAATCAGCTCTGCAACCACTTATATCTTACTTTTTAAACTTTCATTAATTTTATTTTATTTAATTTTTCACCAGGGTGCTGAACAGGTGTGTGTGTGTGTGTGTGTGTGTGTGTGTGTCACAATGTGTATCTTATATTGATGTAGGATTTGTGATCTGTCTTGTTGTTTTGTTAGATGTTGTCATGTTTTTACTGTTGGATTTAAATTGCGCCCTGCCTAGGGACTGCAGATGTAAAGTAGCCTAAGGCTAAAAACTCTGGTACAATTTATCAAATGGCAACAAAAAAAATTGTACATGGTCCCTGAAAAAGAAAATGAAAAAAAAGAAAAGACATATTCTCACATTGACGCTGAAGTTCAAGTTCATTGTTGACAGTAAACACTGCAGTTGAGAAAACAATCTTCCCATTAGGTGCGTATAGTAGCTGCTCTGGAGCTTTCCATGTTATTGAAATATCTTTATCAGCAAGTTAATCTCTTTTTTCCCCTACTCTACTCTTAGGTCAAAGGTCCAAATGTGAGGAACAGCTGTGAAGAAAGCCTCCCCTGGATTGACTCTTTCTATCATAGAAGATTCTCTTTTAAGGATGGCGTTTGTTTTCTTTATACCATCCTGCTGCTAAAGACGAAAGACAGCAGAGAGGTTGATGTCTCACAGTGAGCATAACTGCTGACTGTGACATTCAGTCAGTCATAGCTGGAACATAAAGCACACCTCGGGTCTTTGTTTGCTCTCTGAGTTTGACATTTCCTTCCCAGACACTGCTGCTATCTAGGTATCTAGGTGTCAGATTCCTCAGGTGCGAAGCACCAAGCGCTGCTACAAAGCACCATTCACCCTGTCTGCCGAGGGCACAGGTACACACTTACCTTGACCTTATTGGTCTGTTGCATGTCTATGTTATATACAATATGAACAGATGGCAAGATATGGTAGTCAGCCTAGAAGATCACTGAAAATATGCTGTATGTAACTCATAATTGGCACACAGCACGGCTATAAATCTTTCACATTACTGACTGAGCTGAGACTAGTAAATGCTGCACTGCTCTATCCACACTGATGACAGGACCAAAGCTAGATTATTGAATGGGCAGAGCGGGCACCTGCTTCAGAGCCCCAACTGAAAGGGTAAAGGTGTCAATATGCTTTGAACAAAGAGCCCGTCTGAACAGCATGATTGCTGCAACAGTAGCCAAGGTTTTAATTTCTCTCTCAACCTCTTTTTTTATTCTTCAAACTACCCATGTTACATTTGTTGTTAGTGCAAAAGAATGCAACACCATGGATGCATTACGGGAGAGACTGAAAGTTTGCATCATTACCCCCTATGTAGTCTTGTATTTCCAGACCCATCTTCACAGTGCTGGGTCATTTGAATTTCTTTAAACCAATTACTATCGTCTTGGGTGGTGCTAAACGCCAGACTTAGCGACGACGCAGCAAAATGGTCTCGGGAAGAAACTTGTTTTGGTGGAACATTTGCACTCTGCAAAAGAAAACGCCACAGACAACATTAAATGAAGTTAACTGTTCACACAATACAGTAACGTGAGCTACATAAATTAGCTGGATTACACAGTGTTTTGCAGTTTGTACTTCGTTCACAGCAAATCCCTACTTCTTGGCTCCAAAACGTCCCAGTTAAATATTAAAAGTCTTCTTTGGAAATCTTTCCAATCATTCTCCAAAAGAACCAAGCAGGCCTGCCTTGTTGCACAATCAAAACATTTCAAAACTTGCCATTTTCTACGCGTAGCTTGTAACTCAAAGTTTATTGTTGTTTGCTGAAGCGAACAGAGTTTCAGAACGGCAACACACAGAGCGGAAGGTGATTTTCCTGGGAATGTACTTCAGTTGATCCACACTACCCTCTGAGACTCCAGGCTTTTTGTCCTGCCACCAACTTTGGCCATTTTAAAACAAATATAAACTTTTAGAATGTACTAAATACATGTGTCTAGTTTAAGATGATAGGATACATAATACACAAAGGAAATATTGGGTGTGGTCAAAGGCTCAGGGACCACATGTAGATTTATCCGGCTGTAAAACCACAGATTATTGGGGATTTACATATGTATGAGTTGTGATGTTTTTTTGGCTCTTCTATTGTTTGTTTTGAATTGGAGTGTTTGCCTGCCGTTTAAAATCAGGGGCCGGTGTGTATTTAGTGCCTTCGGTATAAATAGGAACCAATCTTTGGTTCCTTAAATGCAACCCGGAAGCACATACAGTTTTTGACTTTATATGTAGAAGCTAAACTCAAGCGTTAAGCCCCTGAGGTGCTGTTCTACAGGTAGAGCAATTGACGCACTTTTTACCTTTTTGATCAGTGAAAGTCCAAGTCATATATACAGTTAAACATTTGGTTCCATCATATCCTTGATATTTTAGTAAAGTTTCCAGACAAATCATTGCTTGTATGTACTTTGTGTAGTGTGTGTGTGGTCAAAAACTGTGAGGCAATAATTGGCTCTTACAGCATGTATTGCTCTTCAACAGGATTTACATTTTTTTTTATGAGCTTGCTTGATTATTCACCAATAGTCAACAACAACGGCCTAAAATATAATGGAGCAGTGTTTGTATCAACAGAAAACTTCTATTTTGAAGTACATGGTGCGTGGTGCATGCTTTTTTTTTAAACGAGCTGCAGTTAATGTGACATAGGCATACTGAGTTAATGGGTCACAAATCAAATGCTGGTGTACAACACGCCCTGCAGATTGAAGTTTTAAACTGACAGACTGAGCAGCTTGTGCTGTGGTCTGTCACACAGGGACTAATCCTCAGCAGGATGTCGCTAACTGAAACTGCTGGCTACATGCAACATTCTTCTAGGTGATTTAAGAAGACCAATAGTCCACTTTGAAGTGGAGGAGGTGTTACTGTCAGCTCCCTCACTGATATTGCAGCACAGTATAGGTGACTGTACTGCAACATCAGTACCTGCAGCAGCAGCTGTCTATTGCTGCTGCGCTCAATGCATTTGTCGTTTCGCTGCAGGAAAAAAACTCATCTCAC
The DNA here is from genome assembly GCF_008692095.1 of Etheostoma spectabile. Lineage (NCBI taxonomy): Eukaryota > Metazoa > Chordata > Actinopteri > Perciformes > Percidae > Etheostoma > Etheostoma spectabile. Next base: position 14,035,609 of record NC_045746.1, read on the forward strand.
TTCATTTCATAGCCTATTACATCGGTTATTGTAGACGTCATCCCTCCCAATCCCCTTTGACAGACACACGCCATCTCCATCCAGATTGTTAGGCGGAAAAGTGGGCAGTGATCAAATGTGATTTTATATCTGGCGTCACTTTCTCTTAACTCCCTCGTTTCTCACTGAGCCTCAGAGTCGCTCGGACCGCAATCCAAACTCCCCTCATACCTGCGCACAGCATCCAGAGCGGCTTTCCTGTGCAGTCGCACTGCAGCAAGCAGAGTGGAGCTGACGAAGAATACTTTTTACAGCCTAGAAGTCAATCCATCCCGCATCAGCTGAAATGCTGCAGAGAAGAAGCCGGTAGGTATTTTTTTTGTTTGGGCTGTAATGTTAATGATACGCAGATGATGCGGTCTAACTTCTTTTAAATGTATAATGGCATTTAAATGATGGTGTCATTTAAGAAAATGACCAGTTCGTTACCAGTTACTGGCTTTGCAGTTGCTGTCCCCATGGGAGGTCCTGAAATTGTGGCTTTAGTTCATTCTCTGCAGAGAATGTCATTTTGTCATTTTGTGGAGCTGACGCACTTACTTAAGTATAACTTTCTTCTAATTGGCTTTGTGTTTTGTTTGTTGCAAATCATGAACCCCTCACTGTGTTTTAATGGAGCACAGCTGGTGGACATGTTTCTCAATGGCTTTTGCCTCCTCAGTCCCCATGGTTATTAAATAATCGTGAAGCGTTGTAATGATTTTTCGCACAGGTGAGTATGCTTTCAATGTTCATGAAAAAACTGCAACAGCATTGACTTACTGTCCTCTGCATTTGTAGAAAGCATAAAGCAAAACATCTGCTAAACCTATTCATTTATTTAATTTAAATGTTATTTTCTCTGGGAGAAAAGCGTGAATGCTACTGATTTTAAACTCCGAAATGATGTTTACATGTGCCCTACAGGAGACAGAATAAAAAGCCAGCTTTTTGTCTTAAGTGCACATCTATCCTCTTCTGTTCGTTGTCTCCACCTGAGGGTTCAGGTAGACTTCCTTAATGGACAGAGATATAGTAAAAGAGATACAACAGACTTTTAAGGATTGCTTTCTCTTTTATGTGGTGGTCCAGTTGCTCTCTGCATAATAGCCAGTGGAGCAAGTCAAACTAAAAGCACGGGTTTGGTTTCTTGTAATTTCTGATCAAAATGTAGCCCTTGATCAACTAAATATTTAAAAAATTCAACTTGAATTAGGTGGTCTTGTGTTAAACATCAGGTTACAGAAGCAGATTCTCAATTAAGTGTCTCTTAATGCTATGATGTACATGTTGTCATAACCTCAGCGCTCATATTGACACAGAATGTCTGAAGAGAAGATTTAAAGAAGTATTTTAGTAGTACTTTATAAATTGGCTGTGAAGGTGTACAACTAGTTGCATTTAAGCAAAGAGCAAGAAAACCCACTACTGTAGGTAGCAGGTATAATGTTGAAGCTGGTGACCAAACAGCCAACATGGAGACCAACATGGAGTGTGGATGAAGCTCTATCTGTTCTTGTGGAGGATGACGGGCCCTGAGTCGTAGTAGAAATAATTAAACATAGCTGCAGGTTTCAGAATTGCTGCCCATATCTTTTTTCAGTGACTCAATTTCTCACAATAAATGAAAAAGTGCAACGAAATGCCAATTCAGCTGAATTATTAGGCTAGAAACAGTGAGGTAGGACAACACAGTTTCTAAGGGTGTATGTAGAATAGCACTTCTTTACAGATTCTTTTACTCATACAATAATATAATGTAAACTGGAGTCAGGCCATTTATTTTCTAATAAATAGTTACTTAATCATCCTAGAAAGAAATGCCCAGTCAACAATGTGAAGTAGCCAATGAGTATGTGTCTCCTTGTTTGTAGTTAAAGGTGAGGAATAGCTTCACTGATACCAAAAATTACCAAACGCAAAATGCTGGTATATGAATAGTTGACCTTAATGAAAGAGTTCTGAAATGCAGTTAGTAGTTCATTTGTTTGCCCAGATTCTACTAAATTCATGGTTTTGCATGGTTTATAATGGGCTTTCCAAGCTTGGGCTGTGGTCAGTCCATGGATTTGCTGAGTCAGATCTGAGACCTGGTATTTGTAGATCTGGTATTTGTTTGATGCTTTGACTCGTTCCCAGGCACGTTGGGTGGTGTATTATGTGGTGGGTGGCTTTTCCACATTGGTCATCTGGTTGGGAGACAGACAGTGGGTTTAATGGAAATGTCTGCACGGTTTGGGAGGTGGGATGAGTCTTTTGATTGACTATAACTCATCGGATGTGTGGAGGTGTTATGTTTGATGGTGCAGAGAGTTGGAGGAGTGGTGTTGAGTGAACAGTCCCTGTTAGGTCAGACAGGAGTATACAATGACCAGTGCTTAGGTGGCCATACAACAGCTGGAGCATTGGGTTGTTTCTGAACCCGTGTTTTTGTATTAAGAAGTTGTGATTAATTGGGGATTTCTTTTTTGATGTGCTTTTTCTAGTGCTAGGTTACCAAAGGAATGTCTTCAGCATAGATACATTTAAAGGATCTGGTCATTTATGTTTCAATGATACAGAGGCCAGTTAGGCTAGCAGCAAGAAATGATCCTGTTATTCTGTCTTCTATAAACACTTAATCTGTCCAAGTTGTTTGCTGACCAGAGATCTGACCGTTACCCACATAGACATAGATATGCAGGAATTAAAGAAAATGTTATTTTTAATGTTATTTGTAAAATTGCACTAAAGACAGTCGTGTATTTTGGCCTGATTTTCAAAATTCAGGGTAGAATGACAGAAAAACATGACACTGATGTTGGTGGCATGTTCGCATGAATGATCAGTTGGGACATAAGTGTCCCAACTGTTACATTATGGCCACTTCTGAAAACCTTTGATTTTAGATATTGACAAAATGGAGTAGAGTAGGGAGCGTCTGTGAGATGACTGTCACATCCTAAACGTAAGAATGAAAGCATCAGAAAGCGGGAAAGGTCCATGGCAATATAAACAGTCCATCTATTGTTAAATTTATTTTGGAATTACATGAAGATAAGACAACGTTATATGTAAATTAGGTGCCTTTTTGAAAAAAAACATCTACCTTTGTTTAAGTAATGTTGCACTTCTTTTCAATTGTACATTTAGTTTGAACTCCGTACCATGTAACCACAGGATTGAATCAGTAAAGCTATAAGAATCTGAGAGATAAAAGGAGAGTAATAACCACTCATGTGGGAGACACAAACGTAGACAAGAGTGGATTTCTACATATTTAAAACATGCATTTTAAGAGATCCATACTTTTTTCCATTGACTCATCACTGCCAAAGCCAGTCCCAGCTCAGTGCTCCATAGAGCTCACATCAGTCACACCCGGTGTCTCTGTATGTTTGACCTGGCTAAACTGAGATCAGGAGTCATTTTCCTGCTTGTTAGGGGAGTTGGGGTTTGCCTGAATTGACCTTGATGCAGAGTACTGCAGAGGCCACCCACAAGATGTAGTGAGCAAGCTTTAGTAGTTACTACAGCACTGACGGGGCTGTCAGCATCTGATTATATGTTTTTCTATAACCAATTAAATTTGAGTTTCAAGTTGACAAAGTTAAACATGTGCTATATGCTTAATGTGGATTTGACTATGTTTCTGCAGGAGGAGGAGACTGGATTAGTTTTGCTTGTGAATAATGCATTGGCTGCAGTTTCTAGACCTGTAAATCTGTGGGTGGCATTTATTTTAAGCTTGACTTTTCTTCATTGTTACTCTCATTAAAGAGTGCGGAGTTCCTGGTCACGGCGACGCCAAAGACTTTGTGATCTAAATACAAAATAACCAGCAGCAACCAAGTCATCAATCTGAATGCACAAACTCATACACAAGCACATTCTCAGCAGTAACACCATTTGAAACAGTGTGCAGTGTCTCTAAGTGGCCTTTTGTACAAAGCCTGCTCCAGAACCATTCTTTGTGGTTGAAAACGTCTTTTTCCATCCTTTTAAAAGAAGCGAAAGAAAGGAAAGAGAAAAAGCAAGCAAGTGTGCCAGTGCCCTGTCCTTTAATTTCCTCCAAGGCCTTTTGTAAGGGAGTCGGCCTAAAGTGAAAGCACAGTGTGCAGCTGTCCTGTTGGCCCACTGCTCGCTTTTTGTGAGACTTTTTCCATCAAGAATACTAATATACTAGCTAATGATACCAGCCCTGTGGAGTCCACCCAGATGGCTGAGGAAACAGACAACACTTATACTGCCATCAAAGAAGCCATTTAATCTGACACAAGTTAGCGAGCTGTGTTTGTGCCAATGTATGTGACATACAGATGCATTATCAATGCTTGTGGCTCACCTTTGTGGTTCTAGTAATTTTTATTACTTTTCCTTTATTTACTAGAACCACCAACCTTGGCACCTTGAGCCCATGTATATTGTGTGTCACCGACATTCCTGTTTAGACGACTGAATGGTGTATGAGTGACACATTCTGCCATCTTATGTCTGTTTATTAAAACTTCATTTTGACTGAAGTGAGGGAGGCACACACACACACACACACACACACACACAC
>NC_045746.1:14040179-14107029 GCF_008692095.1 Etheostoma spectabile
ACACACACACACACACACACACACACATTCATTTGTCCCTGGAGATTGATTTTGAAGACTTGCAGGTTTATTTTGGGAGTGTTGTGTGGCATCAGCAACAGTTAAACAATCTGGGACTTCTTTAAGAGTTAAAGCTGTAATATGTACATTCAAGCTAGTGCCAAATGAGTTGATACGAAGATAATTAAGACTATCAGCTCCACACAACTCTCTCTGTATTTCTCAGTATGGTTATGTACAGAAGATTGTGTTGTCCGGTGACTTTACCTTGCAGAAACTCGAGTGAAGATAATTACCTCTTCTGAAGAGTCCATCATGTTTTTTTCGATCCTCCGTGTACTCCTTTGCTGCTAGCAACTGGATGGAGGATTGGTGGGGGCTTGTGCATGATCACGGAGGGCTTGAAAATGGGGACACGCCGACAGATTAGTTGTTATTACTTAACATTCCTCATGGGGGCGACAGAAACTAAACACTATACCGTCAAAGAGTTTCTCTGCTGAAAAAAAATGCTTACTCATATACTACTTTATACTACTACTACATTTCACAAGGAAATGTACTTTTTACTCCATTACATTTATTTTACAGCTATAAGTGACCTTTCAGATTTACAAACCAAACATATGACCGATTTATAAAATCCCCTCAAAGTATGTAAAGTAGTGGTCGCCACATCAACCGACTGCAACACTGATGTGCTTATTACATGGTAATACATAAATGATAATGATCCAATAATATAATTAATGTAATCATTCTGACAGTCATTCTGCAAAATGCACTTTCACTTTTGATCCATTAAAGGGGAATTCCGGTATTTTTTTTTACCTGGACCCTGTTTTCCTGAGAAATAAGGTGTGTAACAGAATCTTGATATATATTTGATCAGCGCTGCCTGGTTTGACTGCAGTTCACAAGCTTGTTTAAAGGGAATGTAAAGTAAAATAGAATTCATAGAGCTGCTTTTAAAGGAGAAATGAACATTTGCAGCTTCATAGTGGCCGTGTCAGAAGGTTGTGTGAGGTCACTGTGAGCGTCCTTCCATGCCTTCTGGGTTAATAACAGGGCCATGCTGGTGACGGAGAGCCGGGAGGGTGCTGCTGGGCTGAGACGCCGTGCCATTAGCTCCCGGAGGTGATGAATGGCTTGTGGTTGCGAGGCTGTCCTCCAAGCTTGCCTTTGAAAATCAGAGAGGTTGCTCTTTAAGACTTCATACATTCATTGAGCTTTACGGCACGTTTTTCAGTCTCTTGTACTTATGTGCTTAGTACTTAGTGTTTTACACAAGTTATTGTGATTTTTTCCAAATGTACAACATGTACGCTCAGCTGACAGTTTCTAAGTTATAGCGACAGAAAACTAAAGCAGTCCAATCAAAAGTCTTGCAGTAAGTCCTTTATGAAGGTGATAATATCCTGTTTTTTGGTGAAAATGTTTGCAAGAGGTGTTGATTCAACTTATTACTTTTGGAGGCTGTAGCCTTTGTTGCATTTTATTGCATTACACTCGTTGATGTTTTTGATGTTATTTCAGAAGCTGTGTCGGTTTCTTCTATTTTTAGCATGCCATCATAACATTTTGACAAGGACAAAAAGATGTAAATTAGACTTGTAGACCAATTTTGGCTTGTTCAGGTCTTTTTCTGTTGATCAATGAGAACTGTCCCTGTTGAATATAGTAATGAAATAAATAAAAAAAATCAAATCCATTTATATCAGTGAGAGTAGACTAAATATAAAACACCTCTTAGCACTGTAAGTTTTCTCCTGATATTTTCTATCTGTACCCAAACACAGTAAAGCTTTTGTTTCTATCTTTTTTTACAGCATGAAATGTGGTGGTTCAACATATTGGTGGTACAACAATATTACATAAGCATCAATGCAAATAATAAGGCTAAAATTCTGAGCATTACAGTGTAACCATGGGTCTCTTCACTCAACTGCGTATACAGTATATACAGTATGTACAAAGCTAAAACCACAGTAAGTAGATGCTGTAGATAGCACAAAGGTCTGCCAGTTTTGACCTTTAATGTTACAATAAATCCGTGTGGTGAGATCAGTGGAGCTGAATCAACACAATAAACGACTTTCAGGGTCAGAAATTACTCGCTCTGCCTATTAAAGGATTAACAGGTGAGATTGGAAACTGGTAAGGAGAAAAAAAAAATATTTTTTCTGTCTTTTCCTGAGTTTACAACAGGAACGCTTTTTTAATCTTCATGTGTGTCATTTTTTATCAAATAATAATAATAATCTTGTGTTTCCTCTCTATCTCCCCAGACATGTCCAAGTACTTCCACTTCTCATTGAAGTCTGCCGCCTCACTCTGGCATTCCCCACACAAACTCCATCTGCATTTGGTACGTCTTTGTATTTTCCCATTATCTCTTACTTTCAGGATTCATTCACATTCAGTTGTAAGCAAAGGCAAAGAGATAGGCCATGTTTCACTATTCTTAGCAAATTTACAGAGCTGCTCACTTCTTCACGCTCTATTTTTTCCTTTAGAAAATGTCCGGCAGCTCCAGGTGAACATCCCTCACTCAGGTCCGGTTTCCGCCCCACTGGGCAGCTCCATCTCCATCCCCTGCTTGGTGTCTCTGTCCTCTTTGTCCCCTGTTGCACCGCGGGTGAAGTGGACAGTGGTGTCCGGTGGCGTAGAGACGCAGATCTTGGTGGCGCGGGGTCAAAGGGTGAAGGTCAACGAGGTGTACAGAGACCGTGCTGCCTGGCTCAACTACACTTCCTCTCCTGATGATCTGTCACTGTGGCTGGGAGATTTACGCTCCAGTGACTCGGGTTATTACCGCTGCGAGGTGCAGCAGGGCTTGGAGGACGCCAGTGACCTCGTACAACTCCAAGTCAAAGGTAACAAAATGAAAGACATGGATCATCACTGAAGCCTAGAAAATAATTACATGTACTGTAGATACAAGTAATATAGGATACAGCATGTAGTGTAGTTTAGTAACAAGGAATAGAATTGCTTGCTTTCTGATCGTCCTGTTACAAAACATCTGAATAATTTTATTAGATTGATGGTGAAATTTTACATAAATCAACACTTTATGGCCACATACTGTTGTTCAAGAAGCATTTTTGTATAATCTGAATATACATATGTGTTAATGTGTGTTTGTGTAGGTGTTGTATTCCACTACAGAGATGCTTTGGGCCGCTATGCGTTTTCTTTCCATCAGGCCCAGAGGGCTTGTGAGGCCATTGGGGCACAAATCGCGACTCCTGACCAGCTGCTGGCAGCTTATTATGACGGCTACGAGCAGTGTGATGCAGGCTGGCTGGCAGACCAGTCTGTCAGGTATCTCATTGCCTCTGTATTCGCTTGTTCCAACATAAAACCTAAACACTAATGCTTTGATGACTTCACCTCTTTGTTTATTGATAATATTCCAAACATTTTATTAACATTTCCCCAAAATTCAGCCTAAAGTGTAGATTGTTTGGTATCTTTGGAAAGTACATTATCTCCACTAGAATTTAAAGCCACTTTTTAAAGTTCAAGGGGTTAATCTTACATGAGAAATGCTGATTGTTTCCATTCTTGCAGGTACCCAATCCAAGTGCCCCGTGAAGGTTGTTATGGAGACATGGATGGTCAACCAGGAGTGAGAAACTACGGGACAATGGATCCAGATAATCTATTTGATGTTTACTGTTATGTGGAGGAAGCTGATGGTATGAATAATAATACTAAAATTAAAGCCTGACCCATACTAGATAGATTCAGATTCTGAGAGCTAAAATAACAAAACAACAATATATCAGCCATTATTTGTTTATACAGAGTGTAAGCAATGTGAAAATGTAATATTTTGTGTTTGTAGGGGAGCTGTTTTATAACACCATCCCACAGCAGTTGTCATTTGACAAAGCGCAGTCATACTGCAGAGCTAGAGGAACAGAGCTGGCTACAACTGCACAGCTGTACTTGGCATGGAGTGAAGGTCTGGATCATTGCAGCCCTGGTTGGCTGTCTGATGGTAGTGTGCGCTACCCCATCATTGCCCCAAGAGAGCGCTGTGGAGGGCCTCAGCCAGGCGTCAAAACCCTTTATCGCTTTAGCAACCAAACTGGCTTCCCAGAGCCATCCAGCCTTCATGACATGTATTGTTTCAAAGGTGAGTATTTTGCTGCATTAAATAATATTAAATGAACATGTATTGCATTGGATACGCATGCAAACTGTTTACTCAAAGAAACATGTTTTTTTTTAAATTCTAAAATCTTGTTTTTAATCACTTATCTGTCCTCTACAGATAGTAATACTGCCACCGACTCTCCCATTGAATTTGTGGCCACAGAGCCTGAGGACATTGGACAAGATGTTGTTATTCTTATGGAAACAGATCAAGAGCTGCAACTGAAGCAACATTCAGAACAGGTGGAGCTCAAAGCTCAAAGGGTATTTGAATCTTTTCCCCTTTTCTCCAGCTCTTCCACTGAGGCAAATGACACACACCCAACAGTTAGATCAGACACAACTGAGTCTCCTCTCCACACCACACCAACAGTGAATCTCCTCCAGGCATTGAATGAAACTTCATCTACCACAGAAATGAGCTCCCAGCATCCTACAGCACTTATGAGCAGCACTATTAGCACCACAGACACCTACAATGTCCTACAAAACACATCATTACTGCCCAGCGTTTACAATGAGACAGATTCCCAACGTAACTTGAACTTCACCTTTCACCAGTCTGAGCCTGAAAGCACCACAGGGTTTCCCGAACCATCATATGAACCTCACACACATAATCAAACCGTTGCAGATACTCATCCTGAACAGAATACATCTGAGAAGCCAAAGGATTCTCAAGAAATACAAAAGACCAACTTGTATTTTGACAGATCGCAAGGCAATTATAGTGAAAAAAACAGCAATCATGCCCAAGAGGAGAGCTCCTGGGAGGTGACCTCAATGACTCTTGACCCCATAGTTCAAGTGAAGATGGAGGAGGCAGCAGCAGAAGAAGATTCTGTAAAGGTGTTACTCTCAACTCAGGCCTCAAAAGATCAAGGAGAACTTCTTGCACAACCAGCAAAAACTACAAAATCTTCCATTAAGGAGATGACCTTATTGTGGGCAATTCTGGATGGGTCTGGAGATTTTTCTCAAGGTATGTCAAGCATAGATTTGATTTTCTAAGTCTTAAAAAAAAAAAAACATAAATATCTCCAATGAATCGTTCAGCATTTGAGAATGAGATGAGAAGATTCTTAATACCACTCTTGTGTCTGTAGTATGGTAAATATGGAGCAACAAACAGCAGGCGGTTAGCTTATTAGCACAAAGACTGGAAACAGTGCGAAACAGCTGGGCTGGTTCTGGTCAACGGTAACTAAATCATTCTACCAGTACCTCTATAAATCACATATTAACATGTTATATCTTGTTTGTTTAATTTGTACATACAAAAATGAAAGTGTACTAATGACAAGTTGTGGTGTTACGGGGGTTTACGGAGTGGACTATTTCTTGACTGGGAGCAGCAAGTTCCCCGAGTCTTGTCATGGCATACAAACCCCTGTAACAACTCCATTTTCAACCCAGATTAAATGTGTTTATTAGTGAGTTTTAGAGGTGCTGTAAGGCGGATTTTTACAGAGCCTGACCAGCTGTTTCTTCTTGTTTTCAGTCTTTGTGCTAAGCTAAGCTAACTGGCTCCTGGCTGTAGATTCATATTGACAGATATGACAGTGGTATCAAACTTCTCATCTTAGTGTTGGCACAGAAGCAAATAAGGGTATTTCCAAAAATGTCAAACTCTTCCCATAATAGATGGATTTACAGCTCTGAAAATGCATTATGCTTTTTTTTCTAGAAAGTGAACTTGACATTGAAGCAGTTGGCTTCATCTCCACATCAGATTCTTCAACTTCCAGCTTTACCACTCTCCCGTCACATCCTGCTTCTGCTAGCAGTGCTCCTACTGAGCCTCAGACTACAATCCCTGATGTCACCTTCTCATCTGGGTCACAGTATTCTGACAAACTGGGCTTGGATATCCTCACCACAGCACCACAGTTGTGGGAGTCCTCCATTTCTAGACAAGAGGGAAGTACAAGTTTAGAATTGGAAGAAACAGTCACTTTGGAAAGTGAAGAAAAACTTGTATCTGGAGTAAGTTTTGCTACCACTGAGTTTCCAGAGGAATTGAACACTCCTCAGTTGCCTACTGATTCCTCCAAAGCCAGGTTTCACACATCCGGTTACAGACTGTATTTGGAGACTGTGACCACTGGGTATGAAGAGGCAAGTGGACATGAACTTGCCACAGTTACTGCAACCCTTGTAGAAGATGTTAAAGTTGCCCCAACCATTAAAGGGGATGTTAAAGTTAGCCAAATCATTGAAGAGGAAAATAAAATTACCCCAACTCTTAAAGAGGAAGTTACAGTAACCCCAATCCTTGAAGAAGAAAAAGAAGTTTCCTTTTTTCTGGACGAAGAAGCTAACGTTGCCCCAATCCTTGAAAAAGAAGTTAACCTTACCCCAACCCTTAAAGAAGAAGTTAGTGTTACCCCAACCCTTGAAGAAGAAGCTAGCAATATTTTAACCCTTGAAGAAGAAGTTAGCGTTATCACAACCCTTGAAGAAGAATTAAATGTTACCCCAACCCTAGAAGAAGAAGCTAGCGTTGCTCCAACCCTTGAAGAAGAAGTTAGTGTTACCCCAACCCTTGAAGAAGAAGCTAGCAATATTTTAACCCTTGAAGAAGAAGTTAGCGTTACCACAACCCTTGAAAAAGAATTTAACGTTACCCCAACCCTAGAAGAAGAAGCTAGCGTTGCTCCAACCCTTGAAGAAGTAAAGATTACCCCAACACTTGAGGAAGTTAACATTACCCCAACCCTTGACGAAGAAGTTGACATTACCCCAACCCTTGAAGAAGAAGCTAGTGTTGCTCCAATCCTTGAAGAAGAAATTAACTTTACCCCAACCCTTGAAGATGATAGCTTTGCCCCAACCTTTGAGAAGGACTTTAATGTCTTTCATCTCGATTCACAAACATCTAACTGGGATCTTCTGACCACCACAACTGGACCCAAGGAGTCTCTGAATGATCTTGAGTACAGCAGAAAAAATCCCTCCATAACCTCTACAGAAGTTCCTGAGTCTTCCTCAGGTACAAAACCCACTGCTGCTACCACAAAGACGCCCACCACCACCATCACAACCACCACGCACTGGTCCAGACGCACATGGAGCCCAACCACCTCAGCACCCAATGTTTTTCGCAAGACAGCTGAGCCCCGGAAGGTGACAACCTTCATACCACCTGTGGATCAAGGTCTGGTGGATGTTGAGTTTAGTCTCACCCAGCCGCCCACCCTGCTTATCTTGCCCAATGAGAGGGCAGCTGTAGGCGGTACAGGGAAAATTTCAGGTAATGTTAAAGCCACTCTCATCAGCCTAACCGTCAACCTCTTGCTACTCGACGCAATGATGCACTAAAATCCCTGATCTGTCCTCAACCCACCTTTGTTCCATTTTCTGTAAAACACCTCCCCTCCTTTTTCAAATGACTTCCCACGTTTGTTTCACTTGTTGTCTCAGAAAGCCCACTCACCCTTCTGACTTCTCCCACTTCACCTTAAAAAGCTCCTCACTTCTCTCCTTGTGACCCCCACCTCCCCTTGGAGATACTCACACCGGGACAGCTCCCGTTTGACATCTGTCAACAGCCCACTCTTGTTGTGCATGATGTTTTCTTCCTCATCCAAAGATTGACTTCTGTGAAGTACTGTAATATACTGGTAGGTTTATGAGTGAATGTTTCAGTGCTTCTTCTACAGTGATTTTCTGCTAGACTGATGGTGACTGCGTTGGTAAACCTTTTCTTAGTATCTTGATCAGTGGATTTTAAATGCAAAAAATACATCTCTGCACCAAACAAGCGTACATTATTCTCTTCATAACAACTTTCTTCTTGCTAAGTCTCTCACAGTGTCTTTTCCATTATTCTGAAATAACTTGATAAAGGAACATAATCTTTTTTCATGGAATGTAACGTTGATCAGTGCTACAGCAGTAATGTTTTATATTTAATCCATAACTTCACAAAACTGTTTCCTCAGATTTTTAGACTTCCCAGTTTTGCTGTTTTAGACAGTATAGTACCAGAAGCACAGAGGATTTCATGTGTATAAGCACAAATATTGTTCAGTGTTGATTTGTTGTCAGTGGTATCATTTAGCACTATTTTTTAATCTCCTTTATGGGTAATTAATGTTAAATACTCAAGTCATGTTTTATTGTTTAATTATGAGTTGTACTTTGTTGTGTTTTAGGTATAAGAATGATAAAATTAACTAGTCAATGTTTGTTTGTTTTTGTTCATAGAACTTAAAATGATGCACTAACAAACTAGAGTGGCACTTTAATGTGGCTCCATCCATCTTTACAGATGCCATCGGTGTTGCTGCATCACAAAATAGACTTTTCATTTTTCGCAATTCTGTCTTAGCAGCTCCTTTACGTGTTTTAATTAGACATTATTTGGGGTGATAATTGAAACTGTCTGCAACAGATTCACTCAGCACATTTGCATTAAAATTGGTATATAGAGATAATCTTCAAATGAACAAATAAAGAACAGAAGTCAGTAGAGACAACATTTTCAAATAGATAAAAAATTGGAATTGCTGGATATACACTAGCAGTTGATATTGCAAGTTTGGGTGATTTACAATGTATTTTCATTTAATGAAGGTCAAATTACTGTTCTGTATTCAACATTTATTCTCATTTAAATCCAAGACTAACCAGCTCCAGTCTATCTTAGGTAGGTACAATTTAGTTTTCTAGTGTTTGATAGATATTATGTTAACATTTTATCAGCATTCTACTAATCATTCTGATGAAAAAATGAAAAGCGTCCACATAAATATTCATATATTGAGAAGACAGAGACTTTCAAATGTACAAAAGCTTGCATCAGTAAAGTAAAATTGATTTATTTTATTTACATTTACTATCACCTTCAGCACCTCCATTGAACTTTAATTTGGTGAGCAGCGATGATTATATATTGGACTATTCATGGTGATAAAGACTGGAGACTCAGCAGTTTAAGACAGTGGAAAAGCCACCATTCATTTACTAATTGCAGTACGAACTTCACATAATCATTTACAAGCAATTTATTGTCTTGTTGTGTTTGAGGAAAACTACACAAACACAGGGAAATCTTGCAGACATTTTGCAGAAAAGACTGAGAAGTCAATTTCCGTGTTGCTGTGCAAACTTGAAAAAAATCTAAGTGAAGATGCCAACATACATGGGTGACAGCACAATGTTTCATTTCAAGTAAAAGCAAAACTGAATGATGGTTTTACTGTGAGTGCATATGATTCTCATTTGACTTGTGTAAAACAGTTATTACCTTCCACACACACACACACACACACACACACACACACACACACACACACACACACACACACACACTGACCCACAGAGAAGTATGTGAGTGTGCAGTATAATGACAGACACTGTAGAGCTCTTGTTTATAGGGTGCCAAAGGAAGCAAACAAACTAAATCCACTTGTAAAATGTTTAATTTCAATTTGGACGTGCATGTCCTCCACTTTGCCTACTTTTACAAATTTAGAAAATTGAAAAAAGAAACTTCAACCCCTCTTTCTCTTCAAGACTTTAAACAACTATAGGCTATTTATGTAACAACTACGTTTTGACAGGGACACTTTGCCTAAAGCCAACAGATATTTTTCTTGTGCAGTGTAATCAGGAGTTTGACTACATGGAGTCATGGTAACAAAAGCCAATTTTCCAAATAGGACATCAACAAAAGGAACATGTTTCATGGGAAACTACATGAAGGGACTAACTAACAGATTTATCTTATATTTTCGCTTATTTATATTTTCTTAACTTTCCCTTCATTACCTCCACTAAATAATCTGCAAATTGCAATTGTGAGTTTTTCTTTAAAGGTGCCCTGCCACACGTATTTCATTACTTTCTGGTAATGTCTACCATGGACTCTGTAACATTTTTTTGTGGAAAAAAGCCTTGGTTACCTTGTTTCAAGCCATTCTAGTGTGGTACAGAAAGCCTGCAGGAAAACTCAGCTCGATTTGTGCCAGTTCACATTAATATTCAATGAGCTAAGCTGCTTGACTCTGATTGGCTAACAACAAGCTATTAAGAGCCTGGCTATCAGCATCCCTGACCCAGCGCAACTGGTCGAGCTCATGAATAGTAATGAGCTCAGGCAACGTGACGTCAGGCTGACCAGCTTTTGTAATTAGCCTGATTTCTCTGCCTATTTTTTTTCAGTGGCTAGAGCTGACAGAGGAGGTAGCAGTTCATTTTCACATTAACATAACACAACCACTTATGGACCTAACATATTTAAAAAAAACAAAAAACAAGTAAAAACGGTTTGTGTGGCAGGGCACCTTGAACATTGTTTAAAAATTGTAAATAATGGTCACACGCAAACATTTTAAAAAGCATAGAAGAGGGGATGCAAGTGTAAAAGAAATGTATAGAGGTTATTTTAATTTATGTGAATTACAGGGCGAGAGTGAGTTGAAGTTAAATTATTTGAACGCATAGTATTATCATCAGAGAATTTTTCACAGGAAGGATCCAACACCAGTGTCTTTATCAGTGTGCACTATTATGTATTTGTATGTCCCATAGCATGTTTGACATACTGTAATATCTAATGACCAAAACAGACAGTATGCTTTGGTAGAGAGTAAACTATCAAAACAGATCACAACAAGTTCTGTTGATTGTCATATGTAACTGTGTCCATGCATTTTGAATTGTAAGTCTTTTTTATGACCTGGTAACAAGAGGGATTGTATTTGGCATCATTCAGGCTCCATCCATTATCAGTTGAAAGGTTTATTATTAATAAAGAGTGCAAGCAGAAGAACACAAAAAAGAAGCTCACAGATGCCAGAGATGCGCCAAAGAAGACAGAAGAGGACCTGAAGACTTTGACCTCATATGACACTCTGAAGTCTGTTCTCTGCTGCCATCTGTTGGCTCAGTTGGGTGCTGGTGCTTCAACGCGTCGTTTTAATGGCCAGTAGAATGCCACTATTATTATACAGTATATGTACATATAGTGTATCTACCTCTGTAAATGTGTATACTTTACTGGTATGCATTGCAGTTGCAATTAGTGCATAATCAAACTTTAACCTTTATTACTCAAATCTTTTGATTTAGCAAATCCATGTTTTTCATGATATTTATACACAAAATAATACAAGCAAACATGTAACTTAATAATACTATAATATAATCAATAATTAAACTAACAAAATAACAAAACGTGCAGACTGCAAGCTGTGCTAACATGTTGTTTCAGCATCAGAACAACCTGAAGTGGCCCTCTGTTTTGTTTCAGATGCATGTTTGGATGACCCCTGTCTCAACGGAGGCACCTGTACTGACCGAGATGGCAAGATTCAATGTCTTTGTTTGCCAACATACGGAGGAGACTTCTGTCACACTGGTAAGCTCTCTGCCTTTTTCCACTGGAAATTGTTTTGGTCATGTCTGTCACACATGTTGGGTAGCTGATATCTGTTTCAAAGTAAATAAAGGGGCCTTCCCACAATTACATCTGCAACATAAAACCTATGAAGGCATTTCAAAGACTCTTTGGTTGTCCTGTCACCTCCGTGATGTTTTTAGACTTGGAGCGATGCGAACCAGGTTGGGATAAGTTCCACGGTTTCTGCTACCGACACTTCAGTCAGCGTCTCAGCTGGGAGGTCGCAGAGCAGCACTGCCGCATGCTGGGAGCTCATCTGGTGTCTGTCATAACCCCTGAGGAACAGAGTTACATCAACAGTAGGTTATGGGTTCAACAGGATAGTTTGTCCTATGTGAGTGACTTATTTACTTATTGTATCCTGAAGACTGTTTATAATTGACTTATTGTGCTCCCAAGACAACTACAAAGAATACCAGTGGACCGGTTTGAATGATAAGACCATTGAGGATGATTTTCGCTGGTCTGATGGCAACCCGCTGGTGAGGAATATAAGAAACCATGAGCGTGACTGAGCTCATACAAATTTACTCAGTTTAAACACAAATTCACCCATGTTTCTTCTCCCCATGCATGCAGCTGTATGAGAACTGGTACAGAGGGCAGCCAGATAGCTATTTTCTGTCTGGAGAAGATTGCGTGGTGATGGTGTGGCACGATGATGGACGCTGGAGTGATGTACCCTGCAACTATCACCTTGCATACACCTGCAAAAAAGGCACCTGTAAGTAATATGAATAAAACATGTACAGCTCCTCGTGAATGCTTTCACCTCCCTCATGTGGTTGTTTTGGACTGTTACACCATCATACATCAGCCGCAATAAAGACCTAACTTGTGTCATCTTTTTAAACAGCCTCATGTGGTCCTCCACCCAAGGTCCGAAACGCCTCCATCTTTGGAAAAGTTCGACAAAGATACGAGACCAACGCAGTTGTACGTTATTACTGCGGCAACGGTTTCCAGCAGAAACTAAATCCTCTGACCAGATGTCTGTCTACAGGAAGGTGGGAGAGGCCCAGGGTCCTGTGCATCCCTGGTAAGATGAAATATTCTCATAATCCTGAAAAACAAATCTATATTTCTTAAAAACCTTCATAGAATTCTTTTTTGAAATACTAAATTGTAACTTAAAGTTGAGTGTTCTTCCTGCACTCAGATATAAAGTGATACAGTGACTGTGAGGCTGTTGTATGCTGTCACATAGGGCAAGTCTTTTCATTTTACTGATAAGGTGATTATGCATCTTTTTACTCTGTGCCTTAAGGATTTACTTTTGTCCAAACTAACTGGAATGTCAGTCAGTGAGCAACATCTCTTCACTGAGCCACATTTCACTTCATTACTATATACATGGGCACTGTCTAAGTTTATTTTTAATCAATCTCACACACCGTAGTCTTGCCATTAATACTCGGTCAAGCATTTTACATTTCTGTTCACTGATACATATTTGTGAACCATTTCTAAAGATTTACATCTTCAGGAGGAACAAATAGGCTTGGTGTGGATGTCACAGACAGGGTAGGGAAGTATGAAACCAGTAAGAGACAGACAATCATTGAGGTTTGTTGACAAAAACAAAAATAAGGAATAACTTTTGAACGTTGTTTTTGAATTACCTTCCAGAGGCCGGAGGTTCAATTCAACACCCTGTAGTGACGTCACTGTCCAGCAGCAACTCTGCTGCCATTGAAGAGGAGTTTGAAGCCACTAAAGAGACACCACAGTATTGGGACATCAAGTTTTGAAAGTTAGCCATGCTTTCCTTCTTTGTCTTCATTTCCCAAATTCTGCTGTTGTAACATAACAAGGTGCCAAGAATCAAATCCTTTTTACCAATGAACGCTCAAACAGGACAAAATGAACCACAGCAAAATGCAAAAAGACACAAACTGAAGCTTTGTTTCAGCCAAGAAGCCTAAATGCACAACTAGGCTTTGTTGTCTTTTAATGGAGTTAAACATTCCTACTTTTGGATGACCTTTAGAATATTTTCTACTGTATTTTGTTTTATCGTTCTGACTAGCAGAGCGCAAAATAGGTTAAGTAAAAAGAAAGAAGAAATACAATAAAGTCCTAATTATTGTCTACTATTGTAAAATCTACGGAAATAACTGTTCTCTTTGTGATTTTTGTTATACCAGGAACCTTTTTATGAAATGGTGCTATTGTCTTTAAAAACTTTTGTCTCGAACCAAGATTTTTGTTTTCCCTGCTTTGTCAAAGAATCGTATGACTCCAAAGCTAAACAAATAGTCAATAAGTACTTTACATATATTCATTTTCACACTTGTTATTACTGCTGTCCACATTCTTCTGAGGGAAACCTTTTTTTTTCCAGCAGACGCAGTTTTGTTCGTCAGCTTTATGTTGTAATAAAGTTTTGTAGAACAGAGCAAAGAATAAATCGTTCTCTAATGTTACCTTTGCCGCTGTATGTGGGCTTCATTTTATGTTTAGATTTATGTAGACATCCAACACTCATAGTGACAACACAAAAAAAACTTTTTTATTTTATTTTACTGATCCAGAGAAAAGTGTAATATTTGGTCTATGTGGAAAGAATTGTAATATCACTTTTATGAATTACGTGGCATTTTAAGAGAGAAATGGTGACAGATGAAGGTTTTGGTGAATTCCTTGAGAATGTGAGTGATTACTGTAAAACTCTTGTTGTAAAATCGATTGGATAGATAAACTGCCCCTCTCCTCATGCAGGAACACCTGGGACTTTTATTTTGTTCTTAGTTTTATTTCTGAGGCGGCATCCATCACGTGGTATCACTTTTTAAGAAATAAAAGCTTTAAGGTGTAACTACACAGCAAAAAAACAAAGATTAGTGGATAAAACAATGTTCCTCTCACTCTGAGCGAGTTGAGAAATGCATTGGATAAGTGTAAGAATTCAACTCCTGGAAAAGATGACATTTGTTACAGTATGTTAAGACATTTAAGCAATAAGGGACTTCAGAAGGTTTTTAATGAATGAAGTTTGGGAGGAAGGAAAGATTCCTGCAGGATAGGAGGAGGCGGTTATTGTTCCAACAAGAAAACCAGGAAAAGATGCTAGTAATCCAGCAAATTATGGGCCAATAGCTTTAACTTCTCACTTAAGTAAATTAATGGAAAGGGTGGTAAATGGAAAGCTAATGCACTTTATTGAAATAAGGGGTTGATGGCTTGATGTCAGAGTGGCTTTAGAAAGGGGATGAGTACTATATATTCAATCATATGTCTAGAGGATGAAATAAGAAAAGCACAGATACAGAAAGAGACTGCTGTGGCAGTATTCTTTGAAGTGGAAAAAGTGTAGGATATGCTATGGGTAGAGGGTCTTTTAATCAAAATGCTTATGCTAGGAATTGGGGAAAATATGTTTAAGTGGGTATTGGACTTTTTAAATAATAGAAGTATTCAGGTGAAAATAGGGAAAGAAACATCCAGAAGGTGTTTGGTAGAAAATGGGACACCACTGTAGTGTTTAGTAGTCAATTGCTGTTCAACATAATGATTAATGATGTTTTTCTAATGTTCAGCCAGGAATTGGAAAGTCACTATTTGCTGATGATGGTAGCCTATGGAAGAGGGGGGAAAATGGGAAGTATACCCTGAAGAAGATGTTTAAAGCTCTAACCTTAGTGGAGGATTGGGGAAGGAAATGGGCCTTTAGATTCTCGATTGAGCACATCAAGGCTATGTTTTTTATTTGGAAGAAATTAGATAGAATTACAAAACTGGAGTTGTATGGTAGGAATTTGGAAAGCGTTAAAAATTTGAGATTTCTTGGTGTGTTTTTTGACACAAGACTTACATGGAGGGAACATGTTTTGAAAGTAATAGACAAATGTAAAAGGGTAACATTTATTTAAATTAATGAGATGTCTTGGTGGAACAGACTGGGGAGCAGATGTAGCTTCTTTGAATCAAATGCATGTATATTTAATTAGAGCAAGAATTAAATATGGGTGTTTGGTTTATGGATCTGCTGCCAAGTCAGTTTTAGCTGGATTAGATATAGTTCAAGCTAAGGCATTGAAAACATGTACAGGAGCTGTGTGATCTTCCCCACTGTGTTTCTTGCAGGTGTAGATGCCACTCTGTCTGCAGAGAAAGCAACTTCAGGCTAATTATTGGGTCAATGTGATGGGTCAAATGTGTGATCTGATCACCCAGTTAAGGTAGCAATTCAGGCAAGTTGGGAGAGAGAGGGGGCAAAACTTCCAAGTTTTGGATGGACAAGAGAGACAGTGGCACAGGAAATGTATCTACATGACAAGAACTTTTGTCCGTGAGTACTGTAGCCATCAGTTCCTCTATGGCAATTGGAGGTCCCGAAGACTGATTTGGAGATACTTGGGATTAAGTCAAATAATCCTGAATCAGATTTGGTGTGTGAATTCCATCAAAAGGTTGATAAATTGACAAAGGAAGCCACTCATAAGGAAACTGTATAGGCCAGCAGGGTAAAAGTATTGTGTGGCAGGGAACAATTGTAACAGCTCTGGGAACAAGAAAACAAAGGGAGGCACCTATTCTCCATATCTGGGTAACTGATTCAGTTAATGTCTGTAAAAGAAGGGAGGTTGCATGTTAGGAAGAGGTTATTATTTCTAGAATAAGGATTAGTCACATGTTTCTTAACACCACTATATTTATACTAGAGTGGCTTGTGTTCATGTCAGGAATTGGGCTGGAAGACAATGGGCTGTATAGCAGGATATAGTACACCAAGGTGCTATAGTTTCAGAGATGGCAGCAATGGAACTTTTTGGATGCCAACTGCCGTAAAAACCCATAGAAGAAAAAGTACCTTCTTGTTGACAGTGGTGGAATTTAACTAAGTACTTTTACTCAAGTACTGTACTTAAGTACAAATTTCAATTTTAACTTGAGTATTTCCATTTTGTTGTTTTACACTCATTCTGCACTAAGAAACAGTGTACTTTTTACTAATCTACAATTAACTGAGAGCATTAGTTACCTTTCAGATAAAGATTTGATACCTCAAACAAATGATCAGTCATAAAAATTTGCAGTTATAGATGAAATTACCCAACAGAACATACAGCTGTTAAAATTAGCTTTGCCTTGACAACATTCAGATGCTGCTTAGGCAGTAATGATTCAGGAACAAAATTCCAAAAATACATATGTAATAAATGTAACGCTTTGAATGGGGCTGTTTTGTATGTTTACTTTTATAAGTAAAATTTTCTGCTAATACTTATGTATTTTCACTTAAGTAAGGTTTTGAAATTAAGAGTACTTGTAACATAGGATGTTTATTTATTGTGGTATCGCTACAATCTGAGTGCTTCTGCTTGTTGCTAAACAATTAATGTATTAGTTTTTGAGATCATAATAAATATTTATATAAAAAACTTTAGTGAAAATTCCTGTTGTATAATGGAAACAAATACTACCCCATTCAAAAGCATACTAAGAAAGCCACATTAAACAGACAGACAATCATCAACTTTGTTCTTCTAAACAGTGAAAGGAGAAAGTTCGATGAGGTGTTACAACTTTCTAACTACACAAAAAATTTGAAGAAGCTAATTGAAACTGATTTATTGTCATCCCTATATAGAAAATAATGAATGAAGGTGCCATCTAATACATTTTTCCTAACTGCATTATCTATTTAAAGGTTACTACAACAACAACAACAACACAGTTTGGGTGCCTTTCCGATAGACAGTTCCCTAGAGCCCTTTGCACTACCTTTCCCAATTCCTAGTTGGTCAGGTGACCAACGTGTTTTTGTGCGCACGTGACATCTGCCCAATAGCAGTAGATATGTTGCGTCACGGTTTCATCACTCAGGCCAAAAAAAAAAAGATTAAAAATTAAGGTAGCTTGGGAGAAAAACATAAGTAAAAGATGTAAGTTCATGTTTATGAATGTATGTTTGTAGCAGATAAAGTTATCAAGGGTACATCCGGGAAACCTCCAGTGACAAAGAAGAGAGCCGGTATAAAATGAACACATTTGTTTGTGCTAACAGGCGTAGCTACCTCCTGCAGGTGAGCTAGCTTTCCAAAAAGTTGCTGTTGTCTCACAACAAATCATTTATTTTATCATAAAACAAGATGTTAAATATGCATGAAGTAATATTTAACAGGGGCCTGGTTGTCACTGCATGTAAGGCACCGGTAACTACCGGTAACTACCGGTAACTACCGGTTATTCTGTTTCAAATCAGAAGTTTTGTTAATAGCGAATTCTGAATGCGATGAAAGCAGCAGCTATGTTATTCTGCCACCAGATGGCATCATTGTTCCATGAGGTGGAACTGCAGAACACACAATGTCAAGGAATAAAGAAGTGTTTGATATTACAGCCGAGTCCACAAATATTATGATTACTGCCATGTTAACAGTAGAAAGGTTGAAACCAACATAACTGCAACCAAGCATTGTTGCTAAGTGAGATACTAAATGGCAAAAACTTTGTCAGTAACAATTTAAAAAGGATACCTGTTTGTTATCTCTGTGTTTCAGCTTTCAGTGTTATACTTACTGCTGTCTGCCTACATTTATTAATAACATCATCTCATTTTTATAAGTGGACCAACACTTTGCTCTACACACTTTCCATCTTCCTTCAGGGAAGTATGCACTTACTTACTGACTGAACACTTGAATGTGCTGTTATACTCTTTTATGTAAGAGTTATACTGTCTAGGAAGTAGCCCTTTTTTACTAGATTCAAAATTTGCAGTCAGTCTTTTGTCTGAATAAAATAAATGAGAGTTACACCTACAACCTAACCTGTGTAATACAGATATTGCATTTTAATAAATGCAGCACAGGACCTGTTTGAATCATTGCAGGCAGATAGCCTTTAAAGTTACCTTTAGTCTACAGTATGGTATTATTTTAACATTGTTCATTTTTTTTATATTGTATTCGATTGAGTACAAATTGTTGGGGTAACACAATTTGGAAATTCTACCAAAATGAGTGGTATAAAATGTATTTGATGCATGTGCCTTACCATGTGCAGCCAGATGTACGCCTTTATTCTGAATAATCTGTGACCCATCTTTTACTTAAATGAATAATCAATTTATCTTAGTTGATCAACTAAAAAAAAAAAACATTTTCGTAATCAATTAATCTTTTAGCATCAGGTTATTAAGCAAAAACACCTAACATCATCTGCTTTTACCTGTTGTATATTGAATATGTTAAGGTTTGGGATTGTAAATCAGACGGGAGTGATTTGACGACATTCCTTTGGGCTCTGGACCCAAATGCATTACAGTTACTATTGT
The DNA here is from genome assembly GCF_008692095.1 of Etheostoma spectabile. Classification (NCBI taxonomy): domain Eukaryota; kingdom Metazoa; phylum Chordata; class Actinopteri; order Perciformes; family Percidae; genus Etheostoma; species Etheostoma spectabile. The sequence goes on from NC_045746.1 coordinate 14,059,037, forward strand.
TGCAAGTAAAAGTACAAAAGTATTAGCATCAAAATATACTTAAAAATACTCATTATACAGAATATCTACATCAGAATAATGTATATTATGTAATTGGATTATAATTATTTATGCATTATTGTGTACATCACTTTAACGCTGCAGCTAGTAAGGATGCATTCAATCTTAAATACTTTGTATACTGCTGATTAGCTTGTGACCCCAAGCCCCTAACCCTTGTAGGTATTTTAATAGATACAGAAATGTATTTTCAAATTTTTAACATTTTAATAATACATAATAGCCTACTATCAAAAAACAGACAAGCTAGTTAACAAACTAGTTAACTAGTGAAATACTCAAGTAAAGTACAAGTACCTCAGAATGTGTTATTAATTAAGTACAGTACTGAAGTAAATGTAAGTAGTTACTTTCCCCAACTGGTTTAGTGCAATATTGTGATCACTTAATAGTGAGTTCAGGATCAGTGGTAGACAGGCCAATAAACATATTAAACACGTTTTCACCATTAGTACTTTGTATGTGCACTTGTCTTTATGCGGAATACAAAAACATGTGAAGCAGTTTCACATTGCAGCAATGTGTCTTTGAGCAAGGCATTTACCCCCAAACAAATCCACAGATTAGTGCTGCTCAGTGGCCAAAAAAACAGGATTATAGTTGCTCCCGGCAGCTCCCCCGGTGTGCAGTATGTGTGCAACCTTTCTTCCGTCTGGTCCAGCTCAATTAAAAAAGAACCGGCCCACATAATCGGACCAGATCAGTCGGTAAAGTTGAATTCATAGCTGGGCGGATGTTCAGAGAGGTGTTGAAGCAGGATTGCGGTTCTCAGGCCCTTCAATAGCGCCACGCAGCTCCGCCTGAATGCAGTGAGTTGCTGGCCGTCCCTCTTGGTCACAGAGCCGATAACACAGTTCGAGGTGGGGGTGTATTGTGGCCTGTGACCCCGAGGTCATGGGGTCAGAGCTGAGTGAACAGAGGCCAGTCGTTAAGGACTCCTCACAGAGTTCCTCTTTCTTTCAAAGGACGCGTGGCTTGCTAATTGAGGGCCCACCTCCCAAAACCCCAAGTGCGAGGTCCTTGACACCCAAAAATGGCCGCTGGTGTAAACTGCAGGGGGAGGAGGGAGGTGCAGAGAAGGAAAAGGAGTGAGGTCTAATTATTGTGTTGTTAGAGCTGCAACTAAGGGTTTATGCTATTATGGATTATGCTATTGGTGTTTTTTAGTGATTTATAAAATGTCAAATGAGTGTTAATCATGCATAATACATCTATTCATATTTTTTATCGTCAATTATTCTATCAGACGTTTAGTTTTGATTAATTGTTTAGTGTATGAAAAGTATACAATATGGTGTAAAAAATGCCAATTAAAAGTTCACGGAGCCCAAAGTGTTGCCTTCAGACCGCCTCTTGTTCAACTAACAGTCCAAAACCAAATACAGTATATTGAATGTAGAATGACATATAACACAGCACATTAGCAAATCAACACTTTGAGAAGCTGAAACTAGAGAATATTTGACATTTTTTCTTAATATATAATGTAAATTATTCATTTATTATTAAAATGTTCCATGCATTTTCTGTCATGAAAATGTCTGTCTGTGTCCATCTAGATATATCTAAATGATGTTTTACCGCCTAAAACAAGTAAGGGGAATTCTCTTAATTAAAAGGCATCACATCAACTGCAAAACCCACCCACATTTATGTTGGACAGTTTCTGACGTACCAACAACATTTGAATAGAAAGAAATCGTTAATAATTGAACTTCACAAGTTCTGTCGGTCCACTCAATCAAAAGACAGAAGGGTGGAAGAAGTGCCCACAGTGCCCTGCTATGCCATGAACTATTACAAAGAACTGCTACAAACTACTATTTTTTCTATTTTTGTTATTTCCACTCTTCATTCTGACCCCAACCGGCCCGTCAGACACCGCCTACCAAGAGCCTGGGTTTGTCCGAGGTTTCTGCCTAAAAGGAAGTTTTTCCTCGCCACTGTCGCACTGTTGCTTGCTCTGGAGGAAACTACTAGAACTGTTGGGTCCTTGCAAATTCTGGAGTGTGGTCTATACCTCCTCTATCTGTGAAGTGTCTCGAGATAACTCTTGTTATGAATTGATACTCTAAATTAAATTGAATTGAATTGAATTGAATTGGAAGAAGTTAAAAAGATGTGCCGATTTGGCTGGGAACCTCCGCAGTGAGCGCTGCCCACAACCCTTCTCCCCCATCACTGCTCTAACAACCTTGGTGGCTTTTCTTGCTTGTGTGTTTTTGGGGCGTCCCCACTTCTTTCCGTGCGTGTGTGTGCGTGTGTGCGTGTGTGTGTGCGTGTCTGTGTGTGTGTGTGTGTGTAAATTGTTTAAGATCTACACTTCTCTTTAAAAACCTACCATAACAATTTCTCCCTTTACAGATTACAGAATAATCTATATATTTTAAAATGAAGATCCATTATAAATAAGTTTTCTTTCAATGGAGAAGCTTACAACAGACATTTATATCAAGTATTCTTTTATTGATAAAAGTTATAAATATGAACTTTACTTCAAAGCCCAGGGAAGAGGACGCTCTCAGGTTTTACTTGTGAGTGGCTTATTATAATCTTTTTAGGAACTTAACTGAGACTTGGTGCTTCTTTGTCAAAATAGGATCAAATTTTTTTTGTTTTAAAGCCAAAATAATTATTAACTTCTCCGGGAAAACACACCAGAAAAAAAATAAACGCAGATGAATAGTAGAGTATACATGACTATACATTAATAGTTTATTTTGTTGTACATCATAATGACCTCAGACATACAGTATTGTTTGAGTTCTTAAATATTGTCCATCTTTTACAGTACTTATATTTGTCAATTGATTGGCGGGTCTCTAGATCCATTATTTTGTAAAAAAAAAAAAAGAAAAGAACGAAAGAAAGAAAAAAGGTAAACCAGTTTTATGATTTATTACTTTTTAAAGATTTTAACTATTTTGGTTAATAATTCAAAGGTTTGAGTAAAAAAAGCAGTATTAGTGTGCAGCCAGGTTTGACATTTTCAATATTTCATAAAATATTGAGTTGCAGCTTAAAGGTGTTTAACTGAATTAACTAATCAGACCAATTTTCTGTATGCACTAAAAATTTCATTCTCCCCACCCTTTGGGCCATAAAGCTATCTCCCAAAACCAAATACATCATTCTATTGTGGTAGTAAATACATTCTCTAATACAGGTCATTATATCCATTTCATACGCACACTGTTTTTACTACTGGCAGTGTTGTGTGTAAAAGTGAGTGATCTGCAGCAGCTGGGTGCAGCAGTATCAGTTTCTCAGCATGATAAAAAAGTGTGGGCCGCCTGCAGCTCAGCAGCTAAGCTTTCAGATCAGCTCCACTGATATAATGGCTTCTTTAATCCGAGCCAATTAGACCCATAGGGCATGGGGAGTAGCTGTTTTCACACTGCACCAATTTGCGCTGGGGGTGGGAGGACTGATTGACAGGCAGCCGTGTGAAAACATTGAGACAAATAGGTTATAATTTGAACCCATGGAGAGGCAATATGGAGGACGCAGCCTGCATGGGAGTGGGAGTGTGGGAGTTTTCTGACTTCAGAAACCATCATTCAGGAACATTTGATCAAACTAAAGAAGATAATTAAACTACTTGGACCATTAAAACACATTGACAGTTTCTCCCCAAATGTTGTATATAAACAATTAATCATATAACACAATGTTAATTTATTCTAATATCGTAGTTGTGTGATGCCTTAAAAACAAAAGTTGTGACCACTTGGACACGTTTATGAGTTGTAAGCCATACAACAAAGATTTTTTTGTTATTGTTTAAATTGTTCTATATAAATATTTTACAGGCATGAAGAGATAAAACTGTGATCCCACAAAAAGGTGGTAGATGTTCTTTTTTATCTCTGAAATAATTGCATTAGCCCTCAGATTTACCTTGACCGCAGGTTAGGAACCACTGTTGTAGTTATTGTTAAAAAAATACTAAAAAGGTCTTGGTTAATTAAATGCTAATTTCCTGTTAAAGCAAAACCAGGCGGGTGTTTTCTGTTCAAATACAAAGAAAAACATTTAAACATTTCTGTGAACATCATTTTTTAAATCTAGAAGCAAATCCTCATAATCAACTCCATTACATCTGAAAAATTACGAAATAAAATTGCAAAATAAATCAGCTTCAGGTTGAAAATCATACAGTCACAGCAGGTGATTTGACAAAGGGTTAAACATCTTGATGCTGCTGTCAGGCTCTCAGTCCGGGCAGTGGTGCAAAGCTCCAGCTGGGGGCGCGCTGAGCTGAAGTTCAATGCAAAATGACTGCATGGGAATTACCTTCTTTTCAATATTCAGTATTTGTTTCAGTCAGTGTGATGGGAACTTGTTGGCAAAACTCCTGAGGATTATTGTTGAGTGTTTGTGTCATTCATGATTCTGTGAGGCCGTCTTGTTCTCACAGCTGTTCCTCCGTACTGACCATTGATTATCGTGTGTGTGTGTGTGTGTGTGTGTGTGTGTGTGTGTGTGTGTGCCCCCCCCCCCGGTGAGTGTTTAAATGGTGGTACATTATCCTCAATACACATGTACTTCATGTGTGTAGTATTTTTATATGGTAGTTTTGTTTTTAGCATTTATTATGCAGTAAACAGTAGAGACCTGACAGGAAATTATGGGAGATGGAGATGGGATCCTAGCCAGACTTCAATATGCGATTACACGATCAGCATCTTAAACTTTTACAACACCAGGATGCACTGCGATGTGTTGGTATTAGGGTCTCGCTGCATATCTAGACTGCTCTACAGTCTTTAGATACTTACCCGAAATACTCTTTAAAATCTAACACGAGGAAACTCACTCTTTTGTATAGAGTACTGTAATTCATCATTTTCAAATGGAAATGGGAAAGAAATTGCTGTTGGCAATGCTCCCTTAATAACCACCACCAGTAATGGTGTAAATAGAAGAACATACAAGTGTACAAGTGTTTGGTACAATCAGTGGTAGAGATAGTATTCAGATATTTTACTTAAACATCAGTAGCAATACCATGATATAAAATACGCTTCTTACTTCAGTAAAAGATAATACAAAGTATAATCTGCAAAATGTACTGAAAGTACCTAACCCTGACCCCTGTGAGTAAAAATGTAACTAATTTACATTGTTGTGTAGATTAATCTATAACAATGATATTTTATAAGATATTACAAGATAAGTTTACATGTAAAACCTTAATTTTGTAAAATATCTAGTAGCTCCGGATAACAATGGGGAGTCAAAAAGTACAATATTTGTCTCTGAAATGTAGTGGAGTAGATCTGCACCTGAAAACTGTATTAGAGCAGAGTACATAAGTAAAAATACCTATAGTGTTATGTAAAAAATGTAGTCCAAAAACACATTTTGCCAAATATGACTCAGGGTTCAATGCTCTGGTGGCTTCTGGTGACATTTTGGACACTGTTTGTTCATCATAATTTTCTCTCCCATCTCATTCATGCTTGCATGTACATAATTCATGTAATTTTGAAGGACAGCCCCAATTTTAAACCTTCATAGTCCTTCATATCCACCAGTTAAGTAGACATGTCCATCAAACGTGAGATTGTGACACATTTTAAACCGTGACCTGACATTATACTTACCTCCTAAGTCTTGTTCTTGTGCTGCTCCGAAGCATTACCATGTGAAAGCCCTCAGTTCCTGTGAACTTATTTGACCTCTGACCTCTCCTCTATGTCTCGCAGACAACAACAAATAGCTGCAGCTGCGATGGAGGCTTCCCACTCGCTTCTCACCCACAGACTCCAGTTCAGATTGAGTGGGCCATGTCTGCTCAGTGGCAACAATAAGTGAGTAAGAAGAAGTGATTATTATAAGTGGTTCTGACTTGTTTAGACCAATAATGACTTATTGAGACACATTCTTCATGCTCTCTGAGCATAGTTTAAACATATTGGAGGCTAGACCAGTGTGAGCAGACACACATGCATACACAGTGCGGATTAACAGCAGATTAAAAAAAACCTTGTAAAACTGCAGATATTTCTGAAAGAAGCCATAGGATATTTGATCACCTGCAGAGGGTGCTGTGTTGAATTGACATAAAATATGACAACAAATAAAACGGAAGAATGTGAGGGTGCCATTTGAACCAAGCACATCATGTTAGCTTGCTGGGAAAGACGGTTAATGCATTAGAAAACATTTTTTCTCTCTCGACTAAAATATTCTTATAGCTGATGGATATACAGTAGGTTCAGTTATTGTTCAACATTCAAATTATTTACCATTTTAATGTGATATCTGCAAATACCTCTTCATGAGTGATATTGCCAATATTTAAAAGACAATTTTTTACACTCTACCAAGTCAGGGAATCACAAAACACTTCAAACATGTTCACACAACTACACAAACACACACACTTGTGCCAGACAAACGCATTCCTACACGCAGACATGCAAACGACACGGGTACACACTTTCTCACAGCACCATCCAGACACATACACACCCACAGTGTGACGCAGACAGTTTGAAGGGCCTCATCTCGCCTGCCTTTCTTTGCCTGTCTGCTCTCTCTGACCCAGCCTCTTTATATGTCTAATTAAGTAGTCAGACCCTCCAGTGTGCCATGACGTACTCATGGCTGATTTCTTTGTTTTGTGCCTGTGTCTTCGTCTGGACGGATCGGTTTTATATCGCAATCTTTAAGATGTTGTTTTCCCATCGAGGTCGCCACCCCTGCTGTCAGTGGTCTGGGAGAGTTGAGGAATAATTTACAAAATGTTTAATAGCACCCACAAGACTGTTTTTGTGGGAAGCCAGTAGATGACTTTTAGACAGAGGAAGAAATTTCAGACAATGGTCATTTGTGGAAAGAGTTTCTAGTGAGCATTCCCATGCATGATCTTTGTCACGCATTTATACGCTGAACAGTATGTGGTGACAAAAAGGAAAAGTCAAGAGATTCTTTTAAAAACGTGTGGTCAGTCTGTACTGGGTTTGCAGAGTTTATGCATAATTTGAAAAGCCATCAAGTTAAAATGTGTATCCGTCTGCGGACACGTGTGTAGAAATGCATTTCCACGGCTCACTGGGGATGGACGACACACTTCGTCCTCCTGCCTGTCCCCTCGACCCCTCCTGACTGAGTCCCGACCTATGAGCTTTCATCAAATAGGAGGCCAAGAGGTTAAACTCCGCCAACCAGCAGGTCAACGACCTCTTCATCCAGCTTTGAATTTCCCCTCTAAACTTCTCACGTGGCTTCATTTAAATAGCTGATCAAGGCACAATGAGGTAAATGATTTAATATTGATTAAAGTAAAAAAAGCAGACCTTTTCAGTTTTTTTCTGCAAAACGACTACTTTTAGCGGATGATATTCCTGCACATTTATTTTGTTTGTATCAATTGTATTTTGAATTTAGGACTTTGGTGAATTAGAAAGGAAGTGACCATTGTCCGTTTGCCCTGAGCTCAGATCTCTTAATGTCACACTTAATTCCTAACCTTCTGTTTGTGTAATTGTGTGAACATGTTTGAGGTGTTTTGTGATTACCTGACTTGGTAGAGTGTAAAAATGTGTCATCATTCTGTCCTTTCATATTTGACTGTTTTCTTTAATGTTTGATGGACTTTTGTTTTAGAGCAGAAATAAATGATTGACTAGTATATATAGTACAGTTGATCAACGGAAGATTATTTTATATTTAAGCATTTATTTTCCAAGCATAGATATTCCTTATAGTTCCAGCTTGTTGCTGTTTTTCTTATGTGACAATCAATTGAATTCCTTTGAGTTTTGGAGTGTTGGTCAGACAAAACAAGCATTTTGAAAATGGTAACTCTAAGCTTTAGGAAACTATGACCAGCTATTTTAACTGTTTTTTGACATTTCATAGAAGTTCTTCATTCAGATTAATTGATGATAAAATATAGTTGTTAGTTGCAGCCCTACTTTTGTCTGTAGTGTGATATTTAATCTCTCTACACTGTCTGCTGCATTCAAGTTTTAAATCAAATTTGACCTTGACATTTCAGAGACGAAAGATGAAGCACATTTGACTGTTTGTGATTAGGCATGGGTCGCTTACCGCTTTCAGGGTATACAGCGGTTTCAAAAAGTAACAAAACCACTACAATTTTCCATCATTCTTTGATGAGTTGTCATGGACAGAAAGTGCAGTTTAGAAATCCGTCTCCCTGCCAAGTGTGTCTAAAAATAAAATACATTGTGTTCAATGAAAAAAAAAAAACGAGACATTTCAAAATAACACATTTTAAAGCTGTAATTGCAATACCGGGAAACCGTGGTATTTTTGCTGAAGGTTATTATAGTGTCAAAATCTCATACCGACCTGTGCCTCTTTGTGACCACCTTTTAAACTTTTTTTTTTCTTCTTCAATGAGAAATCTGAAGCAATTACAAATGTGTTTTTTTTTTCCTCTCAGTTTTCAGAGATTTTCATCTTAGATGCGTCTTCAGTTTCACCACAGTAACAGATAGATTTCAACAGTTGTAGACACAGTTCAACTAAGAAAGGATTCTTTCAGAGACATTTTGTCTTCATCACCTCATCATGCAGACAAGGGTTTGCCATTGAACTTGAACCCAGTTCACTCACACCGCCTGTATTCATGACGGTGGCAGCCTCAAACCCTCCAGCATACCCCCCCACCCCCGCCCAGCACCGTGCTTGTCTTTGTGAAGCTGTCTTCCTTGACTTTCCGCATCCCCCGTCTGGCCCTCTGCAACCTCGCTTCCATCTCTGCCCCCTCCCCTCACGCATAGCCATTCTTTACTTCTGGGTTGGGGGGCTCCAGGAGACGGCCCACAGGGACTCGCAATACAGAATGCTAATTAGGCCCTCTATGGCACTTCCCACGATTTTCCTCCCAGACATGAGCTTTTGTTTTGTTATTGGTTCCATTATAATCAGATGGTTCCCGTAACTTTCCTGCTGTCTGGAGCCTGGCTGCAGCGTTGACTGCAGCAGAGGGCCTACCTGTTATATGGCCCTTCTCACATTCAGTTTGGATTTAAGTTTACAAGATCTGTAGTGGTACATCTGTTTGCAGTAACAGTGGGATTTTGCATTTTGGATTTACTGCCAGTCAAACTCTCACCCTAAAATTAAATCTCCAAGAATGTAGCCTAATTTCAAATGTACTGCAATTACCGTAGTGTGAAATGAGAAATGTAAATATGTTGTTTACCTTTTTGAAAATAGACTGAATCAAACTAAAAATCTATATATAGACATTAATAAAGACAATTAACTATGTTCAGGCTAAGGGAAAGCAGTCAGGTGTGTAGAAAATGAACATTGAGATGGCTGCACTAAAAGCAACGACTGTCTTTCCTACATCACTCAGTTTTGTTTGTTCTTTGGGACCACTTCTCTGTAAGGCCATCTTTCTTGTAATAATAATAGAGATGACATTTGCCTTCTGTGATGACTGTATGCTCTTTTTTTAGTTCCTTCTGATTCGAAGTATCTACTAACTGGTGAGCTCTTAAATATGTTAATGGTGGTCTTCCACTTTCTTTCATTACATTATGATTCAGGCTTTCCAATTATACATATAGACTAGGGGGATTTCAAATAAATACAAATTAAATTATAAACATTACTAAACTCTCAACTTCACCAATCTGTAATCACGTTTTATAACTTTTAGTGTATTTAGAACAAGTACAAGTGAAGATATTAAACCAAAAACGCTAGAATGAAGAGTATTTAGTAGAATTAGGCTGATTATAATAGCAGTGGATGCTTGCAAAAGGTATGTCAGAGTTTTAAAATTAAAACAAAACTGAATTTTACATGGAAATGAAACTCCCAAAGCAAAATCTTTTTGTTTGTTCTATCAATTTTGGGCTCCTTCACTGCTGGACAACTTCATATACAGAGGAAGATCGCAGAACTATCATTAAAATGTTCAACATTCAAGCTTTCCTAAAACATGAAATTTATGCTAACCCCCATCACTCTTGTTGTCATAATTTCTGTCCTATAGTGAATTAAAGGACAGTTGTGCATTACGTACGCTTTGATAACAAAGCGTACGTGTTACACCTGAAACAAAAGCTCAGAATTTTTTTTTCTCAAGGCCTTTGACCCCAGCGTGTTTTTCAGCTGAACAAAACTCGCCCTCCAGATCTTTCTAGACGCTGCATGCAGCACAGCAGCAGCTGGATCCTCTGGCCTGTGCCACGCTGTCCCCAACGCAGCACATCATCCAGATGTGACTGATTCTTCTCTGCAAGTGTACAGCGCGTGTAAACATTGATCAGTAATTGTGTTTAGTGTTCATACGGGCATGTTGTTCTCTGCTGGAGCATCTCCGGCTGTCTCTATGGGGGTTTTGTGTATTAAGTTGGTGAGGACAGTCATATTACATTAAATGAAGTAGAGTACAACCACGTCTTGAATTCATGCTGTCATAAAATCCCAATAGACCAAATTCAAACATGTTCCAAAATAGTTCAATACAAATGGATCCACCTAACCAGTTTGTCACAGCTTATGCATCAGTCATTAAATTTACCAAGATTTTGTAATGTAAAGGGAAATCATCTTCAAGTCTGACAATTGGCGTCATAAATATCTTGAAATACATTCTCTACGCTGGTTAGTGCTGGTTGGATTTTAACAGAATTTGGGCGAATGATGCATCATTGTTCGCTTGTGTTTTCGCATTGGAATGATTCTTCCCCCTCAGATTGCTTCACTTACAGGTTAAAAATGTAATATAAATCAAATGTGTGAGTGGATTAGAGTGTCTGTTAAGTATCATGCTCCAGTGTCAGACCTATTGGGAACAGCTGGGTAGGAAAGTAAGAGAGCAAGTCGTCTTTACGACTTTAACTGGTGTGCCATAGAGCAAGGCAGCAAACCACCAACTGACTGTGACCGTTAAGGACTGTAGTGGATGACACAATACCCAAGAAAGAAAGTGTGTAACTGACGTCTTTCATAAATACTGTAAGTGATAAAAAATCAACTAATAGCAATACTTGAATTTTTTTTTTTAAATGATTAATCTACATCACTCTAAATCTAATCTCAATCTAAATCTATAAATGAAGCTCCATGCAGGACAATCATCACTTATTTGCTTTGCATCTTCTGTTGCAAAGTGGGAGTCTGTTTTTTTTTTCTTTCTAAATTGTTGCACTGAGTGTGGATACATGATTTAGGGACTAAACAGGAACAGAAAAGCTCAGAAATGCTCGTTAGTTTTTTTTCTTTGTGATTTAAAATGGATTTTACCCATAACTGACAAAATGTGAATGGCTTTTCTTGTGTTTATGAAACAATGCAGTTTAGTAAATTTTGAGGTAAATTGACAATCCAACAAATTTGTGAAATAATGATTGTGTCATGGTTGATTCTACATCCTTTGCTTACCATATCATAGATAATACTTTTAGTACCTCTAACATACAAACATTGGAAATCCACACAGTTATTTTCTCATTGTAAACATTCATACTTTTATTGATTTCAAATTAACTTCAGTAGAAACGATTGCATAGTACAGATATCAAGCACATTTACAGCATCTTATGTGTACATCCTGCTTATACGACCCCTGAAACAGTAGTTCATAGTGCATTCTAATATAATCATTTTTCTCACTGAATAGTATTAAAAACTGCATAAAATCTATTGCACATATTCACATTCCCCATAGTTCATCAAAACACAATCCTATGTTTTCAAGTATTCATATTAGATTGTCAGAAGAGCTGATTTAACAAATAAAATGTGTAATGAATCCAAATTTTAGTCACTGAGATTGACAATTACTGGTTATCACTGTTTCTAATCAAACCTACTAAAAATACACTTCAACAATAGTACACACATTGCACCTGTGCTCATATAGTGCATGATAATAAAACATCACAATTCTCTCACACAAACTGAACCCGTATTTAGCCAGTGACGTGCAAACTTAACAATACAAGTCATGTGCAAACACAAATGCAAATAGTGCAAACTTAACAAAAACCCCAACCTGTTTCTTTTGCATAGTTAAAAATAAAACAAATATATTGTGGTTTTGCACAAAATGCTTCATGCAGTGATGGTTGCTCTTAATCAAATGTATGAACTAAAAATAAAAAATACAATTTAATTAAGATGTATACACAAAATCAAAAAGATAAAATGTGATGTACATGATAGGTGGCTGTAGCAGGAGCAAAATAACATAATAATTGTTTAGCATTTTAGGTTATACAGTCCTTGAATAGAATTACTAAACACTCTAATATCTAGGTATGAGATGAAATGTGAAACATATACTGCACCTGTCCATGAAAATGGTCAAATCATCTGAACGATTGAAAAACAATTCATAGTTGATGGATCAAGTCCATAAAATTTCTGACATTGCACCAGAAGAACAATTTCCACAGATTGTCAACAATTTGATTGAAACATCCAAAGTTTTACATGAGATAAAGATACACATTTAATTGCTAGCTGTAATAATTACATATGAATAGGATTCAAAAGATAAGTGAGAAAAATTAATGTAAAATTTAGGATTTAAGATCTAAGATAAAATTCCCATCTAAAGGAGAATAAGTTGTTAAACTAATGAATAATAGTAAAAATTCAAAATTCAAAACTGCAAGTATTTTTTATCGTCTTCTAAACCTTTTAAAATTACTTTGAATCTCTAATGACTGAATTTTTGTTTCCTAAACAGCTGTGCAGAGCAGTTTCCGAGAAAACACACACACACACACACACACACACACACACAGATCACTTTGTTGCACTCTACTCTCTCAGTTCCAGCCTCATGATGGCCAAATGTCAGTTTGTCCACTTGTTTTAATCTTCTGTCTTGTTTGTTTCTGTCTTCATTCAGAAACAGATGTTCTGCTGCTGCAGCTGAAAACAGTTACTTTTGTATCTATTACCAGTTTTAAGACCTGACCATTTGAACTCTGCCCACTGTCCGGCTGCTTTCACAAAATCTGTGTGTTTCCTCCAGTATTTTCACGGTTAATGATGTAGTCCTGTGTGCAACAAACATCAGTAGACTCAAGTCACAATCCAAAAGAGTCTGAGAGGCAAAGATCTGATGATTCCCAACTGCAGACTGATCAGAAACCTTAAAAGAAAAGACATAGGACGAGCATTAAAATCAGTCCTCCAATAAGGTGAAAGATAAAGCACAACCACATTTATCTACAGCCTTTTACACTTTGCATCTAGATTGCCCAAGAACATGCAGCAATACAAACAGTATAATCATTGTATAATCATTGTTTTATCATATCCTGGTAAGATGTACAGTTTCTGCACTATGTGGAGCAACAGAACATACAGTATGTGAATGCATTTTTTAATACTGAATTTTATTCATATTAAATAGGTGAACCAGTTAGCTCAAATCTCTACAAAACATCTAGTTACTATTTTCAACGTTATTGCATTTACAGTAGAGTATAGGACTGGAGACGTCTATAAATCTAGAGCCCAGGATGCCATCTTGGTTACTTAAGGCTCAAAAGTATGGCATCTACACATTAAATTAAAAATCCACCGCATCCACATATCCAATACTTGTGAACAATCAGCCTTTTTGGAGAAAGCCAAAGTATTTCCTCTCTAAATCTTGTTCATACTTAGAAGCTCCTAAAGATGTTAAACATGTGAAAGGATTGCTGCTAGATTTTGAGTAAAACATCACGTGCACACACTCAAACTTTTGTGGGACTCTGAGCTAAGCCATGCATAATTTATCTCAAAGCTTGGTATTACTGTTTACTGTATCGCCTTATGAGTGGCCTTCACTGTAAGCTCCCTTTTACTGCCCATAGATGGCACACTAATAACAGAGGGAACAAACTCAACACCCACACAATCAGCCCAGACAGACAAGATCAAATATGGCCCCCAACCCCCAAAAACACCAAACTACAAAACAACCATGTCTGTATTTGCCAGTCTAGACACAAGCTGCTCTTCCAATCACCATCACACCTCCTTCTCCCACTCCTCCATTATCTTTCCTCTCCTCTCCTTTCCTTTCCTTTCCTTTCCTTTCCTTTCCTCTCCTCTCCTCACCCCCACTATCATTGTCTGCGCCACCAAAGTGTTTTTTCCCACGCTTTATTTTTCTTCGTCCTGTTTGCAGCCAGGCAGGAGGAGAAGGAGGTGGGGGTAGAGTGGTGGTGGGGGTAAGAACTGATGGGGTCGCCATGGCAACCCCACATTGGCATGCCCCTGATTGGACTATGTGGTGGCTAATTATTCAGCGCATATGCTTAAAAAAAACAATAAAGTAGGACGTATTGAAATGCAGAGCCAAGCATCGCCGGGTGTGTGATTAACATATGAGCCCAGCGCTGCTTTTGATGAAAGACCCCTCAGTTTCATCGCTCTATTTAGATCTTAAATGCAGTGTTTAATTTTATGTGCATGTTAAATACATTAAGACATTTCTTTAAAAAGTAACCTTTTTTCTTCATAAATGTATTATTTTTCAACTTTTTGTCATGAACTTTGTTTTTTTGAAAAAACTAATTAAACTAATTATATTAATCTATGGGAAGATTAATAATTTTCTTATATGCAAATTTACATGAGAGGATCAACCCAAGCTCAAGATCATCATTGCCAAAACAAAAACACAAGGGCAGCATGCTAATGACAGGCCTCTCTGGGCACTGGCATGACAAAGTCATGAAGTGTGTGTGTGTGTGTGTGTGTGTGTGTGTGTGTCTCAGATGCACTAGGGATCGAGGGTCTGCTGTATGAAAGAAACCCGTGGGTAGGGGTTTGTACAGTATATATGTGTGTGTGTGGGAGGAGGGGTGGTTGAGTTAACAATGGCCCGCATTGTTTACCAATCTCCCTCGTCCATTAATCTGGACGATCCGGCTCTAATTGGCGTTTTGGTTAAGCTGGTCTCCAGACCCCCGTTCCCTCCCCTGGCCTAAATAATGGCGTTACGCCACAAGTGCCGCCACACATTGGGGAGGACAATGTGCCCCTTGTCTGAGGGCCCAGGATAGGATCCCCACCCTCTTCTCTTCCCCTCCTTTTTTGCGCCCCCTGCACCCCCCAAGATAAACCTCACACAGAAACACAAAGAAGGCCTCTCACTATTGAGATCTCACTGTCGCAGCCTCCCAATTCTCATCTGTCTGCCCCCCCCCCCCTCCTTCCAGTCTTTCTCAGTCATTCACTTACTACACTTTTTCCTTCCTGAAGTCACAGGTCCGTCCCCTGTTTCTGGCGGACGTGGTGGGAGTTGCAGGTTCACTGGTCAGGTCATAATACAACAGTGAAGGAGGAGATCCTACTCACTTCTTATTTCCTGCTCAAAGTTGGCTAAACTCCTGCTGTTATATAAAAATACTATAACTAAGACTATTTATCTGTTTAAAGTCAAATCGCAAATTGAAGAAATTCAGAAATGAGTTAAAGTTAATGATAATCCATGTGCCAACATATTTTCTTCTACAGGCCAAATAGGAAGTCCATTGCACATGTGAGAAAACAAAGTGTGATAACAAGCAGAGATTTATGAAGACCACTAAGTTGCTAATTACAGCTCCTTGTGGATGTCAGGGAGTATGTAGGTGTGTTTTTTTTCTTCTTCCACATCATCTGACAAAGCTGTGCACATGCCTGCAGCGTTAATGTTGTGTAAATGCTCCACACAAAATTGTAACTGTAAGAATAATTGAATTAATGTCCAAGAAGCCGACCAGTCAAAAGAGTTTTCACAGCGGCTTGGAAATCCACAAAATGGTCGATCGTCAGCGTCTGCAGCGTAACGACGGTCACAACGAAAGCAACGCAGGAACCGCAGCTGCCCTTATAAATGCCAGCTTGCCGACACTAAAAAAAAAAAGCGACTGGCTCTGCGGTTTCCTCCTAGCTCATCCCTTCCCGTATGTCTCATGGGGGGATCTCTACAATTAACACACTGGCAGTAATTAACACTGTCTTGAGGCAACCAATGGCACGGAAAGGATCGGGGCCAACATGAAGTGGGGGAAGGTGCAGCGCTAGCTATCCACATTCCCCTTTTTTCAGCTGCCATTTTGTGCCAGTCTTAACTCCTAAGATGGTGGCAGGACTGTGACTTGCCGTATGGGAGAAGAGGACAAACTGGCAAGGGAGGGGTCGGAGAAGCTGAGGATTATGGGATTGAGGAGGGAGTCTCTTATTTTCATTTTTCTAATCGGTACATCGCTGAACGGATACCAAGACAGAAGGAAGAGAGAGGCGGGGAGAAAGTAAGAAGCATGATGGTTAGATTGGTGCCCTACATGCAGCACAGATAGAAGAGGAATTCTCCCACTCATGGACACGGACACACACACACACACACACACACACACACACACACACACACACACACACACACACACACACACACACATGTCAGAGAGGAAGAACAAAGTATGTATACAGTGTGGGCGCAAAACAAACAACAGCCTGTGAGGGTCTGTTTGTGTAAAAAACATGTTCTTGATATACGGCGCACACATACAAACACACGTGCCCATGCATGAACACACACACACACACACAAACAACCAGCACAGCCGTTCTCATGGCATGGTCTGCCCCTGAGCATGCAAATGACGTTCATTATGCAAATGCATACAAATCAGAACCAACCATCTGAGAATCCAAGCTGGGAAAAAAAAAAGAAAAGAATAAAATTAAATGAATGGGGGGGGGGAGACGACCATATAAAAGAAAGAAGATGCATGTTGGGATGTGTGCGTGGGGAAAGTACAGTGTCGCTTAAGGTGCAAAAAGTGGTAAAATAGCCTAACTTATGTTTTTTGTCCACCGCAATATAAGGTTTAAAGATATAAAAAGATGGATAAACCTAAAATATTACACATTAAGATGCAGACATTAGCAATGTATAAAAAGATTAATGACCTGGATGCAGAGAAGTTTTGAGAACAGTTCAATATATAATAAAATTCTTACAGCCTTATTTTCACTGATTGAGGGACTTTTCCCAGATGAATAAACGTTGTGCTTCGTCACAGTACGGTGTTGATGGAGTTTGTAGCCTATTTTTTTTTTTAGATCTTTAGTTCCTATAGTATTTATGCTTAACAAAGTTCTACTAAAGATGGTAGAAGTACACACCATCTTTCCTCACTGCTCCGATGATGTAATACTGTTAACTGCTTTTGTTTTGTTTGTCAGACAAAGCTCATTGAGTTCATTTAACGGGAAAAGCAGAAAATCAGATGCAGAAGAGCATCAACCAGTGGGGAGATGCTCCAAATGATGGTAAAGTGCCGCTAATTGCCTCTTGAGGTGTTCTTTGTTTTGTTTCACCTTTCTCCTCACCACTGCTTTGCAGGACATGCTCTCTAAAACCGCACAAGAGCTGCATGCAAATCATTGCCCTTTTATGGATTACCCTGAAGCTCACCAAATACAGCGGAGGTAGTTGTGTATCTTTGCTCTGTGTAAAAAGGAGCTGATGAGGTTACAGCTTCATCATGTCAACCATGTGTAGTTCACACTTCATCTAACTTTTACAACAACAACAAACATATTTCCCTCCTGGAAAAAAAAGATTCAGGCAAGAAATATGTGCTAAAACCAAAATTAAGCCAAGTATATGGCATTGGTACAAAGACAAAATAAAGGCTAATTAGAAACAGATTGAGGCCAAATACTTGCAAACAAAGTGAAAAAGACAAAGGGTGGTGTGCGTGCGTGTGTGCGTTTGTCCGTGCGTGCGTGCGTGTGTGTGTATCTTAAAATCAAATCAGTGATTTTTGAGAGCATTTATTTGAACATCATTTTCCAAATTCTTCTTTTTCAACTTGAAATAACTGTAGCTCATGCAAGCTAATTGCTTCATTCTTCGCTAATGTGTACCTGTGGTGATAACAAATTTATCAGAAAAAAAACACCACACCAACCAGGTTTCCTCACAGGAAACCTAATTTGATTTGATTTGATCCATGGAGGAGGCCTTAAAAAAAATAGAGATGGGATACAACCATGTGAAGGCCATAAATCTCTGAGGCACAATGTAAAGTACTGTAGTAATAGCAAGTAGAATAAAAAACTGGCAGAAATGTTTGTCAGTTTTATGCTTTTTGCATTAGACGCTATCTGAAAATCTAATTTGGCTACACAATTTGGTCTAATCTGGTACAGCCAATCAGATTAAAAACTTGAGAATGACCTTGAAAATAAAGTCCTTGAGTGTATGCATGTCAGCAGTTTAGGTTTGAGAAAAGTCAGCATAGCTTAAATTTGGCCTTACAGTTGTTCTTTAACAGAAAGCTCCAGCCCTGTATGATCTCTCAGTACAGAGACACAGAAGAATAAAGTAATAGTGAAAGAGATTTTCATAATGTACTTTGTTAATTTGATGCATTTTCTCCTGAAGCGAGATGTTTGGAATAGGAAATTATAAATTTAATGGGATGTAATTTATGGAAACAAGGTAAGTTCAAACATAGGGGATATAAATAAAGGTCACTAGACTACTTAGATTCAGTTTTCCAGGAGATAAAACTACATCTTGGATGTAAGAAGTACCATAGTTTGCCCTTTTTTTTTTGCAATATATCTTTCAATCGTAGTAGGTGCATATATTTAGAATTAGATCATTCGATCATTTTGCATTTCAGTGTTAATTTCGTGGAATTTTGGAGAAGGACAAAGAAAACCTTTATCTTTTCTATTACCAGTGGTTTGAAATGAGCCGGCATGAGGAAACATTCACACTACTATCTTGTCACACAGCAGCACAAGCTATACACCACCACTGTAGTAATTCTGGGGTTTGTATATACAACAACAACCAGACTTTTATGTATATTGTAATAATTGAAACGTTTTCTGTAATTACAATTCAAATATAGATTATTTGTGTTGCCTGGTGCAACTTAAGATCCTCTATGAGAGTCCCTGCACCCCCTCCCCTCCCTTTATTGAAATCGGCCCTTATGTAACAGCATCATACCTTCATGTCATTGTCCTGTACTGTAGTCCATCGTCTGAGCCCATTCCTGGTTCTATTTGTGTGTTTTTTTTAACTTAGTTGTCTTCCACCGTGCAGGCGTGTAATGGGATTCTTGTTACTTTCGGTTATGTAGCTTTATGAAGAATGTACGTCACTCATACAGCTAGATAACCAAAGATAACAGACAACCCCTCAGGCCTGCAAACACAGCTCTCCGCCAGCAACACACACACACACACACACACACACACACACACACACACACACACACACACACACACACAACCCCCTAAACACCTGTAAAGACAAACAATGACAGGTAAAAATGCTTAAAGGGGTAATTCACCAAAACAAAGCTACTTTATTATGTTTTGCACATATTCCAGAAGTGGAAATAATGACAATAATAGTCATAAATCTGAAGCATTAATGCAGATGATTTATCACGGTGTTAAAAATGCCTCAGTGAAATGAGATGAAAAACAAGCATGACTAAAGATTCACAAGGGATACTGCTGAGAAAACACATTTTCCAAGCTATTAAGTGTCTTTTATATCACTGAAATGTGAATGGGCTCTTATAGGAATTCAAAACAACGCATTAAAGCCGACTATCCAGTGAACTAAAGACAACAACAATAAAGATATTTATAAGGAGCATCAGAATCTCGGGATGAAATAGCATTGCTGGGAATAATTTACACAAATAGTCCTATAAAGAAAATATTCCAATATGGCTGAATGAAAAAGAAGGGGGATTCCCTTAAAAATTGGACACATTAACTCATTTTAGGAGCAGTTAATACTCAATTACTTCATAAAGGTAGGCTACATAAATGTATTAACATTAAACTTTCACATCCTATATATATAATATACTACAGGCAAAAACCTGATAAGATCAGAAAATGTAAGTAAATCAATATATTTATGGGAATTATTGTGGATATGTCAAGTTTCAATTATTTATATTACATTATGAAGCAATGTTTTCATAGCCTTTATTAGGCATGTATATATTACATGTTTATTTAAAGTATAATTTTATTAAGATCCTTTATATGGAGTTAAGTAGGTCATATAGCCATTTTTCATTTGTGCATAATTTCCATAATACATCATTATCTGAAAATGTTAAACATTAACATCCCTATAGGCAAATGCGTAGTGTGTTTGAGTGTCTCCAAAATGTTATTTATATTATTATACATTTCCCCATAAACTGCTTCTTTTTTTAAAGATAGCTTTTGGCGAGAGCGGAGTGACGTCACTAGCATTGCTGGCTTTCAATTAATGCAGCGAAGTGTGATGCCTAATTAACACACACACACACACACACACACACACACACACACACACACACACACACACACACACACACACACACACACACACACACACACACACGAGGGGGTGGTCTTTCTAACAGCATCGGGAAAATAGGCCACTGCTTCCATCTACAAATCACAAACACACAGAAAGTCTCTAAAAACGCAGATAAAGATATTTAGCCAACACATAATTTCATGCTTAACATTTTATTTTTTACAACTGCTTTCTGAAAGGGGTCAGAGAGAGATTATACCTAGCAGGCTTTGGATTTATGCCAATAACAAAAAAAAAAAAAAATCCATTAGAGATCACTCTGCTGTTTTACGTCTGCAGGCCGTGACACACACTCATTTTAACACGAGCTCACGACTTCAACGTTCACATTCAACGCTGATGACACACAGAGAGCGTACTCTCCTTTATTAATTATTCTACTACCGGTTCCACGTGAGCCCAGTTTTAACGCTTATAACATTTGTGATAACAGTCCTTCGTTCCCTGCCCATACTGCGTGTGTCTGTTAAGCTGCTTCATCACCTTACAGGTACTATATAAATAAAGTTGAATTGAATTATTAATTTGTCCCAATCAATCCTATGAGTGTGTTTAAGTTTTTAAACGCTAAAATTACACTTGGGGATTGCATTAGTTTTGAGTAAGAAGATCTGCTACAATGAACAGAATAACTGTCACGTAATAATCGTTTTATATAATGACGCATGTGCATTTTGCTGTCCCTTTAACATGCGCTAAATACCATAAAATTAACACTATTATTGCAACACTATTTTTCGTGTTATTCAGATCATTGACAGATGCTAATTTTAGCTCTTTTTTTTAACAAAGCGTTCGTGAACTAAAGCAAGCATAGCCTAAATACTGAACACTGCTGACTATAAATTAACAGCTCAAATAAGACAAAATAGCCTACTGTAAATTAATATTATTTTAAGGCTATCTGATTCATTTCCTGGATACAGGCATTGCAGAGACAAATATATCAGATTCTACTCTTTATCGGTGACACGTTTTAGAGTAACTATTTAAAACAGATAGCATACTTTAATCCATTAATAATGATAGAGGAAGATGGGGGGAAACACACTATTACGTCCAAAGTGACTTGGTATACCGCAGACTCTCAAGTCCTTGTTTAAGGAAAACGCTTTTGTTCAAGGTATCTTGTCAGTAATACAGTGAAATATGTTCTACTTTAATAGATTCCCAGGGACATAAAAGTTCGCTGTAAATGCTGCAAAATCTGAGCGGAACAGTCGCCTCCACAAAAGGATCCCGAAAGGATTTTAAAATGATTTCCAGGAGTAGGACTAATCAATTAGTTGTGCCTGCGTGTGTGTGTGTGTGTGTGTGTGTGTGTGTGTGTGTGTGTGTGTGTGTGTGTGTGTGTGTGTGTGACGTAGGCTACTATATGTAGTTTCCTAATTCTGGGTTTTTGTTTGGAGGGTTGCACATGCAGTATCATCCATGAATCCATTATCAAATAAAAAGTGAGATCACTCATAGTCACCTGGAAGTTGGGGGAAGCCCTCATCTTCACTTTTGATGGTGCTTTCAAAAGTTTCTGGGGGGGAGGGAAGAAAGAAGGACTTCAGGATATAGGAAAACGGTCCAAAAAAATCTCCCAGAAAGGCATGCATTCTTTATATTTTGGATAAATAACACAGGGAACATTTCCTCTCTCTCTCTCTCTCTCAAACTTTCTCTCTCTCTCTGGAAAATTCTTGGAAAACACCCTACAGTACGTGGGAAATCTGCCTACTAGGTCACAGCAAGCCCCAGACTAGGTTTATGTTGCTTTGCACCTGCAGCTTCACTGACTCTGCAGCAGAGTGGGGCTCTAGAGATGCTGCTGCAGACAGCGGCCCCTTCGACATGTTATAGACTTGTGTCTCACACAGTCTCCGATACATGTCTTCTAACTCCCATTTCCGTCTCTTATTCGTGGCTTTAGAGGAATTTAACGGGCGAAGTCAATCAACGTGGGTCGTCCATTCTTTTGGATTAACCTGTCCGGTGTTAAGTGCAGGGGTCGTGGTTAGCATACTGCTCATGATAAAGCCCCGATTCATGTCTTCATTTTGTGGAAGCACCCGACTAATTTGGCCTTTGCGCCATCCGGCCTGTTATGCGTTTCAAGGCCTCAGTGATGATGCAAAATATAAGTCCCTTGCAGGTGTAAAACGAGTTTCGTTCCCCTACAAATTCTTTAAATCAGTTTGATTATAGATAATCCAAACATTTAGTAAATACACATCTATTGGGGTTACCGGTTGTCAACTACAGTTTGGCAGCAATCATGAATACATCCCCATACAAATCCTATATATTCAATGGCCTACAATAGAAAATGTTATGTAGCCTAATAAGTACAGAAATAAAACCTACACACGTATGAGAGGGATGTCTTACTACCCACTCATACAGATTAAGCTGGCTTTATGTAAGAGCTCTCCTATGATGGCAGCATATACTAGGCTGCAGGAAGCCGCACGTTGCTGGGTTAATAAAGCCTAAAATAATGACCTTTTGCTTTTCTTTTCTTTTTTACATGCTTCCCCTCCCTGCTTAGCCTTTTAAGCGCGCAATATGTTGACAGCAAATGGGCCAAACACAACACTGAGCTGTGAAAGGCTGCACCGCCCGAGGCCACTCTGACACCGCCACAGGCCGATGTTATACGCCCGTGCATGCAATATTATCTGCAACAAAATAGATGTCTTGTAGGGTTTACCATATGTACAGTTTGTGAACTAAACTTCAAGAAATGGTGCAACATGAACTTATGTAATGGTAATAACAACAGAACATATGGCTGATCCGGGGTCAGCATCACTGATTCAACAGAATTCTTTATTGGTATCAGAGACACTAAACGTTGCCCAGGCATAACTTAGAGTTGAAGATGAAAAAACCCTCTCGTTTAGTGAGATATAGGAGTCCTCTCTTAAAGGTCTGTTCAAAATGTAGGTTAGTGGACAGAAGGATGGGGAGAGAGGACACATTGAGATCCTCATTAATTGGTACAATATTAACATGAATACCACTAAAGATGACTGGAACTAATCTAAAGGCCTTGTGGGAGACAGGAGATCAGATCACCTGTGACAGTAGCAAGAGGAAAACCCACTAAACTCAGTGCTGAAATTGTGGACTTGCTCACACACCTATGCTCAGATTTCAGCAAACTACATTGGACATGTACTGTAGTATCAAGTGCCAAACAAAAGTGTCTGCAGCCACAAGTGTAACCACGTCTGCGCTGCTGCCATCAGATCAGTTCAGCCTTTATCTTAAATGCTGCTGCTGCGCACCGTTCAAACAGACCATAAACTGCCCTGAGAACAGAACAAGCTTCACTAGAAGAAAATGTACATTTAGTCTGAATAATCTGGTCGGCCTGTAGATCCTCACTTATTTCACAACAGGGTTAGACACATGAGACAGTGTGTTGCAGCCTAGACGCGCCTGTGCTCGCCATATAAACCCTCTCCTGCACCGCTCCTGAAGGATTTTGTTAAAACTAACACACTCATATGCCACCAAATCACTCATAATACATAACAAGGTTCTTACTGTTTCCTCCTCAGATGCAGCAGGGTGGGTTGCACTGAGCTTGGGTGAGCTCCTGGTAACCAGCGGTCCCTCCGGACGTGCATGCTGGGAGCCAAATGAGCGCGTTTATGAGCAGCGTATTGAGCTTTGTGGCGACGGCGCATCGTGACGTCCCACTGGCCCCGTCCATTTTCTAATCTAACGGGTCCGCTTGTTTCTTTCCTTGCATTTCGTCGTACGGTTGTCCTCCACATCCCCAGCCCCTGTCCTCCCCTCACCAAGTAGGGGAGTTGGGGCTGTCCGCCAACACGGCTACATCTCCACCACCGTTGTCTCCAAATGGTTTAACATCTCATTTGTCTTCAATCATATACGCCGTCCAAGGCCCACCCCCTTGTGAATCAGTGAGGTAACACTGTTCCCACCCTCTGAGATTTTTGATATTATGCAAGACGGCCGATGTAATTATAATAAAGACCTATGGCAGCGTCTCTCACGCCCCCCAACAGACGCATGCAGAAGTGCATGGTGGCACCATCATTCATTCAGCCACCAAACATCATTCTAATTCCTTTAGAGGTTTTCAGTCTCTGGTGTGTGTGTGTGTGTGTGTGTGTGTGTGTGTGTGTGGTGTGTGTGTGTGTGTGTGTGTGTGTGTGTGTGTGTGGTGTGCTGTGCATGTGCGTGCGTGCGTGCGTGCGTGCGTGCGTGCGTGCAAACGCTTCATCTGCATGACTTCATCATACCATATCCATATAATAGCCTACCGACTTATACATAGTTGTTTGCATGCCAGTGAAGATATCACCATGTTTCTATTCCAGCTTCTTTGTTAGTATAATGTGCTCATTAAAGTGATCATATCTTGCTTATGATTTACCTCAGCATCATGAACATCATTGTACAACTTTGGGCTATTCTGCTGTTATATTCTATAATTTTTCAAACTGATTGTAAACCAACACTGGCATTTATTCATGAACCTATTGCAGACTTCCCTATTAAAAGAGAACATATAATTAGAATTAAATGTGAAAAGTCATGTCTTTTTGTTTTTGGCTTCTCACCAGAACTGACATATCTCTAAGATGTTTGCTGTCTGCAGCTGAAACTAGAGACAGACTAGAGAGGCGCTTTGGCTTGGCTAATTATCATGATAATCACACCAGAAATCTTTTGACTCAACGAAAGACGGATCTTCTCAAACGTTATTGTATGAGGTCTCAGTCTTGTATGTGTACATAGCAGACAGTGCTGATCATTTGCATTTAATAAAGTTAACTCAGTCATGTTGATCTGTCTAGACCACATCAATTGTGTAGAAATGCCTTCACACACAGATTCTTGTATTCCCCACACTGCAAAAATAATTTTTCTACAGTTACACTACAAAGACATACAATCAGTTATCAAGCATGAATAGGAGGACATTTTGGGTGGCCAAGTTGTGAATGCATGTGAACACTTACCAGCCAGTAAAAAAGCTTTTGGGTCCATTTATTAACAACATATTAAGCGTTTATCACCACCGTTTAGGAAAGCAACATTATAGGCTATTGGAGTTTTCTTTCCACAACCTGGCAACCCCTTAATGTGTTATTAATGGCATAAAACTGATAAAGAATCAGTAAATGATGTATCAATCATAAACAAAGCGATTAGTTGGCCTTTAATGTATAACCACTCTATTAATGGTTGTTTATTAGTGGTAAAGTGAAACCATAATGATTCACTATGGAAAAATACTTTATACTTTACAGTGTATAAAGTCAACATTATGCTAGGCTAATTGCTACTTGTCAACAAAGCGGAGTTGTAGTTCAGTTACTATATTTGAACTGCTGCACAGAAACAGAAGCTTCAAACGCTAACTTATTAATCTCAGTCAAGTTAGGTTTAGTAAGGCTACATAGCCCCAAATCACAAGTTGGTCTTAAATGGCTTTATAATCTATATTGGCCATCGATTCAGACAAGGAAAAACTTCCCAAAAACTCAAGAAGAGCAACAGTGGAAGGGGTCCCTCAACATGCAAGCCTACAGAAAAGACAAATATATAAAAAGTAGAATCAGGCTACAGAATAAAGAAACAAAGACACAGTATACAACCAAAAACTACAAAGTAGTATAGGCTCAAAGAACTAGAGCTGCCAATTTTCAGAGCAGAATTACTGAGAACTTGATGTAGCCCCAAAAAAAGGAATCCCAAAAATAGTGGAGAATATTAGTGTCATGGATTATTAGGTTATTCTTATGTAGCCTAGTAATCAATATGGTTGTGATGGAGATAATTTCAACTACTTTATATTTCTGGGTAATCTACTGTAAAACAACACATCATATGTTATGTGTAAATCATAGCCTATTTTGTAAGCTATAGGCCAGCAAGAGCAGTGAGGTAAACGACTTGTAACGTGCATACGGTGGAAATAATCTAGAAAAGTAGCGAGAAGGCACTAAAGCCTACTTTAATAGTTGCATACCAGCTGATCAAAAAGCTGCATAGTTTTTCTTGACGGGGAGCACATTTATAAAATAAAAGTAAAGTGGTTGATTGATTGAAGTTATGTTGCCACGGTAACGACGGCAGCATCCAACTTTTGTCGCCACAGAACTGATTCTGAGAGAAACGCAGGCCTATAGGCTACTATTATTTCCACTTTACTTGGTTTGTACAAAGTCATAAAAACACAATAGCTTGTTGCCCTGTTACTTAGTGTAACGCGTTACACGGGCCGTGAGAAGCAGACAGTCTTTTGGCTGGTGGGTCACAGTCTGTCTCAGACCCTCCGACAGCAGTTTACCACCCTCCACTGTCCCTCCATTGTTTTACTGCTGCCAGCCAGCCACACACCATGCACGCTTCACTGCGCACAGAGGCGGCGTGCCTCGCGACATACAATCAGCTTTTACGCACGTCGACAAACATGTTAGCACAATCGATTTGTACAAACACGTCACCTGTTATTAATGTAAATATGAGATGTAATTCTTTCGCCTCACCACAAGGATTCAGTGTGTAGGCTATTGTGTCTAATGCATGCAGGGACTCTAACACCCTTTCACCCCAACGTCGCGCCAATATTCAAATTGGGGTCCTTTGATTTGATTTGAATAGGAGAGTAATGAGATATGGTGGTGTATAATAAATGAAAATGGGGGTACTTCATGAGATTGAAGGCCTGCTTCACAGTTACCAGAGTTATTTCAGAAATGTTGCAAGAAATTAGAGGTTTGCATATATATAATTTAAATTAGGCCTATTTTTATTTTATTTTTTAAAGAAAAAAGCTTAGCAAAAGCTAATGGTCCTTTGCTTGGCAATAGCCTTTGACCCCCAGCTTAATGTAAAGAATAGTGAAAGATGTAGAAGTGTATAGGAGAATCTAGTTGCTGTTAAAATACATTAGGCTATATTTCACTGGATTAGATTTTATGAAAGCTGAAGCTCTTCAGAGGATTGCATGAAGTCAACAAGTGGTCTATGAAGAAGGACCACCAGCATGCTCTCCCTCCCTCTCAGGGGTCGGAGAACTCCTTGTTGCCAGATATGTTTGAGATCATTTACCTGGCGTTCCTCCATGTGTCAGGACAGTCCTAATAAAACTTCAGCTAGACATCTTAAATGAACCTTGAACATGCACATCTCCTCCTTTTTATACTACTCTGGTTATATATAGTGAAATCTTGTTTTGTGTTGTTTATTTGTTAGTGTTTTTTAAAGGATTCTATACCAAAATAAAAAAATAAAAAACAAAGAAATGCCGTAATCAGCTAGTCTTCTTGGGGTCCTAACACAGGACAATAATAACACTCAAAATACAAAACCAATAAAAATAAATAAAAATAAAATAAGAGTAACAAGGTTTTACTAAAGTCTGGAAGTAGGTTTTAAAAGATATACACTGAACAATCTCCTGAGTGAATTGGGAAACTGATGTGACCACTCCAGGCATGTCTTGTTTTTTTAGAAGTAGAATAATAGATAATCGGCTTTATATGCATGATTTTGAAAAGTGATAGTGCACAAAATAAGCTCTCTCTGCTATTATCCTGCGATAGTGAATTTCAACGATGACGATACATGACAGAAAAGACCTAGACGAGCCTCTTATTATTCCTGTAGCTGATATAAAAGTTGACAAGAATATATGGATGGATGGACAGACAGACAGACAGACAGACATTGTATTTAAGAAAAACAAAATTGAATTTGTGCTTTCAGTTATCCCAAGAAGTGAAAAGAAACAAGCCCAGCCTGATCTGAATGCGGAGTAGACCGTTCCACAGTCTCAGAAACAAAGCTCCAGCAGGCAGAGGCGGTGTGGGTCGGGATCAACAGGCTTTTTGTTTCGAGCTGGTCGACAGGATATAGGCCTCCCGGTGCTGCATGAGTCACTGAATGGAATAAAAGTCAAAAAGACACTTCTTGTAATTCTGAGACCAACACGTTGATTTAGGCACAACTTAATTGGGTAAAAGTTTAAATAAACACAAACGTTTTATGAAATAAACAGAATAAATTTCTGTTTGCGCATGACTCAAAGGTTTAGACCATTTAGCAGCCTGAGAGGTTGTATTTCAGCATCTTATTTAAGAACAATTGATTCAGTTAAATAAACTAACCACTGTCCTCTTTTTGTTTCTGTTAATGATGTTTATGCACGTATTTTCAACAATCGACCTTTGACATCCTATCTTCAATTCTAAACCCCAACAAGTAACCTATTTGCTCATTTTCAAGCTAGTTTTTTTTATTATTATTTCACGTTTTTCTAAGATAACGCATTTCGGAATAGCCCACATAATCCGACTATTATTTTGTATTTCATTTTTAATCGTTAGGATTTCTCCTCCTTTCGTGAAGTTGCAACAGAAAAAGGCCAGCACTTTATCAGGTGAAATGCACTATCGTCTAAAAAGGCTGCATTCCCTTTATTCTCACTTTTTATATCTGAAATTGGCGACTATACTTCACATTTTCAAATATGTGTTGTTTAAATATTTGGCTTTAGAGTCGTGTAATTCTTTGATTGACTATTAATCTGGTGAATAATTTCGGATGCCCAGCAGCACAAGTGTGACTCACAAAGCTGCTTCCATCTAATTACTGTTCACTTTACTAACTAAAATATTGGTTAAAGAAATATGACACTGTAGCCCATTAAATATATAGAGAAAATGCATTCTTTTAATTAGTTTTTATTTTGTGCACAAGAGATCAGCAGATAGAAAATCGTGTTTCTTTCAAATTTAAAAGCGCCATAAAATCAAACACATCGATTTGCGATGAGGAATCTCAGCATGATATTTTCAGGTACAGCGCATGCCTTCTTGGACGTGCAGCAGATGACAAATCTTTCTTGCAACGTGTTTTTGTTTTTTCGCCAGAGTTTTATGCATTCTTATTATTGGGGGCCGGCTATAGTCTGCTCCTTTTTGCTGCTGTGGTCTTGATCTTAGCCAATATCAGAAGAGTTGGTAGGTAAACATGTTTAAATCCCTCAGTCCACTACTACAGTATGCTATGTAGGCTATTTGCGGTGTTTTCAGTTGAATCAGATGTTTTAATAGGCCTACGTTTTTCTGAGTGAACACTAATTAAAAATATATATATCAGCGTAGCGAGGTGATAGTAGAGAGCTGAAGTCACTGCAGGATGCATGTTTATGTGTTCTCCTGCTGCCATCATGAGGACATTGTGTGTATTACAGCGTCACCACCGTGGATCATTAAATCCTAGTTATCTGCTGCCCCTCCTGGCCAAGGAGCGTACAGTCAATGATTAACTTCAACTGCTTTTGTGCACCTATAATAACACATATGCTTCTTATCCCCATACATTATAAAATGTATAGGGAAATTGCATGTTTGTTTTTTTATAAATGTAACATTTTCTTGAGGAAAGGTGCCTGCCAAATAAAAGCACTAAGTCTACTACAAACCGATGGAAAACACTGTGACTGTATATGTTTTTAACTCCAACAAGCATGTGAAATAACAAGGTATAAAAATTACTTCCTTGTGTCTCCATCCATATCCAATTTAATGATTTTCTGATTTTGTTACTTGTTGTTTTGTCAGTAATCTGGTTTTATTCTTGCTTCATGTTATTTGATCCATATTCAAACATTCTTCTGTAGACTGAGCCCAACACGGCTGCTGCTTTATCTATGAAATTACTTGCAACTGAATTATGAGAGTTCTTTTTTTGTAGGTCTAGATGTTTATGGGCACATTTATCAGTGAAAATGCATTTATGAAAAACACAAACTCCCTGCAGCAATAGAAGGGAGGCATGCTAAGGGAGAAGAATAGAAGTCAAGAATAGGAAAAGCCATGTTGGAACAAAGAGGAAATTTAAAATGTGTACTGCACTGTGTCAAGCTGCCTCCCTCTGGTCAAATTACTTTTTATTGTTTCTTTAGAGTAAACAGTAAATGGTCAAAACATAGACAGTATTTAACTCACCAATACATCTCTCTACAAATAGGCTCACATTCAAGATTTCCCCTTAGAAAAGTATTAAAGTAAAAGTACATGTTGGGCGTAATTGTGCCTTTCAGGAAGTCCTGTTATTATATAATATATCATATTGAAATACTATTACTGATGGTCTAACAAGTAAGCAGCATTTTAATGTTACAGCTGGTGAAGGTGGATCAGATTAGAACTACTTTATGTAGCCTACTGTTGGATAGTTTCATCTATAGCACAGGAGCCTATCATATTTTATAAATGTATCGAGTTTTGTTTGGGAAAGTTAAATCTGTAAAGTAACTTAAGATATCAGATAGATGTAGAGTAAGAAGTACAATATTTTCCTCTGAGATGTAAAAATGTAACATGCTAAGGCTCTGCCATTGGCATGGCTAAGAAATGTTTTTTTCCCCAGTTAGACTGACTGAGATCCAGATGGAATTTGATAAAACTACTACTAGCTTTTTCAAGAGTTTTCAAACATATCACCCAGTCTTTTATCAGTGGTTGAAGTTTGCTCAGTTGTGATTGACGTTGACTAACTTGGATTAATTTATTTTTTTTAAATACGAGATTATGAAAGAATAACGTCATGGCAGAGTGGAGTGCATGTGGGCAGCAGAGTGGGGCAAACATGCAAAGAGAGCACTTCTGCTTGTTTTTGTCATTACCACAGCGACCGTAAAGCCCATTTCCAGGCCTGTAGATGGGACCCCTCAGGTTTGGTCTCTCCTGATGATGGAAACACATTTGTCAAACAGTGAACTTGCTTGTTATGCTGCCCTTTGTTCAGGTTGCACATGTGAACAGGATGACTCGATGATTGAGTTGGCTGCATAACTCAAACCGCTATTTGCTGGAATATTTACGGTACACTGGTGGAATTATAACTTGTATTTAGGTTTGTGCAATATGACGATTTAGATATGTATTGTGAGACAATATGCATTTGCCAACTATCGGGAAGTTTTGCCATGTGGTTGTAGCTCTCTTTTTCACATCTCTGGTTGTATTAGACTGTTGCATCAATGCAGAACCTTCCAACCAATGCACCTTGATTTGTCAGGTGTTTGTATTTACGTCCAGTACAACAGTCTTCTAATACATTATGAGTACTTTGGAATTTTTACAATATTAAATATTTGTTGTTTATTTCAACTTTAAGGTAATTTTTAGGCTGTTATTAGTGTTGTTATTGTTGTCACATTGCAGTATTATATTGATATAGTATATACATATAATTTGTGCTAGCAGCACATACGCTGATCTTAGTAACAGTGGCATGCTGTTAACATCCTCCTCACATATTCATTGAGAATACTATCATGGTTTTGAAAAAAAAATTGAACAGCATTATCAAATAAGCTTTTCACCCAGGTAGCACATCTCTTTACAAAATCTCTTTTCAGAGACGCTTCTATAGACTCTTCACAGTTTACTCCCTCTCTTGAGGAGAGAGTGTCCATAATAGAAATAAGTTTTGGAATTTGAGTAATCCTTGACATTTTGTAGATTGATTCGGCGGTCTCATGTTTTATGATGAAGAAAAAACAAAATGAGAGACTTGTTCATATCCTTTTTTGAATAAGAGTCTCTGGTTTTTCATATTCTTTTACGGCTCAATTGTTTCAAACTGTTAACCTTGTAATTAATATGCTCTACCAACAGCAGCCACCACACTAAATAGTTAAAGCTATTGAAGTGTAAACCCTCAGCTGGTTTAGAACATTTAACACATGCCCACTCTGTTCTTTTGAGGAGCCTGAGGCCAATTCTTTCTGGAGTTTCTTCAGCTAAACTTCCTTCCTTTGCGGCCTGATCTCTCTGCCCTCTGTACCCTGCATTTCATTTGTTATGTCTGCCTCTGGACACTATTATGTTAGAGACTTTGAGTTAATACTTTCCGCTGGATTTGATTCAAATGACTTTTATGAACTTCTCAAAACTTGCAGGTCATCATAGGATTCTTGAAATTCTTAGCTGCTTTTCTTGGAGGCGTTTAGATCCCTTTACATGTTTTTTCTTGTTCTCTGCTGCTTAACTATTCTGCTTTACCGCTCTCCTTGTCCATAGTGATGTACATGCTGGAGCTGGGTGTCCATGACTTATGGAATCTGTAAGCCTAATGAAGTAGCTTGTGGGTTTGAATCCGACAAAGTTCTATTCCAAGATGTCTTGTATGATTAAATTTTTCAACATGTAGTGTTTTATCTCTTTCAACCGCTTTATTCCCAGTGGTACGAAGCATTAGATCTGATACAGCACTTGTTTTTAAACTAGGACACACATTTGCCTTGTAACCCAGAGGAATTCTGGCAGCACGTTACTAGAAATGCAACGTAAAAGCAATTTTTGTTTTGACTCCCTTGAGAGTCAGTGCTCATCAGTGCAATCTCAGTTACAGGTGAACTGTGTCCACTGGTTTCCCACTGGTAGCCTATAAGAGCCAACTGTCATGACAGAGATCATTTAATATATCATAACATATTTAAAATTTGCAAATGGCCTCCAACTGTCCTCACTACCTGTGCATTGTTAATACACCTTGTCACCTCTAAATTGAGTAAATAGTTAAACCTAATGGCAAATGCACTTATTTGCTTGAGTTAGACAACTGATATGTCATGTCAATACGGAGCTTTAGAGGTGGTACACCAAATAATTATTTTTATTTCTTTTGCACTGAGATAGACCAGATTTTCCCCTTGTTTTAAGTCTGTATGCTATGCTAAACTAGCTAAGTGGCTAAACAAAGTGCATTCAAACTGCAATTGTAATGTCCATTGGCCTTCATTTGTTTGCAATTTGAACTGTGAAGATAGCCTTCACCAATCTCTTTCAGTTTATATCAAGAACATACAACTTATTCTCATCTCACTATTTTGATTTTTCCAAAATGTGGAACTGTTCCCTGAATACAGTGCAGGTAGTAGAAACAGACAGCTTCATCATACACTCAGAGACCCAGATACCAACCATTAATCCTGTTGTAGAATAAAAAATCTGTTCTCACGGCAATAACATTTATGTTCAGTTATAAACCTTCTGTTTTAAAATGCAAAAAAACGTGTGACATTTTTAAAAAAGCTCAGGGAGACAAAAGCAACAACTAAGTTATTTAACTGAAGTATAAAGTATATAAGTTTCTCTTTCACACAATGCAAAACTCCTTCAAAGCGCCTGTCAGTGTTTCTCATTAAAAAGAATTGGACAGATACTGCTGCAGCAAGCTAACAAGCTATACTGTCACATTGCAAAACCCATTTGAATGACATTGGGCGCGATAATACATTTTTCTGTCTGACAAGGACAACAGACAATTTTCAGTATCTTGTCACAAACTGCTTGTTTGTTCTGATCAAAACAACATTAAGTGCACCCTGAAAATTAGAATCAGCTTTATTGGTCAATTCTGTTAACACATACAAGAAACAAAGCTCCTGTTAGAACAAATGTACAGGAGGACACAAATGCAGGCTGCAGCTAAACAAATAAAAGCAAACTTATAGTTAATACTGTATAGGCTATAAGGGCAAGAGCTGGACAGCAAACAATCTGTGTACAGGTGAGCTTGTTACTGTACAATATAGGCTACTGTAAAAACAGGGTTGTGCTACAAGACGTAGCACAACTGGGGTGGCTGAAGGGTGCAGTTTGGCAATAATTGTGTGGTAATTGGATTTAATTTATTTTTGTTTGGGAATAGTTGATATTATACTTACATGGTGCATTTTCCAAATAAGTTACTGTGTGATCACAATATTGAACAATACATTGGAAAGTATTTTTGGCTGGGGTGCGTGGGTTGAGTTCGGAATAGGGATGCACAGGTCATGTCTGCATAGGCTTACCTGCATGTACCTTCATAGCTTACCTGCATCAACTGGCATAGGCCTATGTCAATTGTATGTGTGTTGCACTATATTACACAGTGTAGGCCTATGACTGTGTTGCTTTTTATCTAACACATATTTTGGACTTCTCAGCTTATTTAACTGTCCATGTGTCCCTTTACTCTACATAGGCTATAGCTCTTTTTTTTAAAGGCGACTAGTTTAAAAAAAAAAAATAATAATCATTTCAGCAGACTATTTTATACCATACCATAACGTCTGATGGCATGCCACATGATAATTTAGACGATTAACGCCTGCCAACACTCAACATTTCTCTATTTAACAACCAGGTCCTAACGGTCAGTTATTCGCCACTTTACAGGGCTGTGATGCTTACAGACGTGAAAAACAAATGGCCTAGCGGGTTCTCTTATGGAAAGCAGGCAGGGCACAGTGGGGTTACAGTGACATTTTCCCCACATGCAAAATCATGCAAAAGGTAAATACTGAAGCGGAGGGATACAAACACTATTGCAGAACATGGCCGTCACCTCCGTCATGTCCTCTCGCAAAGACCAGCCCATTTTTGCTACACCGAGCTTTGATTGGACGAGAGGTTGGCACGTCAGCTTCTTATTGGATTTTCAACGGGTCAATCACGGGCTAATGTCAATGACGTCGATCGTATACTGGGTACGCGGTATGCCTGGGTGGACAGTATAGTTACTTCAACATTAAATGGAATAAAATGCCGCGGATTTATGTAAATAGAGACGTCGCTTCAGCGTAATTAATGAATGCTTCTTAATTAAGACATTAAGACGTCGGGAGCGCGGGTGACTGGCTTATTTTCGGCTTTTTATCACCAATATTTCAGGGTAAGTGGAGTGATACATTTCCTTCCTGCGTCTTTTCTCCTCGAACAGATCAAACCCAGCTAGCTTTCAATATAGCAAAGTGATTAAGCTTTACTGTACTGATTTATCTTACATAGAAGAATAGTTTCAATTTGAATACAAATGTCTGTTATGTGATTTAAAGTACTGCGTGCTATAACGTTAGCCGAGTTATATAGAGAGTGTAAGGAAGGCAATGGCTATCGGTCTCGTAACTTGAAAATTGTGAAATGGCCTGTTTAGATTAGCATGTCCTTTTGCTCTGTATATTAACCCCGGTTGTGGTGTTTTAACTGAGGGTATTAGGTTTGTCAAAAATCAGGACACACGATTTGATAGCAGTCTTAGCTTCCAACCTGTCAAATTAGACCCTGTCTAGGGTACCTGTCGGCCGTCAGTGGGCCTACTCAGTCTCCAGACTCCCATCTGTCATGATGTTCGCAGCTGTTCCAGCTGCATTTTCCAGCTTCCTTCTAAGCGCCTCAATAAAAATAATATTTTCATGCCGTGGTTTAAGTTTGTGTGTATTAAGTTGGTGAGATTTTGTACAAAAGACAAACTAATATTAATAATGCCAGATGCCAAGCGACGGCGCTGTTGGCAGGCAAAGGGCATTTGCATGGCATTATTCACTGTAAGGCTAACTGCATTCTTTAACATGCACTGTACCGTAAGAGCAACCCTATTCAAATTAGGGCACTGATTATGGTTTAGCATGGGGCTATATGCATTCAGTGCACTGGGAATCAGCAGTTATGAGTTTTGGTGCTATCCCAGGGTAGATACCAAAGATGTTTGGTAAGAAGTAGGCCAGTTTGACAGAGTGAAACACCACTTTCCATCCCTGCAGATGGACTCATGTCAACATTTAAAGGTAGTACAGTCCCAGTGATTGAGAGCATAGCTGACACATTTCATCAATCAGTTCTCAACCAGCAGCATGTTTATTATAATTAAATAAATAATATATGTGTTTTGGATTTACTGCTGAATCCTTATTTTTTAGATGTCAAAGCCAAGTCCTTCATATCCCAAAGATTCCCATTTCTCTTTTTGCCTCGCAGCAGGATCAACAACTTGACTGCCCAAAACCTTTGCTACAGTATCAACACATCAACAGAAGTATTTTAGTAAAACACTTGAAATAAGTGTTGAAATTTGCCGTTGATATGGGTTGGATGTTGAGTGGACAAAGCTCTAGTGGTTGCCGAGATCAACAGAATTATATCAACCAAGGGTTTCTCAAAGTCCACAGCAGCATAAGATTGCATTCAGTTCTTGAATTGTTAGCACGATTTGTGTATGGGAATTTTAACTTTTGTTTCCCAGGTCAAATAGAAAACAGACAACGAATCAAACAATTAAAGATATTTGTTGACTTTGTACAGATATATATTCTATCAATACCATAAAAAAACATTTAATTTTTCAGTTAATGATAGAGGAGAGACCAGATTGGATGAGAAGTTTTAAAAGGATTTGAAATAGACATTTAACCACTAGGCATATAAAAACACTAAGTGTACAGTAAATGCAGTGGCAAAATCTTTTATTCCAAGTTTCATTCCTATATGTTAGTTGAAATACTTAAGGGATAATTATTTTCTTCTAAAAAATGTATCATGGTGATAGGATTTACATTTGTATTGTATCTTTTAATTGTGTCAAGTGCAAGAGGCACAAAAACCTCAGGTTTTTCATGGGAGGCCTTCATTGACCTGCCTGCTAATGTTAATTTTATAGCAAGACATGAGGGGGAAATAATATATTGCGAAAGAGTTTAATGAGACATGAAAAATAAGTTATTTTTAAACTTGTCTGTGTAGGCATTATGATTTGAGTAGATGTTTTTATGGCAGTCAGTCAACTCGTAATTTGTCTCATATTTATTTTGTTGTTGGTCACAACAGCTTATTATCAAGTGGAGACTTATTTTACAGCTCCAACATAAAACAAAGGCCATTTACAGAACTACAAAATATGGTATGTTTCTACTGTTCAAGGAACAATTGGTCAGTATGATATTCTATGAAAAGCATTAGTCATGGTAAATTAAGCTAAAATAAATAAAGTGGTCAATTAGTTGGTTGACAGAAATGTAGTCAAACTATTTTGATTAATAGCCAGTAATTTTTTAAAGAAAAAATGATCATTATTTGTTTTCAGCATCAAAAATTTGCATCAAAAATGTTTAGCATGAAAAAAAAAGATTTTGAAGATTGAAATTATAATGGACATTTTCCCTATGTTCACTATATACCCTATTTGACACTATATACAAATCTGCCAAGAAAATCATCCACATATTGATCAATATTAAGAAAATTTTGTGTAATGCTTGTAGGTAGGGACGTAATGATGCATCTTGAATCAGTTAAAAATCAATTTAAATGTGTAAATAATACAACCGGATAACATCAAAAATGAATTGTGATGTAATTTTTAAACAGCCCAGGGCGTGACGCTATCTAACATTACACAGCAGGTAACGTTAGCCTGCCGTTAGTTAGTAACGTTAGTTGGCTTAAACACAGATAAAACTCAGTGACAGCTAAACGGTGCAAAATGTGGCGGTATTTTACTGGACACCAAGACATAAGTCTGCAGGTAAAGACACAAAGGGAGACTAGCTTGTGACTAGTTTTGAGGTAATCTGGCCACTGCCGCTGTAAATAACAACTCTGTAAGCTTGTGTTGCGTTTATTGTTGTTGTAAAATACCCTTCTGCCATCTAGTGTTTCTTCTGTTTTTTCATTGTACAGAAAATGATTGGTAATAAAAGTTGTTCTTATAAGTTACTGTTATTACATTTAATCATATGGCCTTAGCCATAAACAAGCCTTTCTTTAATCTTTTATTAATGTTTTTTATTCAAGATAAAATGCTATGTGAGTGCAAATCAATGGTTTTGTCCATTTTTGGGGAGTGGAAATTGAGCCATTAAGGCCATCCTCAATCCCTGTCCGAGAGCCGTGGATGGGCAAACTTCACTGCAAGTCACGTTTGAGGCTTGACCATGTATGTCAGGGCTTTGCCACATTTCATTGGCTAGTGCATAATCTGCTAAAGGTCATGGCCACTAATTACACTCCTCCAAAACAGACAGATGTCTACCTAGAGCTTAATTGTGCTCTCCTTCATCTGAAGAATATTCAAGGGTTCCATAACCATCATTCGATGATCACAATGATTCAAATAACAAGTGCATGGCTCACTTTTTTACCTGAGTGACCAAATGTATGCCCTCTTAAGATAATGAGGCAAACCGGGTCCTTTTCCCCACTATTATACATTTCTATCTATAGTGTCTTTAAATTGACATGTCAACAGTCTTTTCTGCTCTTTTGGCTTCCCATATGTCACAGTACGGGCTTGGTTTGGCTGCATGCAGGGCTCAGTTTTAGTCAAGCGGTGACCTCATTATATGCCGTCCAATCAGTCCTCCGGCCAGCTCCTAATTGAGCCATCAGCTCCTTAAGGGGGAAGAGGAGGGATGAACGTGTCAATTACAGTAATGAGGGGGCAGCCATGCAGAGGGCAGTCAGGGAGAGGGAGGCAAGACCGAAGCCTTGCTTTACAGTTGATGGTAATGAATGATCCATGATGGTGTCCAGCACCGCTGTGAATACCAATATATTATGTATGAAAAGCGCCATGCAGGCGCAGCACAGACCACATAATACATTATTCTTGCTTTGGAGTAGTGTGTTAGTTTTGCAGGCTGTCCAAAGTAATTGCTAATCTGTATATAATGTTATTTGATAAGAGAAAAATGATACTTTTACTGCGTAAATGAGTAACAAGAAGCTAGCGATTGTTCTGGTGCCAGAATGAATGGTAATAGGGAAAACACTGAATTTAATGTTGAAAGAAAAATAAACTGTATTACCTCACAGCCGACACCTGATCCACTTAATAAGGTCAGTATTGGTGCCAATACCAATCGCATCGGTGTAACCCTTGTGAAAACTAGTTGGCAAGCAGACAATAAAGTGAGAATGGATTGCTTAAAGTAAATATGATTGATACAATGGGCTAAAGTTTCATATGCCGCTGTTGACGTAATACGTGGCACTGATAAATGACACTGAGATTTAAACCTAATATGAAGGTTTTTATTACAACTTCTGATTAATTCTCAAGCTGAATTCTCTGAAGTTTTGAAATGTGGTTTGCGGAGGTCCCATGTGCATTCCACTGGCGTTTTCAAATGTTCCATCTGGTCTAACAACAATCCCACATGAGAGCATGGACATGGAGGGTCACACAATTGCCACAGGGCTAAGTATCTGTGTAGGAAGAAGAAGAATGGGTTTTAGAGAAGATGATGTTTTTAGAAAATGCGAACTTCTTGTTTAGTTTCCAGTTTTCACTGCAGCAGTGAGACTGGGAAAATGTAGCTTCGGGATCCATTTGCAGTCACTGTCAAATTTTCACCTCCAGAAGTGTGGCGGCCTTGTCAAACCAGTTCATATTGCTTTGGATTTAGAATATTACACAACAAAACAAAAGTGAAAAATGCTCATTATTTTGTCCCTGAGCCCAAGGTGGTATAAGAAATCCTCATATTCAAGTAGCTGAAACCATGGTCATGTTTGGCGTTTTTGCTTGAAAAATGATTGAAATTATTATTAATTATCAAAATAGCTGCCAATTAATTTTGTCAATCTTCAAATTAATTGCCAATTAATTGACCATTCCTTTCAGCTCAAGGGAGCGCTTGATTTAAGCACCAGAGCAGCCACCCTAAATGCAAAGCTTCAGCATCACACCTGACCAGGTTTAATTAACTGTTGAAGCTGGACTTATGATTATATGATTAACTGTGCAATGCTACTGTAAACTTAATCATCATGGTCCATATCATAAAGTTTAAGTGTCTAACTTTTAATTCTAGATAGAGCTGTAACAATTCCAAATTTTGCTGTACAATTGTCTTAGAAATAGTTTTTATTTACAATATAGTTGTCTCTTTCAAGCAAATTTCCCCATAAAATTATTTATTACTTTTTTAAACAAATTAAAGGTTTGAATGAATTCCAGCAGACATATTTATCATAAAAAAAATTCAAACCGTATCCTACCTTGTCATCTTTGTTGCTATGAACGTATATAGGGAACTAACAAATAAAATAATAATAAAAATATATATATAGTCCGACAAATATTCACTCATATAATTACAATTTTTCATATCTAAACAAAATCAACAATTACAAGTCATATGCCTTAAGACCAAGCTAATGTTAACAATTCATTCCTGTTTAAGAAACTGTGATTATGTAAAATAAATTGACAGACAATTATATAATAATAAATTCTGCATACAATAAAATGTGTAGTTGACACGACTAAGCATAAGAAACTTGTCACTGCTGTAGTATATTCTAAATATTTGTTATCTATGCCATCATTAAGGCTGAATGACAACGTCTTGAAGCCCGAGATCAAATCAGAAATCAATTACATTAAGTGCTGTAAAGGTTGGAATTAACCAAATCCTTATGCCAGTGTATTTCACCTGTTATTTTGGTACAAAGTGTTGGCTAGATACCTTAATGGGTGTTTGTGACCCCCCCGCTGTAATAATCAGAAAGTGTTGTTTCAGTTTTTGTAAATTTAGAGAAATTACGTTTCACATGACAATATGATTTATTCATTTATAAATGCATGATCCTCATCAACTAATCTCACTGATTTATTTCTTTCACATGTCTAGTTTTGATTTTTGTATATTTGAGTAACCTTTCTGTCTCTTGCAGGAGAGGAGCGCCGCCCTCCTTACCACAGCAGCTGCAGGGAAGTTTGCCACTTTTGTTCTTGTTGTACAAACAACGAACTGAGGACCTCAGAGCCTCAACATCACACATCTCTGCAGCACCGGCTAGTCACTCTCGCCGCCCCGTCAGTAAAAGGAAGTCGACTGCGTTACCTCACCACACCTGGGCAGAGAAATGTGTGTTTGCATGTATCCTCGGATGCATTCCTGTGTCTAAATGTTTTTGGGCTAAAGTAAGAGGTAGTAGACTGCAGTTACTCTCCAACCCTCTGAGAGTCTCTTATCCACTTGACAGACTACGGAATTTGTCTCCACAATTGCAAAGCATCATGGGTAGGAAAAAGATTCAGATCCAACGGATCACCGATGAAAGGAACAAGCAGGTAAATCTGAACTTAGTTTGAACATTGATGTCTTTTTTGTGGCTTATTATGGATGAGGGCTGCAACCAACAAGTGTTTTGATAACTGATTATTCTGATCATTTGGTCTGCTCCAAGTAAAGTTTTACACCTTTTGTAAAGGGTATTTATTTTTAGGGCTTTGATTCTCCATCGTTTTTTGATACCTTCTAAAATATGTCTGTAGCTTGACCACAAATTGGTATTAAATGTCTCATCACATTTATAATCTATTTTAATCTTTAGCTTATGATTTGAATTTTAAAATCCAGCTGTCTTAGATATTAAAAAAATGTTTATAGTGTTGTTCATTACAGTTTAAGACATTTCCGTCATTTTATTTTGACTGCTTTTAAAATTAAAAAGTAATATTTTCCAGACAGTATGTTTTTAAAAATTGATTTTGAATACATATAATAGTGTGCCCAGAGATTAAAAGAAACTGAGCATCAACATTTTAAAATCATAAGTAATGTGTGCAGTTTAGTGATGTAAATTGAGTGATTGTGAGGTTTTGGTTATCTTACACTACCAATAAAATGCACCAGGGAGATTTTCATATTTTGGGGGAACAGCTGTTCGGAGATCATTCACAGATTTATTCTCATTCTGAAGCTGCTCTATTGTTGATTTGGCTTTATGCTTGTCCCATTGTCCCATCCAATTTTACACATTTGCTGCAGTGAAAGGTCTATGATACTCTGCCAAACGCTGCCCTCAACAGGTATTTCATTGTTGTGCTAATAGTTAGTCATAAAAGGTCCACAAAAACAAGGATGCTTCATTTACTGTTATTAATGCA
Source organism: Etheostoma spectabile (assembly GCF_008692095.1). Classification (NCBI taxonomy): domain Eukaryota; kingdom Metazoa; phylum Chordata; class Actinopteri; order Perciformes; family Percidae; genus Etheostoma; species Etheostoma spectabile. Next base: position 14,101,167 of record NC_045746.1, read on the forward strand.
GAAACCTGACTCTACTGTGTTTCAGTGATTGTTCTGACAGCCAAAGAGCACAAAAAATACAATTTGTTGAAGTTATTACCCAGTGTGTCTGCCACTAATGTGACTGCATGTATTTTCTTCATTGTCAGGAACTTAAAAGACTATTCACATGTCATCAACCTTTTCTCCTGAATTGTGAACTTCAATTTGACTTGTACTTTTAGACTTTTGTGAGGATCACATAAGACCTATTTATTATAATATTTATCTCAATAGAAACACGTTAACACTAAAAACAACAGACTTGAAGAGGGCAAAATAGAGATACTTGGATCAGTTACACATAGAAAAGTTTTTAACAATGGATATGTAGTCACATATCCATTTTTTTTTTCTTTGTTTGCCTCGTTTCCCTCTTCACAACTTTCTCTCAGGTGACATTCACAAAGCGAAAGTTTGGCTTGATGAAGAAAGCCTACGAGCTGAGTGTATTGTGTGACTGCGAAATCGCTCTGATCATCTTCAACCACGCGAACAAGCTGTTCCAGTATGCCAGTACTGACATGGACAAGGTCTTGCTCAAATACACAGAGTACAACGAGCCTCACGAGAGCCGTACCAATGCAGACATTATTGAGGTAAATTCATCACAACAGCAGCATATGTTTACAAGCTAAGGTTTACAGTTCAGTTGCTAAAGTTTTAGGTCATCTAAAACATTTTGTTCCTGTGTTGCAATATTTATTATTACAGGAAGACTTTAACTTTTAAACAGAGATAAAGTGCCAACTATTATTTATGGGTGTTGGTTAAAAATCAAGGAACTTATCTGGTGGATTAATAAAACTCTTTAGTGCCACATTGTAGCCTTTATATAAAAACAAACACTAGAGGCAGCATGTGCTTGGTAGCACATACAGATGTTTTCATGTAATCTGGTAAAACTGTGACCACCTATTGAACAAGAGATATCAGGGCGCAATTAAGTAGTTACCATTTAGCTGAGTTTTGGCTTACCCTCAGGTGGTGTGGTGATGTGGTAGATACAAATTTAAACATTTCGGTAAATATTGGATCTGAGTTGGCGTTGTAAATATAGGATCGGGTTTCGCGCAATAAAAACTTGACCAGTTTTTTAAGCAATTAAACTGACTGATTTTACACTACTCTCACTTTTTTTTTAATGTACTTTTATAGACTTTGAGAAAGAAAGGCTTCAACGGTTGTGACAGTCCAGAGCCGGATGGTGAAGACTCCATCGACCAAAGTCCCCTTAATGATGACAAATACCGTAAGACCACAGAGGACCTGGATGTACTCTTCAAACGCTATGGAGTAAGTAATATAGTATACTGTAATTACTGTTGGTTCCCTTTCTCTCTTGACCGTAGACTACAAACATTTGTCTGTTACCATTCAGTGTTTGGCTTGAGTGCCTACAGGAAACAGCTACTGGGGTGAAGTTTGTCTATTTATTTCACGTTTTTTTCACTGGGTATTTTGCCAGAAACCATAAAGACCAGAAACTTTAGATCATCATATGAAACAACCTATTTGAACAGTTTTCTTTTGGCCAATGTCATATATTGCCATAGTTTTTAAAGCCAGTTAAGGAGACTACATTATGTTTTAAAGTCATTCCATCTTGGCTGATACGCTTGACACACCAGAGCGTTTTGTTTCAACCTCAACAGTTCCCCTTTAGGCTGCACAGTTTGTTCGTTCTTTCTTGGCTTTTCTGTTAACAGCTTTTGTTTAAAGACCTGAAAAGTCCCCTAAACCCTTACTTTTACTATATGCTGATGATACTCTCCTGCATTTGTCCCTTAAATCAAACTGCCCCAGTGGCATTAAATTATTGCTGCACTTTATCTTAAGAACCACCTTGAACTTAATGTAGTGAACATGGAGATCCTTAATTTATTTTTATCTAAACACAAATTCTATCATGAATTTGGAGAAATTAAAGTAATTGGGATGTGGTGATCAAACACGTACAGGCTTAACTGTCTATTTTGCTGCGCTAGGACGGTAAAATAAATTCTGAAGTTTGTATTGCTAACCTGTAGTTAGAGCCACCAGATGCATTGTCTTGGATATTAGCTTTTTAAGACACTATTAGCTTAACAAAGATACTGTATACATGTTTGCAAATTTGCTGTTTAAAAAAAAACGTAAATGAAGCGGTGAGAAGTTGTCCTACAGTGAAGACTAAATGTGAAATTCTTTAATCCCACTTTGCAGCAGTCGACAGCTCCGCCCCAGACATTCTCCATGCCAGTCACAGTCCAGGCATCTAATCAAAGCACACTGCAATTCAGTAACCCTGGCAACGCACTGGTAACTACCTCCTATGTAACATCATCATCGCTTACGGATACCCACCTCCTGTCGCCACAGCAACCGGCTCTTCAGAGAAATACGGTGTCTCCTGGGTTGCCACAGCGACCAGCCAGTGCAGGTGAGCAAGTGATACTCTGCCTAGTGTGGCAAGACTGAAGTCGTCAATAGACTTATAAATACCAGCAGAAACACACTGGAAACCATCCAACAGCCTCTTTATTTTGCTAAGATATATTTCTGACATGAAGAAAAACAAGGAATTAAGTAGTAGTAGAATTAAGTAGTAATTTTGGCTACTGCGTCAAATGTAAGTTATTTTTCTACTTCTACACTATCTACTCCCCTTCATGTTTACCTCCTCAAGGATAATATTGTAATGTTGTAGCTCTTGTTTTTATTTATTATTTCACAGACCTGCAGTGGCCATTGTATGTAGTTCCTTATCATTACATGTCAAGGGCTGATTAGCTCCTCTGGGAGTGGTACACATTCCTCTACACTGGACTATTCTGCAGTAGTGACATTTACTTTACTCCTCCTCCAACTTAGAATTCTTTTTTGACCTTTAAATTATTAGTTCCAAGCTGTATCAACCAAATATTAAGCATTGAGGATCTGTAGTTAATAGGTTTGGCTTGTAGTTACGTATTACTTTTACACTTGTCATTTCTAGTATGTCATATCTGGATAAAATCCAAATTAGATTTAAGACACTTTCATTTACACTTATTTACATATATGACTCTCTGTTGGCCAGATCACAATTCTGGTCTCAGTCCGTTTCGGGTATCCCGGCTACATGCAAACCAGGGTCGGCCCTGAAAACTAATTGTTGACCTTGGAAAAAGTTTTTGATGAACACATTGTTGCTTCGTAATTTTTTTTTTTTGTCAGACTTAATAGAAGTTTGTACAAAGTGAAAGCTTCTGGTGTTGTTTTGGTTCTTAATTTACATCCATTTTACTCTTTTCATCCTTTTTCAATAGGAGCTCTTCTTGGAGGCGAGCTGAATAATTCAAATGGAGGATGCCCAAGTCCAGTTCGTGAGTACTCTACTACTACTACTACTACTACTACTACTACTGTCTATTTGTTCAGATTCTGAGTTTGGTTTATTGTAAAATCTTTGAATACCAAGAGTTTCACTGTTATCTGTTCTGTATTGGAGTATTTTCCCCAATTCCTCTCCTCTCTGCACCATCTGTGACTGTGCCTTGAAGGAATCAGGGGATGCCACCACTAACGTGAACAGACATACACTCACCGGCCACTTTATTAGGTACCCCATGCTAGTAACGGGTTGGACCCCCTTTTGCCTTCAGAACTGCCTCAATTCTTCGTGGCATAGATTCAACAAGGTGCTGGAAGCATTCCTCAGGGAGTTTGGTCCATATTGACATGATGGCATCACACAGTTGCCGCAGATTTGTCGGCTGCACATCCATGATGCGAATCTCCCGTTCCACCACATCCCAAAGATGCTCTATTGGATTGAGATCTGGTGACTGTGGAGGCCATTTGAGTACAGCGAACTCATTGTCATGTTCAAGAAACCAGTCTGTGATGATTCCAGCTTTATGACATGGCGCATTATCCTGCTGAAAGTAGCCATCAGAAGTTGGGTACATTATGGTCATAAAGGGATGGACATGGTCAGCAACAATACTCAGGTAGGCTGTGGCGTTGCAACGATGCTCAATTGGTACCAAGGGGCCCAAAGAGTGCCAAGAAAATATTCCCCACACCATGACACCACCACCACCAGCCTGAACCGTTGATACAAGGCAGGATGGATCCATGCTTTCATGTTGTAGACGCCAAATTCTGACCCTACCATCCGACTGTCGCAGCAGAAATCGAGACTCATCAGACCAGGCAACGTTTTTCCAATCTTCTATTGTCCAATTTCGATGAGCTTGTGCAAATTGTAGTCTCAGTTTCCTGTTCTTAGCTGAAAGGAGTGGCACCCGATGTGGTCTTCTGCTGCTGTAGCCCATCTGCCTCAAAGTTCGACGTACTGTGCGTTCAGAGATGCTCTTCTGCCCACCTTGGTTGTAACGGGTGGTTATTTGAGTCACTGTTGCCCTTCTATCAGCTCGAACCAGTCTGGCCATTCTCCTCTGACCTCTGGCATCAACAAGGCATTTCCACCCACAGAACTGCCGCTCACTGGATGTTTTTTCTTTTTCGGACCATTCTCTGTAAACCCTAGAGATGGTTGTGCGTGAAAATCCCAGTAGATTAGCAGTTTCTGAAATACTCAGACCAGCCCTTCTGGCACCAACAATCATGCCACGTTCAAAGTCACTCAAATCACCTTTCTTCCCCATACTGATGCTCGGTTTGAACTGCAGGAGATTCTCTTGACCATGTCTACATGCCTAAATGCACTGAGTTGCCGCCATGTGATTGGCTGCTTAGAAATTAAGTGTTAACGAGCAGTTGGACAGGTGTACCTAATAAAGTGGCCGGTGAGTGTACAGTTGTGTTCAGAACAAGAGAAGTGTGTTTTAAAAAAAGTGAATAATGCTCAAAATCCTTAGAATATCTTTTAATTCCATAATATCAATACACTGGGAACACTGCACATTCAATTCCAAATCCAAACATGACCAAAATTGATCAGTTTTTTTCTTTACAAACTCAAACATTTACTGTATAAACTGAAAAGTTGAAAAACTTGAGGGTTGTCTTTACTTTGAATCACTACACTAATATTAAGTTGCATAACCATTATTTCTGAGAACTTCTTCACATCTGTGTTGCATGAAGTCAACCAAAGTCTGGCACCTATGAACAGGTATTCCAGCCCAGGACAATTGAACTACATTCCACAATTCCTCAGCATTACTGGGTTTGGCCTCAGAAACAGCATTTTTAATGTCATCTAACAAGTGTTCTATGGGATTGAGGTCTGGAGATTGGGCTGACCACTCCATAACATCAATCTTGTTCATCTGGAACCAAGACTTTGCTCGCTTACTGGTGTGTTTTAGGTCATTGTCTTGTTGAAAGACCCATTTCAAAGGCATTTCCTCTTCAGCGTGAGGCAACATGACCTTTTCAAGTATTTTGATGTATTGAAACTGATCCATGATCCCTGGTATGCAATAAATAGGCCCAACACCTCAGTATGAAAAACATCCCCATAACATGATTTTTGCACCACCATGCTTTACTGTCTCAGCGTTCTGTGGCTTGAATTCAGTGCATGGGGGTTGTCGGACAAAGTGTCTGTGGCCCCTAGACCCAAAAAGAGCAATTTTGCTCTCATAAGTCCACAACACGTTTCACCATTTCTCCTTTGGCCAGTCAATGTGTCCTTGGGAAATTTCAACCGATTCAGGACATGTCTTATTTTCAGCAATGGGACTTTGCGTGGGCTTCTAGCTGATAGCTTTGCTTCAAATAGCCTTTTTCTGATCGTAAAACTACTCAAGAATAATTTATAGTCTTCTTTGATTTTCCTGATTATTGGTTGAGCCTTTGCCATTTTGGCTATTCTTCGATCCATTCGAATGGTAGTTGACCGTTTTTTCCC
>NC_045746.1:14107039-14107244 GCF_008692095.1 Etheostoma spectabile
AGGCTTTGGATGCCATTTCAAGGCATTTGAAATCATTTTGGCTGAACAGCCTATAATTTCCTGCACTTCTTTTATGTTTTCCCCTCTCCAATCAAGTTTTTAATCAAAGTCCGCTGTTCTTCAGAGCACTATCTGGAACGACCCATATTGCTGAGTATTTCAGTGTGAAATGCGCTATAACCAGCATGCACAACATTTGCTTCCT
>NC_045746.1:14107254-14108842 GCF_008692095.1 Etheostoma spectabile
CCTTCCTTAAATATGGGCCATAATTGACACCTGTTTCTTTGCAGAATCAATCCCCTCACTAATTGAACACAGCACTTTTATTATTTTGAACATGCTCCTTTCAATTACAGATTCAATTACACAGAATGAGCGGCATGCATGTCATGACTGTTGGGTCTGTTGGTTCTCTATGAATCTACAACACTTACTAGTAAATTATTTGCCATGTAGAAATATCACTTCTACCAAAAAATATGATTTATGAGGTTAGTGATATTGGACTGCCATTATTTTGAACACAACTGTACATGGGATTCCCAGCAGCTTTAAAGAACACTATTTAACAATCTGGCACGTTACTGTCAATTTATTTTAATCAGTTCTTTCTTATGAATGTTTGCACAGGTAAATGTTTTTGTATGCTTAATTGTCATTTCATATTTATATAAAAAAAGGAAACACCTTTTTTTTTTTTTTTTTTTTTTTTTTTTTTGCCTCCTGTCCAATAATTACCAACACAAAAAGATTCTGAAATCTTTTTTTTTAGCTGTTTTTAGCTTGGGTTTTAGTCTGGATAAGGTGACATTAGCTTTTACAAACAGCTTTATTCTGTCACTGTTGACATGTCTTTAAATTAGTGTCTCAGAATAGAATAACAGTTTGGGAAAGAAAGCTGTGGTGGATTATTTTAACACAATTTTGAGTGCCCCTGTCTGCATTCACCTGTTTGTTATCCCTATTGATTTCTGTCCATTCGCACCTCTTTCTCCCCACAGCTAATGGATACACCAGTGCAAGGGCCTCCCCAGGCCTCCTCACCGTTTCCAACGGCAACAGTCTAGGGAAAGTAGTTCCGGCCAAGTCTCCACCCCCACCTCCAAGCCCCCAGATGGTCAACAGCCGCAAGCCAGACCTCCGAGTCATCACCTCACAGGGCGGAAAGAGCCTCATGCAGATGGTGAGCTTAACCAAGCCGAACTTGTGCTGTCTGGGTCCTTTCAGTTAACATTTTGAACCTTATACAGTGGAAAAAATGGCACTTCATGTCTTTTGTTAAGCCGCTTAGTCACAAAATTATGAGAAGTATGGATCTTACAGCAATTAGAAAACCAAGAAAGCTGATACCTGAAACCCTGAAGATTTATGCAGGCACATGAGAGGATAGAAATTATTTTCATTTGATCTCAGAAAAATGCCTTCACTGGTCCAATGAAATGGAAAACTAAGCAGAAACATTGAGAATTTTCATATTTATACTATGACAATGTTTATATAGAAGATAAGCAGTCCGTTAGAAACTGTTTGCCATTCTTTTTGTGTTGTTACTAAAGATCTGGGAGAAGAGATTTGTGATCTCCTCTTTGCCAGAATAAGTAATGAGACATCTCATTACTTATTCTGGCAAAGTTATTAAAGTCTCGGATGAATCAGCCCACCCCACTGACATACTGATAAGATCTCTCATAACGTTTTTAACTAAACATGCACCCACGTTAACCTGAAGCTATAACTTATGGCTAAAACAAACATGGTCCATTTAATAGCTGTTTTTGAGCTTTTGATTTTGTCACACAATCTTCCTAAGCAGTTTGCCAACTACAAATTTCCA
>NC_045746.1:14108852-14136948 GCF_008692095.1 Etheostoma spectabile
CACACTTTAAACCTGCAATATTTCTATAGTCACAATAAATCACCAGACTTCTTGTTTGTTAAACAGACAGAACAACTGAGAATTATCTGCAGTTCCTCTCAGCTTAATGGTTTGGTTTTACAGCTTACAACTTTACCGTTTTGATTCCGTCTAACCGCTCTTGACATTATTTTAACAAAACTACTCTGATAAACCACTGTACTCTACCTGCCAAGCACCAAACGGCAGACAGACACAATAAGTGACTAGCAGGTGAACAAAGTGGAGCATTTAGCAGCTGGAAAGCAAGATATTCCCCTCAGGAGTTGGGGCAGACCAAAACAAAGGAATACTGGGCTTACGCTCATCAAGTGACTACAGGCACAACTCCAAATAAATGCTAATGTTACTCTGTGTCTGCTTGCTGTACCAAAAGGCATCTGTTTGATAAGATGTTCACAAAATCAACTTAAAAAATCAGTTATTGCAGGTTTAACAGAAAAATGTTTTGGCTAAGCTTGTGTATATACAAAAGCTGCAGAACGGCTACTAAATGGACCTTGTGATTATTTTCTCAACTTTTTCATGTGTGCTGTCCCCTGGTTATTAGAGGCAGAGTGTTGGCACATTCTGTGATTTCAGGTCCCGCACATTCAGTGTAACGATGAGCATACTTTGATTTATTTCATCGGTAATCTAAAAGTAGCTTTTTTTGTAATTTCTCTATTTACTATTATTAACAAATCTAGAGTTGTAACTCTCTCTGTTACCACCCTTTGCAGACAGAGGATGAGCTGGAATTGGTAAACGAGGTGATTTTCCCCACGTCATTCACTCGGTCTGCACATTATTAGCATGGTTAAATACTGTACAAGACTTTCTCATTGGTTTGGTATTGCTCAACTGACATTTCTTGGGATAGTCTTCAGCTTGTGGTTCCCACCTGACTGCATGTGGTTCAGGGCTCATGGTTCTGTTGTTAGGATCATGATCTTTGCAGTGATAATCAGACCCCCACAGTAATCCATTGCTTTAGCAGAATTGTACTACTGATACTCTGAGTATTCCTGTCAGTTTTGAACCAGGCCCATTTACGTCATCATAGGATACCACTTACAGTAGAGCATGGGTGTCTCTTCACTTGGCATTGTGGTGCGAAGCGCCATGGAGCATGTTCCCCCTTCACTGACACTCATTTTCACCTTCCACCAAAATATTCAATAAGAGATCTTTACAAACTAACTGGCACTACATTAAAGGCATTTCACTGAAATGTTTCCTCAGTCACATCTTTATATGTTGATCCAAAGCATCTGGAGCAAACCCTTAATTTAAAGTGTTTGTTTCAGGATTATGTGCCTCCCCATCTTTGGTTGCATTTATTTTGAATTAAAATGTTACACGTGTTAAAAACTGTAAATAGATCAACAGAAATTATTTTGATAATTGATCAAAAGTTTCACTTATTTTCAAGCAAATGTTTTTCTGTCATAAATTAGAATACAATATTAATTAATACATAAATATGAATGATATACTAATTACTTAAATATTTTTGGGTTTTTGACTATTGATCAATATGTCACCATAATATGTAACCTTCAACCTGGGAAATTATAAAGGGCATTTTTCATTATTTTCTTACATTATAAAGACAACATAATAATTACATATGAACACACATTACTTATTATGAAATGTATATAAACATTTAAAAAGAAAAAATAGATTATTATACAAAATGTATGTATAACTTACTGATTGAGAAAGCTTGTCATCCTGTAAAACCTTGTTTAAGATGAATTTACTCAGAGGGATGGATGATGGCAGCTGCTTTCTGCGGCTGGTGCGAATTGTCAGTCTCACCCCTTTTACAATTCCACTCAAAGTTGACAGGCAAGAATCTCATTTTCCAGAGGATAGCAATTCATTTTCATCACTTTCACCCTGCCGCCCCTCCTCACTTCTTCAGAGAGGCAGTTAATTGAATCAGGCCCCTCTCTCCGGTCTATCTCCCCTCTCTCCGTAAATTCCGCCAATGTTTCCTCCAGGATAATCTGCATTCACAAGGTCTCACAATTCAGAAGAGTAATTTCAGACAAGAATTATTGCATCTTTTGCTTTTTGTATGCAGGACCTTTTTTCTCTTACAAAGGACCTCCGTTTGAATAAATCAATGTTATAATTCAGCTTAACCAGACTCCAGAGTGTTGTGCTGCTTCAGAGATTAGTGTCTTTCTGTGCAGGTACATGATAATAAAACCTCCTGGTAGCGGTTTCACAGATTTAGCAGCATGTCTGTTGCACCTGTGTTTGAGTAACACTAGATATTTTGTCATCCAAGTGACTGACGTAATGTACAAACACTGAGCAAGCAGCAGATTAGTTCCCTGTTCCTAAAAATAAATAACTGAAACATAAAAAGCATGGAAAGCAAGTAAAACACTGTAAGGCCTATAGTGACATCCACTGGAGAAACCTGAGATGAGCTCTACAATGAGTTAAAATGACATGTTTTCTTTTGTGCATGTAAAAGGACCTGAGCATGTGTGTATTTTAGGCCTTTGTGTAATAACAACAGAGTATAAATTGTAATTTCCCCACTGGGGATTAAGAAAAAGTATAAATAAATCCTTATTAAAACAACTTAAATTAAGTCAAACAGGATCTGGGTCACATTGGTTGAAGATAACTTCCAGTACCTGATTTTAATCTGCATGGAAGACTCAACATTTATAATTTATAAAACACAACTTGTACTGTTTGTACAGTAGAATAGATGATATTAGAGCTGAAATTGTTAATGATAAATTGATATGTCATTCTTCAAAAAATTAATCCATAAAAACAATTATAATAAATTAAATATCACAGATTTTTGATTTTTAAATGGGAATATTTGTTGGTTTTCTTATTCTTCTGTGATACTAAACTGAATACCTAAAAGAAGGAATTTGATCAAATCAGTTTAGATTTTGGGATCTTGTCTTTTACTATTTTCCAATGTTTTATTGATCAAGTGATTAATTTGTTAATTGAGAAAATACTGGGCAGATTAATTGATAAAGAAAATAATTGTTAGTTGCAGCCCTAGTATTGTATGATGAGAAATATACACATTTCTTTTGAAATGATTCTAAACAGTTCAGAATAACTAAATATGATTTGTTTAATTATACAGTAGCTACATAAGTGGTGAACATGACACTTTCTCAGTATAACGCATCAAGTTAATTGTGCTTTAATGACTTAATTTAAAGTCTTGTTAAAAAATAAACCCATGGGGCGCCCTGGTTGCCTAAGTGTTGACTATAAACTGCAAAATCCCTGGTTAATATTGGTCACTCTCCTGTATTTCCTGTCATCTCTGACTGTTGCTACCTTATAAAAGCATTAATAGAATAACATAAATAACAAATTCTTTAAAAAACTGACTTAATATGATAAATTGCCTTTAATGTAATAGGTCTGTTTACAGCACGCACGAAACAATGAAACTGTTTTTGATGCATGATATCAAGAACCTCCTGATAGTAAATCCACTTGACTTTGAGATTTACTTGACTCTGTATACCATAATGAATCCAGCCATACACACATTTCCATTTCCAGCATGTCAGAATTTAAATCGAAATAAGTCTTTTAGCTTGAGGCCAAATGTGAAAATTGTTTGCACTCTGAATAATATGTTGGTGTCTTCTACTGGTAGAATGCCCAGCGGCTGGCAGCAGGAACCCAGGCGCCACAAAGCCTGACCACACCAGTGGTCTCTGTGGCCACACCAAGCCTCCTGACACAGGGGCTGCCCTTCTCCGCCATGCCCACTGCGTACAATGCAGGTGAACTGAACATATGGGAGTGAGAATATCTTTTTTAGTTAAGGGAGAAAGCAACAGTTGGCTTTAAAAAAGTCCTAGATAAGAGTCAAAGTACATTAAAAAAACAATAGAATTAAAAGTATATCCCAATATATTTAGAAAATGTGAGCTTTACGTTTAGACTTTTGTATCCTTTGTCCTCTCTCAGAGTACCAGCTGACCAGTGCAGACATCACTGCTTTACACGCTCTGGCGTCACCTGGCGGCTTGTTGCCAACCAGTGTGTCCACATGGCAACAGCAGCAGGCTGTTTCCCAGCAGCAGCAACAGCAGGCACAGCAACAACAGCAGCAACAGCAACAGCAGCAGCACCAACAACAACAACAACTTAGTCTTGCATCGCTTAGCAACTTGGTGTAAGTCTTTTTCTAATTTCCTTATCTGCGATGTGTCATTCTTTTAAATCTGGTTTCCTAATAGCTCCTCCGTCACTCACATCCAGTGTTAGTGTTGATGATGATGATGATGATTGCGGAGGCCGCTGACATTTGTGTTGTAAACGCTCTGTGTACTGACAACCTTCTTAACACTGAAATACTTTACTGCTGACTTTCCCAGTCAGTTTGCATGATAGCCATACCATGATGTTTATATGCAAGCAATTCACATTCCTTTTTAGTGAATTGATCTCTCACCTGCATCTTACCATCTCAGCCTCTTCATAACATTAATCTGAATATCTGGTATTCAGTGTTTCTGGAGTTCACGCACTTCAGCAGTATGAAACAATTTCACCGTCTCAAAGTTCCTTTTATCAATAACATGAGTAACATTTGTAACTGCAGAATTGATTGCGTATTAGAATCTCAACATCTTTTATTATTGGCAGTTGTTGTTAGAAACACCTTACATTTACTCAGTTCCATGTACTTAAGGAATGTTTTAAAATTGTTTTGCAGAATACATTTTACAGTAGTACATTTGCGATAAAATATATGTACGTCTACTCCATTACATTGGGCTACACACTTCTTGCTACTTTTACTGATACATTTAGGTATAAATATTTTTCCTATTCAGCACAACAGATTATCAAACAGAAAGTGATAAGAAAGCCTACTAGCCTATCATAGCACCACAAATGGAAGGGAGGTGTGGCCTGACCCCTTTCACAACCCCCTTTAATAGAAGATGAAACGTCTTTGTCTCCTTCAGAAGAGACCCATGCACATCCCTGTCCCAACATCCAGACCTTGTTTGCTTTTGTACAGTCATACTGTATAAAGCACTGCCTACTTTGGACATCTCAGTCTACAAGAATTACACATTGAATCTGAAAAAAACATGTGACCATTTTAAACGTAATAAATTGCAACTAATAAAGTCACTCACAACTTGAGTAGTTTTTTTACAAGATACATTTTTTACTCTTACTCAAGTATTTGAGTAATATTAGTCTAGTGCCTTTTTTGTTTACGTTATCCACCATTGATTATTTGGTTAACCATAATAATTTTGAACCTGGTAACCCAAAAGTGGTACACATTACTGTCTTTTATTTGATCTATAAAAAAATAGTAAATTATGTATTAACCTAGGGCTGGGCGATATGGCTAATAATAAAAATGTCCAATCTTTTCACACCAAACCCTATTTTTGATTTTAATTTTTTTTTTTCTCTTCTCAAATACAAACTAACAAAGAATTTGCTCAAAACAAATGTACTCTTTATTTTGCAACGAGATGACAGGCCCTACCATTGTAAACAGTGAAAATGCAGCTTAACATTAAACAGAGTTACAGTGTCTTGATATGCATGGGTGTTTGGGAGAAACACATACACACTTGTTACTGTCTCAGTCAGGAGCCTTTCTGTAAACACAACTTTGTTTGGTCCTTCAAAGACCTTCATGACGACATTTAGTCTCAAATTAAGGATTAAAAACTTTTCTTTAAAGAAGTAAAAGATTCTGCCAGTGGTGTATGATCATTTTGCTTGATTGTAATGTAATTTGCTCTTGGGACACAGTATGCTGATTTTTCCTAGAAATGAAATGCAAAGAAAAATAACAAGTATGAAGTACATAATTTGAGGAAATTCAATTAATGTTGAGATTTTTGCAAACAACCTTGGCAGATGTTTTTCACTTTTTTGTCTTTCTATATAAGGTTGTATGACAAAATTTAATGAAGAAGACTGAGAAGCCTCTTTATTAGATCAGATGACTTGTTAAAAATGAATTCAGTTGCAGTGTGACGAGAGCTGCATGAGCTGAAAGCTGCAGGGTTTGAGTTGTGTCTTTGGTAGCATGAACACCAGATTCTTGAAGTGTGTTCTCTCCTCTTGTCCACAGCATGTGGGGCCTGGACAAACAGAGCAGTGAGCTGTCTAGCCAGGTGTCCAGTCTGGCTGCCAATCTGAGGTGAACAGCCACTACTAGTGTGTGCGTGTGTGAATTGTCATGACCTTGTCTGTAGTTGGGTTTGTAGTCCACTTTGCATTTGAAGGGCTTCTTTCTAAAACAAAACGCATACAGTAAATGTGCAGCCATATACTGTACATACAGGAGAATTTACATTTACATATCAAGAAATATTTTATTTTATTTTCTGCATCCAAACCATTTAATTATAAAAAAGAAACACTGCCGCTATGTTTAATATATATTATAAGCTTTACGATTTTTTTTCTACTCGTGTGCACAATTAATTGTTAACCCCAGCTTTGAGGAAATCAAACTATTTTCCTCATGTTGTTCCGGTCCAATTTTATAGCCCTGGAACACCCACATATACGGTGGCCTCTAAGGACCAAACACATGAAAAGGTGAATGCCCTATTCTCAAAATCATAAAATGCTATAACTGCAAAAAGAACAATCCAAATTTACAAACTATGCAATTATCAACCTATCAAAGCTTCAGTATTTTTGTTGTAATTCACCTCCTCTGTGTTCCTTCTCTTGCTGCACATTTCTGATGTTTCAGTATTTGCAGCCTTTGAGGCACAGCTAACTTTTTTTTTTTTTTAATCTTTCATTTACCATGAAAAGTACCTTCCTGAAGCCAAAAAAAACTGTTAAAGTTGATGTTTTTGCATTCACTCTTGTATGCATTTTTGTCCTTAAAGGCCACCGTACAAAATCTGTCCAATATTCAGAACATGTCACTTTCCTAATAATTCTTGTGTAAATGCTCCAATAACTGTTTGTAGATCAGAAAAGAAGATTATCATGTCTGGATTTTTATGTATGCTGGAACAAAAAAAATCCGCAGGTTAAGGTGTTTCTGGTGCTAAGACATTATTAACATTATTGCTGTTGAAGAAACTTTGCTCGCAATAATGTTTCATACTTTCACACGCCTTCTAATCCACCTCTTTCCCTTGGTTCGGGCTCCAACTTTTTGTTTTCTCCCCACAGTGTTGGCTCTCCGTCCAACCTGCTCTTGGGTAGAGATGAGTGGTTGGGCCGGTACTGTATCACACTTCCTTTTTCCTGTGTGTCTGTGTGCTTTTGGCTGGCTCCCCCTAAGCATGTCTGGTGCTGCCTGCAGTCAAACAGGAAATAAGACAAAGTTCCGGCTTCCACCATGTTCTCTAACCCAATATAATTTTCTGTTTATCATCTGTAGTTTCTTCACATCATAGCTGACAAACATCACTGCGAACCACCGTCACACGAATCATTTCATGCTTCCTGGGCTGTTGTTGCTGTGTTGATCTTTTGGGAGCAGTGGGGGGGGGTACTTCTGCTTTGAAGGCTCAGAACTAAGTGTGGCTTTTCCCTGTTGGTGATGTGCCTTTTAATTTGGGTATTAGTCTTTACGTGACCTTCCAGTTCTCATACGCCTTTTATTAAGTAGCTAATCATTGTGTGTTTTTTCTCGCCTTTCCTCTTTGTTCTATCCCTTATCTTCTGTGGTCTCTCTTTCTCTCTCTCTCTCTCTCCCTCTCCCTCTCCCTCCTTTGTGACCCTGTTCTCAGGTCTGTGACCCATATACCTCAAGGTGCCATGCTGACAGTCAACACAAACACCAGCGTGAACATCAAGTCGGAACCCGTCTCGCCCGGCCGGGATCGCAGCACCCCTTGTCCTCCTCCATCTTCTACCACGCCGTCCTCGACTACAGGGGGAGCCATCCTGACCGCACCGCCACAGTACCCTGGCTCCCTGCTGTGCCTGGAGCCCCCGACTGGCCGCTCGCCTGCAGACAGCGTCAGCAGCAACGCCAGCTCATTTGAAGGCAGCGATCGTGATGACATTGGTGCAGCTGGTGGAGGAGGTACAGGTGGAGGGGGCAGCGGTGGTGGCAGCAGTGGTGGCAGCGCAGCTGGTGCTACAGGAAGTGCTGGTCCCGGCAGCCGCCCTGACTTCAGCCCCTCGGCTGAACATCTCAGGGCGTCGAACGAACCAGAGCAGGAGGGAGGAAACATCAAGCGCATGAGATTGGACACCTGGGTCACATAGAAGCGCCTGCCACTCCTCTTTGTACCCACAGTGAAGTTTTGTTGACACTTAAACACCCACAACACACACCCACACTCATCCTTAAACCTCCACTGCCATGTGACACTATCATCACACATCTGCCTCTGTCCAAAATCATACAACTCAGCAGCTTCACCCAGATTTCTAAGGCTTTGCCAGAAAAAAAAAAAAAAATACAAATCCGTTGGATCATGCTCTGAGTGAGGAGAGTATGACTTAGTGCTCAGATGGATATTTTGTCCTGTTTAGATCCTTGAATAGAGGGACAGTAGATTTTTAAAACTTTCTTGCTTGAATGGACTCACATATAGTAATTTCTAGTAGAAATAAGGTGGTAAACATTTTTTGCAATCTCACAAAACCATAAAAAAAACTTTCACATGGTTTCACCTTTATGTATTTACATCGAGCTCTGCTACATTGTTCAGAATGGGATTGGTGACTTGATGACTGGTTGATTGACATTATGGGACTTTTATGACTCACCACTTCCTGCTATTTGAAATCCAACGTCACTTGGATTGTGTGCTGTCCATTCTTTCATTAGTCATTTCCGAACGGCTTTTGGATAAAACTTAATCTGGACAAGTTTGAGGATGGAGCATCTATCTGACACTGAGCAAACAGCCTCAAACATTCTTCTAGGTAAAGACACTTCACCATGAGTGGTTCTTTCTGCTGCCACGTTTCCCAACCTCGTACACCCAGGCAGGCCCGAACCCTCAGGTGGAGCCAAACATCTTGCCAGAGTGCTAATATCAATCTTTCTTCAACAACAAAAATTGCCAAATGCCTCTTGCACACAGTGCAGGGACTATGACGAATTATCACGGTCACGGAAATGAAAACTAAAAAACTGTTGATGCTTTGAATTTGCCATCACTTTCATCAGACGGGGTGCTCCTCCCGTCCTCTCACCTCCTCTGGAACTTTGATGGGAATTGTTGCAACAGAAATCCAGCCAACTACTCGGCTTACTACCAGGAGTAGATGCCATCCAGTTAAATGCATACTATGATATTCTTGAGCTGCTCTGGTGGCTTTCTGGGGTCTGAAAAGTATTTAGTTCTTTATCTGTTGGGATTTAAAAAAAAAAAAAAAAATCTGTTTTGAAGGTCCGTTTGTTGTCCAGAATTAGAAATTCTGACTTTGTATAAAAATCACTCCTTATACAAAAGCTTTGATGTCCTCTTTAGCTCTCTCTAGCTCTCCTTAGCTCTTTGCCGTGTTTCAAAAAGTGAAAGGAAAAAGACATTTTCTATATTTCTACCGCTTCAGTTGGCGACAAAGTAAAATAGCTTTTCGGCTTCAACAACGTGTATGTACATATGACTATATTTGCATAGACTTTGCTAGGTATCCCTAAAAACAAGCAATGTGTTGATTCTCAGTGGATCTGTTTGCATATATGAGTGTGAATTTAATATTACAGTGCAGGGGTTTCGCCACACTAGGTAGTGCTGGTGGATCGGACTTGTTTTAGTAAACCTATTTTTTGCTAGTGTTAATGGTGTGTGCACTTTTTGTCTCTCACAGAGGCCTGCTTGGTTGTGGTGTCATCGTATTCTCCTACCACATATTTAAAAACCCACGATCAAATTAACATTGTCCATGACCACCTGAACATGAAATGATTAGGACACTGCCATTCACTTACAGTGTAATTAAGAGATAAAACACACTTCTTTGATGCATATTTTGACATTAAGCAGACACAGATTACGCCTTTTTCCACTTTGAAAATAAGTTGAGAGATTGGCTACCAAGTGCTGTGTTTCTTGTTCAATTGTATATGTTTTCTAGTATGAATTTGTTTAGTTGAAACCATTTCAAGTTTGTGCATATGAGTGTGTGGACACAAGTTGTTTATAGCTTTCAAATAGGAAGTTTCTTCAGTGATTGCTTGACATTTTTTTTCCCTTGTGACGATGCTCAAAGTGCAGACTGTTGTCAGCTGTTTGACTGTCTATTATCTTCTTAAACAATCCTATACTTTTAATTTGGTGTAGGTGAAGTGGACACGGCAGCTTTTCTGAATCGATGTCGTTTGGTGCGATTATTCACAGCCCCCAGCAGAGTGTGAAATCAGTGTTTGACACGGACACTGTGGTGTTGTGGCAAGTGTCCAGAAAAATGTTTTCTTTGATCAGGTTAATTTTGGGTAGCTATTCACTCTGCTAATTTCAGGTTACTAGTACTGTTTTTTTTCTTTGTCATAAATCTACCGTCCAACACTTTCAATGAACTCATGTTGAAGAAAATTTGCCATTTTAGGAAAACTCGCTTATTCTCTTTCTTACCGAGCGTTGGATGAGAGGATCAGTACTCAATCATGTTTGTGGGGTATATTTGAAGCTACAGCCAGTTATCTCAGCAGGAAAAGGCAAACAGCTAGCCTGGCTCTTACCTACCAGCACTTCTGAAACTCACCTCTAATGCTGCCTTTAGGTGATTACAAACAATTTTCATCAAAATGTAGCATACACTTAACACCAAAAATGGAGAATTTTTTGTCTCAACATTCAACGCAGACCTAAGGTTTTTGTCTGTCTATTTTTGTACTTTGCTACATTTGGCTTTAATGCTAAACCAACTTTTCCACCTCAGCCCAATATTAACACTAACACAATTAATTCAGCTTTGTATCTGCATCACAGGTAACGAATCGCTGCAAATACAGAATACAGTAACTGTAGCTAATTCAAGCTTTTTAAATGATGTGACTACAAAGCTAACTGCGGTTCAGACACCCTCTTGGACTAATGCATGAACACTCCCGAGTCTGAATAAGGCACAAAGATCAAGCAAGATTTAAGGTGTTAATTTGTGAGATTGGTGCTAGTGTGCTTCTTTTTTATCTTTTTGGAGGCAGTCCTGCGAGCTGTTTCCCTCTTCTGTCTTTATGCAAAGCTGGGCTAACCCGCTGGAGCTTCATATTTAACAAACTGAGTGATATCAAACTTCTTATCTAACTCTCTGCAAAAAAGTAAATTGGCGCATTTCCCAAAATGTCCAATATTACTTTAAAGATCCAACTGAGAAGTGGTACCATCCTTCAGGCAGAGCTAATGAATCATTTCTATTTTTACAACAACTAATTTCAATAGAACTTTGTTTTTGTGGGCGCTAATGGTTGATTGAAATGTGACACCACACTTCCTGCCTCATGCAGGTTTTGTTTATATAAAAAAAAGGTTATCTGTCCAATCTAGCAGTTAGTCACAAGACAATCTATATGAGAAATGAAATCCTGCACCCATGTTACTTGTTGTGTACAATGTTTTTTAGAATCTCACTATTTTTGGATTATTTTGTGCTGGTGACAGTTCCATTGTCTACTATTATGATATTATTATGGAGCTTTTTTATTGCTATTTTGTGTAGGATAGTTTTTATTTTCTCTTCCTTATCATAAACATAGTACTGGTTTCCTTTTTTAAAAACAACTTGCTGAAAGTTGCACGATCGATTATTGTGGTATTAGCAAATGCAATGAAGGAAATACCAGTTAAATGCTGCAATTTTAATTAAGATATAGAATATATTTATAAATGGGAAACAACTGAAATTAGTTATTCATGAAATTTGAAAAAAATGTAAATGCATGGGATACAGGTAACAAAATGTATGTTACGTACAATAATGATAAAGGACATGCATCAACATTACAGCTCAGAATAATGTAGCATATGAAATACTAAAGATGAAATTTATAGCTAATATATTGTGTTGAGCTAGTCTGCTTTTCTTTTTTGTTGTAAAGAAAATATTTCTTTTTGTTGTTTTTTTGAGAATGATATACAATTTGTGTATATTTTCATATACAAAGTATGCACTGATATGTTATTGAAATTCTATACCGCTTTTACAAAAAGTGTTTGTTGTACCAAAGTATCCAAGTCCCTTGAAACCTTATTACCCTTTTGCGTATGTTTTACCGTATTTTATATATTAAATAGACAAACTGAGTGAAAGGAATTTGAGTTTGTGGTTTTATTTTTCTGTATACTGCGTAACAAAGATGTGCCTCTAAAATAATTCATAAAGACTAAAATCCTCAATCGAGGAACATTTGGTGTATCTTTCTAAATTCACCGAAAATGTAAGTCAGTCCATTTCGGAGGTGCATTAGAGAATTTGTCCCTTTCCATTTTATCAGTTGTTTTCTTTCATCCCCAGCTCATTGTCACAGTTACAAACACGTACGATGAAGCTTAATTTGACACATTTAGTGATAACTACATGGCTAAATTTAAATAATCTCTCATGACCTGTGAGGTGAGCAGCTGTGTAAGTGAGCAACAACAATGACTGAAATTTAACAATTTAGCAATATTTTTCTCTGGTGTCACAACTTTTACTTTTTAGATTTAAATAAAAGTTGTTTGTGTTGGAATGATGTACTGGAAACAATACTACAATGCAAAAATATAAGATTACTTGGAAAAGTGCATTGGAAATAATTTACCAAAGGTTTTATTTTTAATTTTTTTTAGATTAGTGTATTATATATTACAAATCTGAAACAATTGATAATAAATTGCCGACTTTTGATAGTCAATTTTGTAATACATTTTTTTTTATATATATAAAGTAAAAGTGCCAAAAATTCTCTAGTGGGAGCTTCTCAAATGTGAGGATTTTCAGATTTTGTAAGTCTTCTATGAGAGTACATAAAAATATCTTTGGGTTTCGGACCAAACAATACATTTGAAGTCCTCAACCTAAACTTCTGGAAATTGTGATGTACTTCATACAATTTTCTCACATATTGTGGACCTACTAATCATTCAAAGTTATGGACGTCTTAATTATTTTATCACTATTACATCTTATTACAGATGCCATACAGTGCACATAGCATTTTACTGTATTTGGTGCTAGTTTAAACTCTTTCTTATACCATTGGAAATAAAAATGTCAGAGTATAGTATGCATTGACAAATTTCATGATCTAGTATATCGTAAAAAAGTCATAGTAGTATATCATAAAATCTTGCTGATAACCACAGCCTCAGATTTAGAGGTGCTGATCCTCATCCCAGCCACTTCACACTCGGCTGCGAACCGATCCAGTGAGTGCTGAAGGTCACAGGCCGATGATGCCATCAGGACCACATAAGCAGCGATGAGATCCTGCAACTCTTAAAAAGTCATAGTATAGTGTGTGAAAAAATGTAATGAAAAAGTCATAGAATAATAGGTTGAAAAAAGTAATGGTATAGTATGTCGGAAAAAAGTCATGAAATTGGATGTCCAAAAATAAATCATAGTATAGTAAGTAAAAAAAAAAGTCATCGTATAGTATGTCGAAAAATAAGTCATAGTATAGTATGTTGAACAAAGTCATTAAAAAGTCATAGTTTAGTATGTCAAAAAAATTCAAAGTATATTATGTCAAAAAAAGTCATAGTATAGTATTTTGAAAAAGTCATAAAAAAGTCATAATATAGTATGTCGGAGAAAAAGTCATAAAAAAGTCACATTATAGTATGTCGGAGAAAAAGTCAAGTAATGCTGAGGAATTGGACCCTCAACCTCAACTCTTTAATTCCCTCTAGCAGCTTATCTCACTGAGCTAGGCCGACTGGTTGGAAAACAAATCAATGGTTCAGCGTTGTATTTTTTGCTCACACCGCTGAAGACAGACAAGTAATACAGAGTCTAACGTTATTGTTTCAACAAAAGTCATAAAACAAATCATAGTATAGTACGTTGAAAAAAAAAAGTAATAAAAACGTCACGTAGGTCTAGAAAATCCATAAAAAGTCATAGTATAAGTTGACTAATTAGTCTTAGTTTAGTTAGTCGAAAAAAGTCATAAAAACGTCATGGTCTAGTATGCCAAAAAAAGTAATGGAATGTTGAAGAATTGAACCCTTGAAGTCTTTATTTCACCTGTAAAAGCTTATCTCACTGGGCTACTAATTGGAACACAAATCAATGGTTCAGCAATGTATTTATTGTTCACTCCCCTGCAGACAGACAAGTAGTACGAAGTCTAAAGTTAGTGTGTCAACAGCAGTCATAAAAAAGTCAAAGCATAGCATGTCGAAAAAAGTCATAAATTAGTCGTAATCTAGTAACCTATGTTAAAAAAAAGCCATAAAAAGTTATAGTATGTCAAGAAAAGTCGTGAAAAGGTCTTAGCATACCATGTTGTCATAGTGTAGTATGTCAAATAAATAGTCATAGTCTATAGTATGTCTAATAGTCTATAGTATGTCAAAAACGTCATAGTATAATAGGTCCAGAAAATCCATAAAAAGTTGGAAAAAGTCATAAAAATGTCATAGCATAGCATGTCGGAAAAGTCATAAAAAGTCATAAAAGTGTCATTGTATAATAGGTTGAAAAAATCCATAAAATTTCACAGTATAGTTTGTCAAAAAAAGTCATAAAAAGTCTTAGCATAGTAAGTTGAAAAAGCAAAGTAAAAAGTGCTGTATGTCGGAAAACATGTCATGGAATGTTGAAGAATTGAAGCCTCCACCTCAACTCTTTATTTTACCTGTAGGCACTTATCTCACTGAGGTTAGTTCCTTATTGCCCCACTAGAGCACTATGCTCCCAGAGTTGATAGTTACTTGTGGTTCCTAGAGTCTCTAAAAGTAGGTTGGGAGCCAGAGTCTTCAGCTATCAGGTTCCTCTCCTGTGGAACCAGCTCCCAGTCAGGGGGCAGAAACTGTCACCACATTTAAGAATAACCTGAAAACCCTCTTTGATAAAGCTTATAGTTAGGGAGTGAGGAGTTGCAATGTCCGCCTAGCCAGGCACACCTGCTTCTCTTCATTGTCGTCAGATTCGTCTACCATATAATCAATAATATCATCAAAGTAGGGGAAGACAGGCCATTAATATTAATCCTGGTGCACTGCTTTCTAGAATCTGTAGGACTCCATCCATGTCAGAGCATTGTGTTACAAAACAACACTGGAGGTAGGACCCAAAACCAGACGTGACACAGAAAATACGTTTTACATGATTTAATAAAGATAAATATATACAGTGAATGGTGCAAGTGGAAAGGGGGTGTCGTGCCCAGGGGATCCAGTGGTGAGTGGTGGGTGCAGTGCGCTCTCCAGAGCGTTCCCAGTGAATCAGTCTGTTGTTTGTGGAGTTGACCAAAATTTATCCTCCAAAGTCCGACAAACAATTCCAACACACGGAAAACTTCTTTGAATCCAGAGAGAAGTAGGCAGGCAAGCAAGCAGGATACCAAAACAGGAACAGGTATGATCCCAAAAAACAGTAATTACAGGGAACAGGAATACCGAGGCACACACAGGTAGATTAAAACACACAATGTCCAAAAACAGAAACAATGACCTCACAACTCACAAAGGAAACACAGAGACTAAATACATAAGTAAACAAGAGTTAACAAGGGGCAGGTGACACAAGGGCTGGGCAAAGGCTGAATCACATCAATCACAAAAGCGGGAAAACCAAAAGACAGGAAGTAAAACAAGACAAGACAGAAAACCAGACTACCAAAATAAAAACAGGAACAGAGACAAACACAACCATGACACATTTGGAGAGAAGTTAATCTTTGTATTTTGCAATAGTGTGTTGAAAAAAGGCAAAGTATTGATCACTGAACCACAGCTCTTTAAGTTGCTTTCAGCTTATCTCACTGAGCTATCTGTGAAGCCAATAAGGCAGCGGTTTGGAGTTGTAATTATTTTTCAAACTACTGAATACAAAAAATGTTGTGCAAAGTCATAGTTTAGTGTTTCGACAAAAGTCCAAAAAAAAGTCACAAAAAAGTCATAGTATGGTACATCGAAAAAATCTGTGCTGATGAATTGAACCCTTATCTTCTAAACATTTTACCTCTAGCAGATAATCTCACTGAGCTATTATGTATATATATTGCTATTAGTATATGTCATAATAATAATTATTGTTATCATTATTATTTAATGTCATAGTATAGTTTGCCATAAAATATGTCATAAAAAGTCATAGTATAAGCATGCCATGAAAAGGTTTTTAAAGTGTCTATATATAACTTTCAGTTTGTGTTTACTGTATTTGCCCATACCGAGTAAGTGTTATGAGGTCATAAGGTTGAATACAATGAATGTTTTGCTTAGACAGAAAAACATTAATTTACAATTGTCAGTGTGTCACGAGACAAAGCAGAAAATAGTAAGCCAACACATACACAGAGTAAAAGGACTAAGAAGTCTGTGCTAAACAGAAAGAGCAATGTCATTTTATGTGGGCTACTGATGTCCAACCACATCGCGCATTGTAAAGTTATTTTATGAATGAAATAGATATATTACACACCTGAGGGCCCATTCGGGGTAGATTTTGAATCATTTACAATTCTGTAATTGTCTCCATCTGTTGATAGACCTAACTGTGACTCGCGTTATCGCATATTTCACTTTCCCTTGTAGCTTTTAGTTGTTCTTTGTTTAATTTCTTCTTTTCTGTGATGGTCTTGCCCCAGTATCAGTCATAACTAAAACCAATTAACTTCTAAAATAATATTAAAATAGAATTAGACCTATTTAAAAAAATCTACAACTTCATGTTACCTGGCTCAAAAGGCTGGAAACTAACACAGGCTTTCCGGTGTTAGAAAGAAATCTGTGACCCACCAGAATGTGTGACTGTAGTGCCATGTTCCTGCCACAAATCATTCTGTGACTGTGCGGGAAAATCTAACCCGGACAGAGGCCTTACTAAAAACTATATAAAAATGGCATTTTCCCTTAGTCATGTTTGCCGTTACAGGTCATTTAAGACCATTGTATAAAAAATGACAGAGCTTCAGAAACATTAAAAAGTTACATATAATTATTTTAAATGCTGTTTAATTAGTGTACAGTGAGTTTATTTACTGACGAAATGGAAATTATCACTACATTAACATGTTTGATTCCAGTGAATAATTTCCAGTGAGAAACATACTGTTTTCACTTTTTCTTTCGCTTTTCAGACTTATTTTTTCACAGAGGACTACAAAGGACTGATAGAGAGCTTTGTCACATCAATCATCTGAAGCTCAAAATAAGAAAAAACAATGCACTTGTGTTAGACTAGCAGAGAAACAAGATGCCCCCTGTCCTGGTTTTCATCCAGGGAGAAGAAGTAAAGAGGGGGGACTCATACAAGTACATTGGGGACCAAATAAATAACAAAACTAGACTGGACTCACACCACTGAAGCCTTTTTCAGAGAGGCACAGAGCAGACTGACTGTAGACAATGCTTCAAATATGGATATTGCTGCGAAGAAGCTACAAATCCTACATCACATTGTACACAAGCTGTCCTTTGTCCTTTGTGTTTGGAAAAGCGCTATATAAATACAGCACATTTAATTATTTTATCCTATTAGACATTAGTAGGAAATCCTGTCATAATGTAAATGTGCTGCATTTATAGCGCTTTGAACAGTTGTTAAGACTGGAAAAGCGCTACAGGAAACATTCACCATTCACACACATTCATACACTGTGGCCGGGGCTGCCGTACAAGGTGCCACCTGCTCATCAGATAAACATTCACACTCCGATGCGCAGCACCGGCGGCAACTCGGGGTTCAGTGTCTTGCCCAAGGACGCTTCGACAATGACTGCAGGGATCGAACCACCAACCTTCCGATTGGCAGGCAACCGCTCTACCACTGAGCCGCAGCCGCCCCTCAATAATCAGCATATTGTTTTGTAAGGTCACAGTGACCTTGACCTTTGACCACGAAAATCTAATAAATTCATCCTTAAGTTCAAGTGGACGCTTGTGCCAAATTTGAAGATATTCCTTCCAGGCGTTCCCAAAATTGTGTTCAAGAGCATGAGAGGGACGGACGGACTTCACATGTACAGTTTGCCTACATTTGTTGTTGTTCAAGACTGGCCGCATTTTTTAGGTTTTGAATTTTTTTTTGTGTTTCGTAATGTCTAACACCTCTTTGTTGGGCACATAGTCAGAAAAGTAACACGTTTCCCCCCTCAGCCATTTGGATCTGATTCACCAGCTGCTGCACAATGTCAAGTATTATTGTTATTGCTTTATTGAGATCATTCAAAGTCCCAGAAATTGCTTTAACTGCTGTAATCATACACTGAAAAAGTTCCTTCAAAAAAGGAAAAGAAACAATCCAAAACCAGCCCAACCTGCTATAAAGAAAAAAACATTGATCAATAAAGCAAAGATGCATTTAATAGTCTTGCTTAAAATATAACATTTAAAGGTTACCATTAGTGGCAGTTATGAGAAAATAATAATAGACAAAGTCATTAAACAACCTAATAATTCAACCTCATATAAAACAAATCTTATAGCGCCCTTAAATATTTACTTTTGATTTCTTACTTAATTATGTGCTTCTGACAGTGCTCGGTTTTCATTTCTAACTATTCTGTCTTCACCTTGCTCCATCAAATCCAAACACTGGATGCCTTAAACCAAAACTCTTCACCTCAAAAACCTGATTTTATTAGCAGTTTTATTAGCTTGTTCAAAGATGGCAGATTAATTAGTAAACACACACTTTACACAGAACACTTCTTCAGACTACATCTCTTTTTAATTTACATGCACATAATAGCTTACTACTGGATTTCTTCATTTTTCTATCTCTGTCAGACATTCAAGCTACAAATTTACCCACATTCTGCTTCATGTCCTTTGTTTCTTTGTGAACAAAGGCCAAAGAAATTATGAATACACAAAGTCATATTCCTTGAGATTTTCAAAAAATTGTCATTATTTATGTCACATATGTATTGGTAGTGGTGGAGTCTTGAAAATCCTGATTGCTTTCATGAAAAAACACCATGAGTAAACAGGAAATAGTGCATGCAGTTTCATCTCATTGATAACAGCCTCACTTGTTACCGCGGATGCAAACAGAATATTTCCAACTGCTGATTCAACATGGTGGCTTTTATTGTGACGCAGCCACAGTAAATGCAATAGGATTGTCATCGCTTATCAAAAACGGTCCCTTTTGGAAGTATTTTTGATTGGATCATCATTAATTTAACTATAACAACAGCTCCTCAAGGGAGAGTTTGTTGTTTTAATAAACCATACTTGCTGTTACCTATGTAACCACAGGCGTAGCCAAATCTACCAGAACTTAAATATGAAGGATTACAACTTTATAGGACACCAAAGCAATGAGCCAAGTTGGGTTGTATTAAAAAGGTGGTAGAGTTGTATGTCTCTTAACTCCTCATCACCTTTTTGTAGGTCTGCCTTTAACCCCACCAGCGCAGCCTGGGAGGAGGAGCTGTCGTGGGAGGTTCCACGTCAAAAACCGCCTCTTGTCCAATTGACGAGCAGACATAGTACAGGTTGGCGCCCAGCATGACCAGTATGGGGAAGAAGGAGAAGCCGAAGCCGAGGCCCCTGATGCTGCTACCCAGAGAGAGGAAGAGCCAGTAGATCAGCCTGCAGCACAAAAATAAATGATAGTTACAATGCAGTCTGCATGGATTGCTGCTTTGGTGTGTAGAAAGTGTATCCCTCCCTGCTCCTCAGCTGTGTACAAGGTTTTAAGCACAGTGAAGTATTAAAACAAGGCCTTATTTTAATGATTTAGCCAAGAAATATAATGAAGGCTTTTTAAACTTTACCTTGTTCCTCAGTGTCCTTAAACCCTAATAACTAATGATGAGTTACAGAAGCCAGGAGATGATATGAGATAGATAGATAGATAGATAGATAGATAGATAGATAGATAGATAGATAGATAGATAGATAGATAGATAGATATTTATTGATCCCAAAAAAATGGGAAATTATTAAATAATAATAATAATAATAACAAAATATAAGAGTATAAGAACAAATATTTAAATATATACAAGATGGGAAAAACAAAATGTGCAACTGATGGATGCACACCATCAATTCTGTTTGATTTATTATGATCCATATTGGGATAAATAATGACAAACAAAGAAAAAAAGATGTTATCACGACCCACATCAGCCCATACAGCCAATCTTTGCTTTTTAGCCAGAACAATTGTTTTTTGTGTCAAGTGCTTGATGACTCAAAGGATCTGGATTAATAACTTAATAGATGTTTTTTTAATATGTTCTAATTTTGCCTCATCGTGTATTTGATTCTGCCTGAGAATTTTTTTTTCAAAGCCCACAATCGTCACATTGAAACACTGTTTTTCCCAACAGATGACTGTTGATGGTTACTTAAATTTAAATCTTGTTAAAGAGCAGCCATAATAAGTGACATTAACATACACTTGCATTTAAAGGGGACCTTTTATGCTTCTCCTTATTTTCTGTCAATTATACATGATGTTACAAGGTCGGGTGTATACATTAACATGGTCAAAGTTTCAAATAATGCAGTAAAGGTATATAATGTAATCCCTGTGAGAAAAATCTTTACATTGCAGACAGTTCTGAACACCACTTCCAACAGTTTTTTTCTACTCTAGACTCAAGCTGGAGTCAACTTGTGATGGATTTATATATATGGTCATCTGTTCCAGGGATGTGGCTGCAGTGTTTACATGACATACAATGCTACATGTAGCTACATGCTATTCTCAGGGAAACCTGTAATCTTAGTTGCTGATGTTAATTCAATTTCCCCCAATTTCGGATCACATTCCTGCTGCAAGTCTTTGATGCAGAAGCCTTTATTAGGGATTTTTCACAATAGAAAGTACTACCATACTCTGTTATCCTGAGTAAATGCAAAAGAAAACTTTGTAAATTTCATGAATCAATAAATAATTTAGACATGCAAAAGTAATCAGATTTAAAACACATCTCCAGTTTAACCAGTTTGTGTGTAGGAAAAGGTGACGGTATTAAAATGCTTTAACTGTCCGTCACCACTGTGAAACTTTGATCTGTTGTACTCACTGTGGCCATGCATGCACAGTAGTAGTAGTAGTAGTAGTAGCAGCAGGAAGTAGTCTTCCCACACACAGTAGTGGTTAAGATACTATGGTTAAACTGGAGATTTGTATTATTCCTTTCTGATCAGTTGTGTGGTTTCACTGTGTGTTGTAAAGATGTGTCTAGCAGAGTCATGCTGAGTAAGTGAAGTGTATTACTGATGGTAATGAAACTAAACTAAAAGTACTGTTCATGTCCTAATTTGAGTCTTCTTGGCCTTTGTTCCTGTCTCAAATGTTTACTTTTTTTTATAATGTTTGACTCAATTTATGTCTGGTAAGTGTGGCATGAACAGCCCTATTACATTAGACTAGTCAACTCCTATGCATAATAGGGAGAATCTATTTGTACAAATGACTAAAGTATCATCCAGCAGACATCCAGACAACCAAAACAACATTCAGATCATCTATACCTTTACCCATTCCTGGTTTAGATTCTAAACATGTAACAACATACCTGCCAAATACAAATATGATGGTGAGCAGCGGCACTAGTTTGACCAGGTCCTGGCTGATGTAGGTTGCCATGACAGAGAGCTGCAGGAAGTAGAATAGAAAGAGGACCAGCGATTCGTTGACATAGTGCCAGTGCACCACCACCTCTCTGTTCACCAGTTTACTCTGATAGAGGGGCTTCAGGACGCTGTAGCGCAGCCTGGCCACGCCCTGCACCAACACACCTGCAGAGAGACAAGGGTCAATATTAACAACATTCATTGTTTACGGTCTATAGTGTTTTTTTATATCATATTGTCTGTTTCACTGCACGCTAAAATTAATACATGAACATACCGAGCAGGATGGGGATAGTGGCAAAGAAGGAGCACTGTAGAGAGTAAACCACCCTGAGGGGGGTGCTCTGCAGCAGCGGTGCGTCAAAGGGAAGGAGGGCGTAACCTCCCCACACCAGGAGAGGGAAGAGAAGCCCTGCGGCCGCCGTCGCCAGGGCCAGCTTCAGTTTTTCACTGCACGGATGCTCACACAAATCTGAGAATGAAGAAAGAATCACTTCAATTCAAGGTCAAGCAAGTCTGTCTTTATTAGTCATATCAAGAATCATCTTAATCATATGGTTAAGGAGAAAGAGATCCTCAGTGTGCAGTAACTCTCTGACTTACTGAGTGAAAATGTGCTTCAGAAAACACTTCAGCCTGCCTGGATTACAACAAACACAGCAATGTGATATGTGACCAGGTAATCAAATGAAAGTTGTTTAAAACCCTCCCTTCTAAGAATATACTTAATACTGTATCTGTACCTGGATGCACATAGAAAATGATTTACAATCCACAGCACAGCAAGCTCTGAAATTTCACTCATTTGGACATAGGAGATTGTGTCCTCTCGTCTTCTCAAAAAGAATAAAACAGGATTTAGAATGACAATAATGCAGTAATCTGGCTTTAATTTAATTTAATAGCTGTTGAAAGAGGATATTTTGCCGGAAATCATTAAACAGTTAGCAAAGAAGGATTAGGGGATAAAGAAATCGGATGTTTCGGTGGTCTCGGGGGGTTAAGGACAACCATGACTCAAAAAAACTGAAATTTAAGATTCAGCTGCCAAAAGGAATTAAAATTATAAGCAATATTGACATTAAATAAAGAAACTGAAAGACAGACAAGCAGACATGAAAACCGTGGAGACGATGATACCATTGCAATTTATCTGACAATGATGCCATGGGGATTTAGATTTTCTATAAATTATAAAAATTCTACCAGAATTAAACAACACCTTTCATGTTTCTACGTGGAATAAGTGATGCTTGTTTTATTGTCCTTTCAGAGTTGATTTTAATTTATTTTAATTAGCTATAGCCACCCATGATATACAATGACATTTTTTTTAGGGCTTGTTATTTAAAGTTTGCACTTGTCTCTTTCAAAGTGAGATTTTGACTGTACATTTTTCAGCTATAGTTATAGTTTTTCAGCTACCTTCAAACCAATTACATGCAATTATGTGATGCAAACAACCAGAATAAACCTAATGAAAATTAGCTTGATTTGGTTTGCATTAGCTGGGTCTTTGTATGATCTAATTAATAGTAAATTCTCCTTATTTTATGATATCTCAGATGCATTTTTTTCCTTCTCCGAGTTGATTTTTGTTTTGTTTCTGTCTGTCAATTCTCTAATCCCCATTTATATATTTTTACGTCCCAAATATAATTGTCCATGTCAACAACGTTCCACTTCCGGGATTGCTCCGTTGCCGAAAGAAATTCTGAAGAATTTTATTCATTAAGGCCGGACATCCGTTACCTTGGGCTTTCTTTGTGTTGACATTTTAAACTCCGGTGGATTTATGAAAACTGTGGTTAACTGCTCCTCAGAACTCTGAAGGGTAAATCCAGACAGCTGCCTAGACCATCCGTCAAATCTGAGTTTTTTGTTGCACGACTGAAACAACCTTTCCACCGTTCCACCAAAACAAGTTCCTTCCGGAGGCTATTTAGCAGAGACGCCATTGCTCCGGATGGCGTATAGCGTCGCCCAAGACGATTGTGATTGCTTTAAAGAAATGCCAATAAACCAAAGCACGTTTTTTTGCATCATGAAATGCTGTGTGGACTCGCCAGACCCTTCTTCGCAGCTTTGTAGAGGAAGGTATGGCAATGTGAGAATACAAATATATTAACTTATTATTTTTTAACTTCACTGTTTAACTGTTAGGGGAAATATTAAAGATCTCACACAAATAAAATAGACTTAAATAACGACATGCATTTTTGCAGAATAACATCATTACTAAGTAAAGTGTGGGTATTATTTTTGGGACAATGTGCAAATATAGGGTAATTTCATGTCTCTGATTGGCTGTTTCTACTCAGGGAAAACATATGATCAGTGATGTGGTAATTCTTAAAAGTTACTCCTACTTAGCAGGAGTAGGTTGTTTTGAGTTTGTGTTGCTCACACAGTTTGTGCTTTATGTATTTCTTAAAAAATAGGGGTCCAGATACATTACATTGTAGTTTGGGTTTTTAATCATAGACCGATATACAGTACAGTGTATGGTTTTTATACTCACAGTACTTGTCGTCCTGTTTGGTCCTCTCTTGATGAACCTGAGGTGCTAAGTCGGGCTCCGTCTGCGGCTCCTTCTCTATGAACACCTGGCTCTCTTCAGGAAGCTCTTTGCCGGACGGACGCACGATTGTGACATGTGGAGAAAAACTCAGAAAAGCTTTCTCTGGGATCCAGTTCGACTCTCCTCCTTTTTCTTTCTCCTCCTCCTCCTCCTCCTCCTCCTCCTCCTCCTCCTCTTCATCGTCTGCCAGTGAGCCATCACCTTTATCGTCACGCTGCATCTCCATCTCATCGTCCCTCCACCTCTCGCCCTCAGGCATGCTCTCCCTCCACTTGCTCTTTGTGTCACTCTCGGCCTGGCTCTGCTCCTCCGACAGGTCCTGGCTCCCTCCTTTTTCTGACCAGACTCCATCTTCATTTTCCATCTGAGGCCTCTTGTCTTTATCGCCAGGCCATGGCAGAGTGCTCGGCTCCAGATGAGCTGATCTTGTCAATTCCTCTTCCTTCTTTGTGTCATCCTCATCCTCTTCTTCTTCTTCTTGTTCATCTGTAACCCCTTGTGTTTCCTCTATGCTTTTGATCTCTTCTGGCTTTTTACTTACTGCTATTTGTGGCTCTGCAGGTGAAAGTGCCACGTCTTCAATTACATCTATAATTAAACCCCCTAGGCCAGACATTGTTTTAGTTGTTAAATTCAATTTTCTCCTTTTTTCAGTCAATACCTTTTGCACTGTCAATAGTCTGACTGTTAGCAAAGGTTCATCCAGCTGCTAAAAGTCATTGTGTTTGATTTCTCTGCAAAAAAAAGAAATTACAACCATGTTGAAAAACAATGTTGTACTCCAATCAAAGTTCACTGTTTATCATGGGTGTGTTGCCCTACAGTATTTAACTTGTCCTGCCCCCACACATGCCAACAAGTTTGTGCAGTTGCCTGTCCTGTTTGAGTGAATGCCAGAAAATCAGGCAAATTTCACCTAAAGATTGAGATATATATGTGTGTGTGTGTGTGTGTGTGTGTGTGTGTGTGTGTGTGTGTGTGTGTGTGTGTGTGTATGTATGTATGTATGTATGTGTGTATGTGTGTGTGTGTCCGTAATTTAAGTATTGAATGGTGAAGAATAAGACTCCCAAAGAGCAAAAAAAAGCATTATAAAACAACAATCCAACAACACTTAATTAGAAATATTTGTGAATATATCAGCAATCCCATTATTTGACAGAGATAACAGAGCCACTCTTAATGAAATCCAAACCATGCATAAAATAGAAAAGAATATACATCAGGGATGCAACTAATGATTAGCTTGATTAACAATGAATCTGTTGAATACTTTGTCAATTAACCAATTATTTGTTTGGTCTACATAACATCTTCAAACTGCCTGTTTTGTCCAGTTCAAATCCCAAAGAGATTCCATTTACTATCACAGAAGACAAACGAAAGAGGGGAATCTTCACATTTAGGGGCACATTTGAGCATTTTTGCTTGAAACAAAACTTAAAGGACTAATTGATTATTAAATCAAGTCAAATAATTAATGCTAATGTTAATTGGTGTGATGTTAATACCAACATTAACATCACACCCCAAACTGTAATGTAGGGATACATATTTACAAAAACAGACACAAACTCCTGTATCCATGCTTTCAAACCAGCCACACAACACAAACTAGTAGCTCTAAAATGCACTTGTACCTAATGGTGGGATATCTGTAAGGTTATTCTAACTGGCCAATTATGAATTATTCATAATAATATTAGGCTGCTGCTGCAACAGCAGCTGAAATATCCTTAAAATTAAGTTAATTTGTTGTTGTGAAATCAACGTATAAAACATGCCTGGATTTGTAATACATTTCTAAACTCTGACCGAGGTTTCTGCCTAAAAGGAAGTTTTTCCTCGCCACTGTCGCACTGTTGCTTGCTCTGGAGGAAACTACTAGAACAGTTGGGTCCTTGTAAATTCTGGAGTGTGGTCTAGACCTGCTCTATCTGTAAAGTGTCTTGAGATAACGCTTGTTATGAATTGATACTATAAATAAAATTGAATTGAAATTGAATTGAACTCTAAGATGAGTGAGATTTTGAGTTTTAAAATGTCCAATCACTGTTTTAAGACTGGTTTCAGGGGAGACTTTTTCATGTTTAAAAATAGGATCGGAGCCTTCTAAAGTTACTAGGCTAGCAGGAAATATATGTTTTTGTATTGCATTTCCAGACCTAAATACTGCCACGCTATCCTCTGCCCTGCTACACCCTACAGTGCCCTGCTACGCTATGAACTACTACAACTACTATTTCTAGTCGTAGTTTCATCTTTTATTTGTGACTGTAAATACCCCCAACCGGCACTGTCAGACACAGCCTACCAAGAGCCCGGGTCTGTCCCAGGTTTCTCCCTAAAAGGAAGTTTTCCCCCCGACCCGAGGTTTCTCCCTAATAGGAAGTCACTAAATGCTTGCTCTTGGGGGAATTACTGGAATTGTTAAGGTGTTTGTAAACTACAGTGTGGTCTAGACCTACTCTGTCAAGTGTCTTGAGATGACTCTTGTTGTGAATTGATACTATAAATAAAATTAAACTGAATTGAATTTACAAACACTGAAACTCTTCAGTACGAGCAACACTTTCAGCTTGTTCCACGTAAGACTAAACTGTCAACAGTACAGCTGGGTTTTCCCTTCAAAGTGTTCCCTTCACGGATCTTTGTTTACAAACTGTTTGTTGTGACGAGTTTTTACAAAGCTTTTTTAATCCTCACTCATTGAGGTGGAGCTAATTAGTTCTGGTGCAGAGCAGTGACAATTGTAGTTTCGGCTTAAAGCTGTCACTTGTTTTAACAGCTCTGTATTTAGGACCGAGTCTTGTGATCCTGAGACAGATAACAAAAAATATTGAACGTTAATGGTTTACGTACCTGTTTTTACGCAGGTCACCTCAACGAAACTTACCGCAACTTTGTCTGCAAGGAGCGCGGTCACTGCTCTAGGTATTCACAGGTTAAAGTAACCCGACAGGTGTAACCGGTGCTAATCCACAGGGAGGAAGCAGTCCAAAGGTGATACTGCTTCACGTGCTGAAAACGTCACTGCAAAGATCCGCCCACCTTTAGTCAAATTCCCTCGTTGTAGACTGTAGGCTATTTAATGAGATCCTTACGGCTACCTCCACCTCTGTAAGTTTTTCAAACCCAAAAAGGCAGGAGGTGTCATAAAAAAGAACTAATTTGTAATCTTGAATTAGTAGTTTGTGCTCTAGTTTTCATAATTTGTGTTATTAATTAAATAATCCATGTTGCTATTAGTCATTTGTGCTCTCAATTTAATGGTTTGTGTGCTCTAATAATTTAAATGTGTAATATGTGCCCAACATTATAATTCACGCATTTGGTTCAACAATCATGAAATATTGGCCCAAAGAAAACCAAACATGTAACCAGTGAGTCAGTTGTGTTGTTGTAATGTATTCTGTGCTAGATGCCTGGCTGTTTACGCATGGCCGCCAAGGTTCATCCCGGGGTCTGGGTTTGGGAGATGACCTTTGGCGGCCCAGGCCCCTCACTATCGGGCTGGGTGCAGGTGAGCAGGTGCGACCGGCTGGGTGCTTGGGGTTTGTGTAATGTTGTCTCAACTTTGTGAAATGTTGATGTAATATATTAGTATACAATGTTTTTGCTGCATGACCGTGTAACCCACACTATATAGTTCTTTTAAAAAATATATTTGGATTATCTTTTTAGAAAGGCCTGGCCATGGACCGGGGTTGCAAATTAGTCTATTGGCTAGAAACCTTTCATGCAACACATCTATTCATATTGTTATGGTCCTCCAAGCTACAACAGACAATCAAATTATGTTTGTTTT
>NC_045746.1:14136958-14148703 GCF_008692095.1 Etheostoma spectabile
TTTTTTTAATTAAATTCTCATCACACACTCGACAACCATCTTAATATGAGAGGTTGTACTCTATGTGTACAATCCACCAACAAGTTCCTTCCCGAGGCACAGTTGCTGCGTCCGGCACTTAGCTTGGTCCTAACGATAACATATAATGCCAACGCACCCTGTAAAATATTTTACAATATATTTTTGTATCTACGCACAAATGGGGCGGCTGTGGCTCAGTGGTATAGCGGTTGCCTGCCAATCGGAAGGTTGGTGGTTCGATCCCCGCCCCTGCAGTCATTGTCGAAGTGTCCTTGGGCAAGACATTGAACCCCGAGTTGCCCCTGGTGCTGCGCATCGGAGTGTGAGTGTGTATGAATGTATATCTGATGAGCAGGTGGCACCTTGTACGGCAGCCCCGGCCACAGTGTATGAATGTGTGTGAATGGTGAATGTATCCTGTAGATGTAAAAGTGCTTTGAGCAGTTGTTAAGACTGGAAAAGCGCTATATAAATACAGCACATTTACATTACATTTACAAATTGACTTGTAGAGTGTTTCATCTGTCCAAACAAACACAGCTTTAACTTGACTCAGGTCCACAGCACGTCAGTCAAGTGTTCAAACAGGACTGGTAAGGATGGAGCTTCTGCCCACTAACCCTATAATAAACAGAGAAATATTGCCTATGTATTTGCCTACATCATTAAGTTTTGTAAACTGTCTGGAATGAGCCATACATAAACCAAATATCACACCACACTGGAAAATAAAACAGCAAGATCCACATTTTATTTCAAGAGCATAATCTCACAAATGATTGAGTTCTTGTTTAACACACACAAAATCCAAATATGTCCACTTAAAATGATTTGACTTCACAAAGCCAGATCAAATTTGAATAACTTGACACACCGAAGCACAATCTGGCATTTAGAGACTTCAATTGTTTGACCCATGGCACGCAATTTTTACACAAAAAAAAAATAAAGTTTGTGAAATCATCCAATCACGTGAATGTAATCTCATGTCAGTCCCAAGTTAGAAAAAAAAGCAAAGGCTGCGCAGCTACATGTTAACATTTAGAGAAAACAGTAAAATAACTATAGCAAACAAATTTAGTTTGCTATAGTTATTTCACTTATTTCTTAACTGAAAAAGTCATTTGTACAAATGGAAGAGGAAATCTTCTAGCTGATCAATCTTCTGGCGAGAAGGCGTTTGGTACCAAGCTTTTTGTCCTGTCGAATGCATAAAGAAAAAGTTGAGAGGCTGACCCGTGTGGGACAACTTATTGAACTAAGTAACTAACTTATGGTACATTCAAGACTTGAGCAATTGAGGCAAAAACACAACTATGAAATAACAATGAGAAAAGTATGACATCATTTGATGTATTTTATCTCGAAAGCCCACAAACTCCCCTCACATTCTCCATAGAGAGCCAAAGTGGAAATGCAAGTTCCAGGTTTTGGTCTGGAAGCAGCAAAACTTTATTCAGAATCACATTCACATTTTGAATTTTGGCATTAATATAGTTTTTTATTCAGAATGTCTGTTTTAAGCAGCCTTTAACAATTCCTCATAAGGCATAAGGCTATAATGGCTTAAACCTGCAAAAATTGTTTTGGCCCCTTCAGCGAAAGAAGTTGTTTCAGTACACAATGTTGACATACCTTTTAGCTTGATATGGCAAACCTGTTAGCAAAAAGTTGCATTTTTACACATCCAGTTAGGCAAAAACATTTTCATTTGGAGGTCTCTTCTAACTCCTTTGAGAAATATCTCAATCTTCAGCCGCTAAATGCTCCCCCATGTTCAGCAGCTAGTTGCTCACTGTGTTGTCTGCTTTGTACAGTGGCTTTTTCAGATGTTTTTGGTGTGCTGAAAACAGCCGCCTGCTGCAGCCGAATATTACGCTATGAAAGCGATCCAAAACAGTAAAGTTGGGGCTGGACATTTCAAAAAATCTGATGCTACTCACTAAAAAGCCCTGTAAAGCAGTCAGGAGTTGCAGATTCAATTCAGTCTACTTATCCCTCCTGTTGTCCTCAGGTCAAAATTTCTTTATATATATATATATATATAATATACAAAAACTGCATCACAAATTTGTGTTTCTGTCATCCAAACTGTCTCACTCTTCACAAGAAAAGGAACAGATCAGTTCAGCACCTTCATTGAATTTGGGTGTTTTATTTTAATAGAGTTTGAAGAAAGAAATTGATAAAATAATGTTGAAAATAATTCAAAAACATTAGGGGGAAGGTGACCAGTGTCTAAAAAGATGACCAAAACTTTGGGAAAAGAAAGTTTAACTTTTATATTTTGAAGTTGCACAATTGATGGGAAGACAACAAAAGGGTTAAGAAGAGGACAGAGCAAATTAATTTAAAAAAAAACATGTTTATACACGGGTTAATATTGCCAGAATCAATAAAAATGGCAATTTCCATCTGTAGGTTTGTTGCTACAAGTGACCCTTTCACATTGTCATTTGATACATTGTTACCACCAAAAATTAAGAAAACAAAGTTCTAATCATGTGTTTTTGAGTCTCTTGTCATATGCTAAATACAGGTCAAGGTTGGAATTCAGTTGGCGAAAAACGTTTCATTTTTAAAGAATGTGATATCACTCTGTACTCATACGCCAGTTTGTCTTAAAATGTGGAAAATAATCCAACCCCAAGAACACATTTACTTTTTTCAGAAAAGTCAATGCAAGAAATGCAGAATGAGAGATTGAATTGAGTTACAGAAGCTAGTGGAACAGAGGCTAGCCCGGATATGATGTCAGGACTTCGGCTCTCTATAGTTTGACTTTTCCAACATCTGCTTGGACTTCCCCCCCCCCTCTTCCTCATTTCCCAGCAACCATTTTACATTTACAATTTAACTGACAAACACTACATCTGAAAGCTAAATGAAAACTGGAACAATCAGTCTATGATAATAAACTAGACATGCCAGTTCTAGTAAAAGATTATTAGTACTACTGCTTACTCAGATGACAGAAATAAAGTACTTAAAAAATAAATCAAGCACAATAAAACATGATGGACAAGTTTGTGAGTAAAAAAAAAGAGCTGCTAATATTTAGCCTACCTGACCAACAAGATGTTAAACATGTGTTTTCATTGACGATATTGTATTCTACTGCTAAAGCAACATTGTGGTCTGACCAGGATGGTTCATTGAGCCTGGTTCCTAACTTCAAAGCATCACGATCGATGAGTGATTCTTCAGTATTGTCCATGATGGACGTCTGTGTCGTGCTAGATGGTCATCTCTGTGTTGTGCACGATGGATGCCTCTGTGTCGTGGACAATGGACGCCTCCGTGTCGTCCCTGATGGATGCCTCTGTGTCGTTCCCGATGGACGCCTCTGTGTCGT
The DNA here is from genome assembly GCF_008692095.1 of Etheostoma spectabile. Lineage (NCBI taxonomy): Eukaryota > Metazoa > Chordata > Actinopteri > Perciformes > Percidae > Etheostoma > Etheostoma spectabile. The sequence goes on from NC_045746.1 coordinate 14,140,335, forward strand.
CCCCGATGGACGCCTCTGTGTCGGGCTCCATGGAAGCCTCTATGTCGTCATGCTCCACCTCGTCTTCTGCCAGCTCTGCTTCACGTTCCACCCCAACAGGAGAAGAATCGCGCTTTTCTTGTGAATGGCCGTCGAGCTGTGTTTCCTTTCGAGCTTCCTTTTTGTTGACTGAACCTTTGGGGCGGCCCCTTTTCCGCGGGGTTTCAGCATCTTTTTTTTGAGTACCTGGGGGACGGCCCCTCTTTCTCGGGGATCCAACATTGGGGTCGCATGGTGAGGATGAAGAGGCAGGCAAATTCTTGAACAAATGAGCGCCTTTCTTGGATTCTGACTTGCGAGGCCGACCGCGGCTTCTGCGAGGGGCTGGTAGAGACCCCTCTGTCTCTGTGTCGTCCCCGATGGACGCCTCTGCGTCGTCATGCTCCACCTCGTCTTCTGCCAGCTCTGCTTCACGTTCCACCCCAACAGGAGAAGAATCGCCCTTTGCTTGTGAATGGCCGTCGAGCTGTGTTTCCTTTCGAGCTTCCTTTTTGTTGACTGAACCTTTGGGGCGGCCCCTTTTCCGCGGGGTTCCAGCATCTTTTTTTTGAGTACCTGGGGGACGGCCCCTCTTTCTCGGGGATCCAACATTGGGGTTGCAAGGTGAGGATGAAGAGGCAGGCAATTCTTGCGCAAGTGAGCGCCTTTCTTGGACTCTGACTTGCGAGGCCGACCGCAGCTTCTGCGAGGGGCTGGTAGAGACCCCTCTGGAGGATCAACACGTGGGTATTTCCTCGGCCTTCCTAGCGGCTTCCATACTTTTGGCTTTTTCAGTTCATCAGGTGACGGCAAAGGGTATTTCCTAGGCCTTCCCCTTTTGGCTGGTTGTTTTCTGGTCGACCACGTTTCACTTTTGTAGTCAGGCTTCTCCGAGGCCAGCCTACTTACCGTGCACCTTATATGCAGGGGGTTTCTTGTTTAAAGAGCCTTTAGGTCTTCCTCGACCTCTTCTCATCTTAGCTTTTTGGCTTACATCAGCGTTCTCCTCCCCCTCACTGCTCAACTCTGTCTCCAGCCTGTGCTTCTTATTGGGAGACCAACTTTGTTTCCGACTGGTTACAAAACCGCCTTCAGTTTTTCTACTTGGTAACTTTCTGACTTACCTTTGTGGATCCTTTTGGACGACCCCTTTTCGCTTTTGGTCTATCAGAGCCACCGTTCAGTAAGTCTTTAGTATCAGCCTTCTCAGGGTGCTATTGCTGAGATACTTTCTTGGTCTGCCTCTTTTCTTAGGAGAACGGTCTGTCAAAAGACTGTCTTCATCACTGTTGTGTTTCTTGGAGCCTGGACTGCAAGAATCATCAGCGGGGTCGGCTCCTGCTCCTTGCTGCTCCGCGTTTTTCTTAAGTTTTGGACGCCTCTTTTTTCCTCGGAGGCTGTGTAGACCCACCATTGGAAATGCCTGAAACCAGCTCCATTAGGTTAACGTCTGTAACACAAACCTTTAATTCTTTGAACCTTGTGGCCTCCCCCTTCCTTTTTTAGTTGGACTGTTGGTCATTTCTACACTGGACTCTTCCTCATTCTCGCCACATCTCCTTGTTCTGTCTCGGCCGTTCTCATTTCTTCTTCCATACTTTTGCCGTCAGCTTGGACTTCTTCCGTTAGGTTTGCACCTGTAAACTGACATTGAAAAGCACAATTGATATTTAATCAATAATATCTTTCAATACAATAAGAAATATTCTTGTGCTGCAACAATTAGTTGATTAAAATAAAACTATTTTGTAAATCCATTAGTACTAAATTAAAATTATTGCTAGTTTGAGCCCTAGTTTTAACAAAACGGCTGCTTTAGTGTAATTACCAGAAGGTCCTGTGAACAATTAGATGTTATAATATAGACATTAAAACAATATAAAAAGTATATAACACACATTTCAATATGTCCTAAAACAAACATCTCCTAACAATATTAGAGAATGAAGAAAAAAATGTTTGTCTACTTTTGTGGCAGCAATATGCTGTCATATTAATGAATGAATTTTATCTTTGACATTTAATGCAATTTGCCATTATTTGAACTATGACACCTAAATAAAAGGTAATATAGAACAGTGGTTCCAAACGTTTCACACTGAAGGACCTCTAAACTGGCACAAACTAGACCACTGGAACCATTTGATAAGACTTTGTCCCAGGGTCCCACATTTGATAGAATTTTGGCAATAATAGGCTTTATTCCAGAAAGTATGCATTATAACGTTACCTGTCAAATGCTTTACTGAGCCACTCAAACTGCATAAAAGCGTTCTGCATTACAGAAAAACTATTATTACTGGGGGGAAAAAACAACTTTTGTGGCGGCAATATTATGTTTTGCTATAATAAATAAAAACAGAGGCTCTAATACAATCTACGTAAACAACTGCTTAATGAAATTGCACAAGCACATGTATTTCTTTTTAAATATATTAAGAAAGCAATTAATACACGTTTACATATCTTTTTCGATGGGTCTTGTACGGCTATGTCTATTTTCTGTATTACAGCTTGCAGTGGTGGGAAGTTACACCGATTGTAAGGGGATAGCAAACATGCAAACTATAATAATTTTATGTTCTTCGCCTGCTTTTTACAGATTGAAAAAATCTGCAAATTATTTTTAAAAATCGTAAAGCCTCATGCATTTCTCGATGTGTACCTGAACCACAATATATTTGGTGACATTTAGGCCTTAGACAATCGCTGTGACTATGGACCAGATTGTTTTCCAGGTAATAGTCAGTTTCAAAATCTATGGCGATGGAAAGAGTATCTAGCGGCGTGAAGCAGAAAAATTATTACAATAAACAGTGTGCACATCTCACCTTAAAAGAAATCCTTTGCAAGAAGTTAACTTAATTTTTAATAAACTAGCGATTCATTAAACAGCCCATAAAGTGAAAGTACGCGCTTATTGTTGCTGTGAAGGCTGTTTAAATTTGCGACCATTTCCGGCCGTCCGTGACGTTTAGGAGTCTCTGAAAGAAACGTCAGCACCGAGTTTCAGTTCCGCCTCAGCATCCCTGCTGTCTCCCAGGCCATTACTGAATTGTATTTACTGTACGCTACTGTAGCAGCCCACACACGTCCATTTTAAGATTTATTTCTCATTATATCATAATTTCATACTTTTCAACAAAAAAAATTCTGATGAGTTCTTCTTGCTGAAAGGTTATAAATTAAACTTGCTTTTTGTTTAAGGAATCTTTTTAGTGGCAGATTGGGAGCTTGGGGACGGGACTTCTTTGCACCACTTTCTCACTACAATGGTATCTTTGGTGTCTTGTAAATCCATGTAGACTGAGCGTGTGTATGTGCATGACACATAAACATCAGATACGCATATTTCCGTTCAAACAGGACATTTATTCAGGACTATATGAGGTGATAAAACAATGGTTGGCTGACATCATGGCTTTAATAATTTATTTAGAGCAAAAAATGTAACTTTTGAAAGAGAGAATTACACTTCTTTCTCTTAACTTAAAAGTTTAATTATAAGTAGGCCTCATATAAATCACCCCTTGGTCAATTAATACTCTCAGGGGTTTCACTGCAAAAGCCTTACTTGGTCTGTTAGACCATTAGCTCATGATGGCTAATATTATAACGGACATAACCGAATCAGACTGACTTTAGAATACTTCTCTACTTGCGCTACTGTAACAATGAACATTTACCATTATCCTGTCACCACGACCACTAGAGCCACATTGGCTGCAGTTCATAGCTGACTTTATAAACATAGGCACTAGATTTATAACATAAGATAAATACCCCTGAACCTTGAAGATGAACTTGTTTGATCGCACACAGGGAAAAGTCACTGCACCAGAAGTAGAACAAATACTTAAAAACTAGAAATAATATCTTTTTTTTGTACTCACCTTTAAAAACTTAAAGAACTCATTTCTAAAAATAGACCTACTACTATTACCCATATCCTTAATCCAAAATACATCAATATTATTAGTTTGGAATCTAATCTGTTCTCCTTCAGTGTAGTTTTAGCTGATTTATTCTACATTTTCACTTGTTTAGCTCCTTCTTGTCTTTTTAAATGCTCCCCCATGTTCAGCAGCTAGTTGCTCACTGTGTTGTCTGCTTTGTACAGTGGCTTTTTCAGATGTTTTTGGTGTGCTGAAAACAGCCGCCTGCTGCAGCCGAATATTACGCTATGAAAGCGATCCAAAACAGTAAAGTTGGGGCTGGACATTTCAAAAAATCTGATGATACTCACTAAAAAGCCCTGTAAAGCAGTCAGGGGTTGCAGATTCAATTCAGTCTACTTATCCCTCCTGTTGTCCTCAGGTCAGAATTTCTTTATATATATATATATATATATATATATATATAGATATAAAAAAATGTGACCCAAAGACATTTGCTAGACAACTTTGTAGTGTCTTGTCATGTGGGATGGGCTAAATGCCATGACAAAGAAATAAATTTAAACTAAAATACAAAAACTACATCACAAATTTGTGTTTCTGTCATCCAAACTGTCTCACTCTTCACAAGAAAAGGAACAGATCAGTTCAGCACCTTCATTGAATTTGGGTGTTTTATTTTAATAGAGTTTGAAGAAAGAAATTGATAAAATAATGTTGAAAATAATTCAAAAACATTAGGGGGAAGGTGACCAGTGTCTAAAAAGATGACCAAAACTTTGGGAAAAGAAAGTTTAACTTTTATATTTTGAAGTTGCACAATTGATGGGAAGACAACAAAAGGGTTAAGAAGAGGACAGAGCAAATTAATTTAAAAAAAACATGTTTATACACGGGTTAATATTGCCAGAATCAATAAAAATGGCAATTTCCATCTGTAGGTTTGTTGCTACAAGTGACCCTTTCACATTGTCATTTGATACATTGTTACCACCAAAAATTAAGAAAACAAAGTTCTAATCATGTGTTTTTGAGTCTCTTGTCATATGCTAAATACAGGTCAAGGTTGGAATTCAGTTGGCGAAAAACGTTTCATTTTTAAAGAATGTGATATCACTCTGTACTCATACGCCAGTTGTCTAAAATGTGAAAATAATCCAACCCCAAGAACACATTTACTTTTTGAAAAAGTCAATGCAAGAATGCGATGAATGAAGATTGATGTTGAGTTACAGAAGCTAGTGGAACAGAGGCTAGCCCGGATATGATGTCAGGACTTCCTCTCTATGTTTGACTTTTCCAACATCTGCTTGGACTTCCCCCCCCCTCTTCCTCATTTCCCACACACCATTTACATTTACAATTTAACTGACAAACACACATCTGAAAGCTAAATGAAAACTGGAACAATCAGTCTATGATAAAAACTAGACATGCAGTTCTAGTAAAGATTATAGTACTACTGCTTACTCAGATGACAGAAATAAAGTACTTAAAAAATAAATCAAGCCCAATAAAACATGATGGACAAGTTTGTGAGTAAAACAAAGAGCTGCTAATATTTAGCCTACCTGACCAACAGATGTTAAACATGTGTTTTCATTGACGATATTGTATTCTACTGCTAAAGCAACATTGTGGTCTGACCAGGATGGTTCATTGAGCCTGGTTCCTAACTTCAAAGCATCACGATCGATGAGTGATTCTTCAGTATTGTCCATGATGGACGTCTGTGTCGTGCTAGATGGTCATCTCCGTGTTGTGCACAATGGACGCCTCTGTGTCGTGGACAATGGACGCCTCTGTGTTGTCCCTGATGGACGCCTCTGTGTTGTCCCCAATGTATGCCTCTGTCTTGTCCCTGATGGACGCCTCTGTGTCGTCCTCGATGGACGCCTCTGTGTCGTCCCAGATGGACGCCTCTGTGTAGTCCCCAATATACGCCTCTGTGTCGGGCTCCATGGAAGCCTCTGCGCCGTCATGCTCCACCTCGTCTTCTGCCAGCTCTGCTTCACGTTCCACCCCAACAGGAGAAGAATCGCCCTTTGCTTGTGAATGGCCGTCGAGCTGTGTTTCCTTTCGAGCTTCCTTTTTGTTGACTGAACCTTTGGGGCGGCCCCTTTTCCGCGGGGTTCCAGCATCTTTTTTTTGAGTACCTGGGGGACGGCCCCTCTTTCTCGGGGATCCAACATTGGGGTTGCATGGTGAGGATGAAGAGGCAGGCAAATTCTTGCGCAAGTGAGCGCCTTTCTTGGACTCTGACTTGCGAGGCCGACCGCAGCTTCTGCGAGGGGCTGGTAGAGACCCCTCTGGAGGATCAACACGTGGGTATTTCCTCGGCCTTCCTAGCGGCTTCCATACTTTTGGCTTTTTCAGTTCATCAGGTGACGGCAAAGGGTATTTCCTAGGCCTTCCCCTTTTGGCTGGTTGTTTTCTTGGTCGACCACGTTTCACTTTTGTAGTCAGGCTTCTCCGAGGCCAGCCTACCTTACCGTGCACCTTATATGCAGGGGGTTTCTTGTTTAAAGAGCCTTTAGGTCTTCCTCGACCTCTTCTCATCTTAGCTTTTTGGCTTACATCAGCGTTCTCCTCCCCCTCACTGCTCAACTCTGTCTCCAGCCTGTGCTTCTTATTGGGAGACCAACTTTGTTTCCGACGTGTTACAAAACCGCCTTCAGTTTCTTCACTTGGTAAACTTTCTGACTTACGCTTTGTGGATCCTTTTGGACGACCCCTTTTCGCTTTTGGTCTATCAGAGCCACCGTTCAGTAAGTCTTTAGTATCAGCCTTCTCAGGGGTGCTATTGCTGAGATACTTTCTTGGTCTGCCTCTTTTCTTAGGAGAACGGTCTGTCAAAAGACTGTCTTCATCACTGGTGTGTTTCTTGGAGCCTTGGGACTGCACAGAATCATCAGCGTGGTCGGCTCCTGCTCCTTGCTGCTCCGCGTTTTTCTTAAGTTTTGGACGCCCTCTTTTCCTCGGAGGCTGTGTAGACCCACCATTGGAAATGCCTGAAACCAGCTCCATTAGGTTAACGTCTGTAACACAAACCTTTAACTTCTTTGAACCTTGTGGCCTCCCCCTTCCTTTTTTAGTTGGACTGTTGGTCATTTCTACACTGGACTCTTCCTCATTGCTCGCCACATCTCCTTGTTCTGTCTCTGCCGTTCTCATTTCTTCTTCCATACTTTTGCCGTCAGCTTGGACTTCTTCCGTTAGGTTTGCACCTGTAAACTGAACATTGAAAAGCACAATTGATATTTAATCAATAATATCTTTCAATACAATAAGAAATATTCTTGTGCTGCAACAATTAGTTGATTAAAATAAAAACTATTTTGTAAATCCATTAGTACTAAATTAAAATTATTGCTAGTTTGAGCCCTAGTTTTAACAAAACAGGCTGCTTTAGTGTAATTACCAGAAGGTCCTGTGAACAAATTAGATGTTATAATATGAGACATTTAAAACAAATATAAATTAAGTAATATACACACATTTCAATATGTCCTAAAACAAAACATCTCTTAACAATATTAAAGGAAAGAAGAAGAAAAATGTTTGTCTACTTTTGTGGCAGCAATATGCTATCATATTAATGAATGAAAATTTATCTTTGACATTTAATGCAATTTGCCATTATTTGAACTATGACACCTAAATAAAAGGTAATATAGAACAGTGGTTACCAAACCGTTTCACACTGAAGGACCTCTAAACTGGCACAAACTAGACCACTGGAACCCATTTGATAAGACTTTGTCCCAGGGTCCCACATTTGATAGAATTTTGGCAATAATAGGCTTTATTCCAGAAAGTATGCATTATAACGTTACCTGTCAAATGCTTTACTGAGCCACTCATAACTGCATAAAAGCGTTCTGCATTACAGAAAAACTATTATTACTGGGGGGAAAAAACAAACATTTGTGGCTGCAATATTATTGTTTTGCTATAAATAAATAAAAAACAGAGGGCTCTAATACAATCTACGTAAACAACTGCTTAATGAAATTGCACAAGCATATGTATTTTTAAATAATATTAAGAAAGCAATTAATACACGTTTACATATCTTTTTCGATGGGTCTTGTACGGCTCTGTCTATTTTCTGTATTACAAGCTTGCAGTGGTGGGAAGTTACACCGATGTATAGGGGATAGCAATAACATGCAAACTATAATAATTTTATGTTCTTCGCCTGCATTTTTACAGATTGAAAAAATCTGCAAATTATTTTTAAAAATCGTAAAGCCTCATGCATTCTCGAGTGTACCTGAACCACAATATATTTGGTGACATTTAGGGCCTTAGACAATCGCTGTGACTATGGACCAGATTGTTTTCCAGGTAATAGTCAGTTTCAAAATCTATGGCGAAGGAAAGAGTATCTAGCGGCGTGAAGCAGAAAAATTATTACAATAAACAGTGTGCACATCTCACCTTAAAAGAAAT
>NC_045746.1:14149385-14176002 GCF_008692095.1 Etheostoma spectabile
AAATCCTTTGCAAGAAGTTAACTTAATTTTTAATAACTAGCGATTCATTAACAGCCCATAAAGTGAAAGTACGCGCTTATATTTTATTTACTGTACGCTACTGTAGCAGCCCACACACAGACAGGGGAGATTCCAGGATTTTTTACGTAGGCTGGCAAGGGGACACTCAAAAAAATTAACAAAATCAAAAAAAATACAGTAATGGAGAGAAGTAACAAAATTCCAGAAATAATATACGGAAAATATTAAATTATCTGATATTAAAACTTAAAATGATTTACAAACCTAAATTATAAACATATTCTCATAAAATATCAATATGTTAAATTTATGTGAAGAAGCATTTAATAATTACATTCAGGTACACCAGCATTTTCTAGAAAACAGGCTGGTTTAATGGTTTGATAGATAATTTAAACTGACGTCCATTTTAAGATTTATTTCTCATTTTATCATAATTTCATACTTTTCAACAAAAAAATAAATTCCGTGGCAGATTGGGAGCTTGGGGACGGGAGTTCTTTGCACCACTTTCTCACTACAATGGTATCTTTGGTGTCTTGTAAATCCATGTAGACTGAGCGTGTGTATGTGCATGACACAATAAACATCAGATACGCATATTTCTGTTCAAACAGGACATTTATTCAGGACTATATGAGGTGATAAAACAATGGTTGGCTGACATCATGGCTTTAATAATTTAATTTAGAGCAAAAAATGTAACTTTTGAAAGAAGAAATTACACATTCTTTCTCTTAAACTTAAAAGTTTAATTAATAAGTAGGCCTCATATAAATCCACCCTTGGTCAATTCAATACTCTCAGGGGTTTCACTGCAAAAGCCTTACTTGGTCTGTTATGACCAGTAGCTCATGATGGCTAATATTATAACGGACATAACCGTATCAGACTGACTTTAGAATACTTCTCTACTTGCGCTACTGTAACAATGAACATTTACCATTATCCTGTCACCGCCACTAGAGGCCACATTGGCTGCAGTTCATAGCTGAACTTTATAAACATAGGCACTAAGATTTATAACATAAGATAAATACCCCTGAACCTTGAAGATGAACTTGTTTGATCGCACACAGGGAAAAGTCACTGCACCAGAAGTAGAACAAATACTTAAAAAACTAGAAATAATATCTTTTTTTGTATATCACCTTTAAAAACTTTAAAGAACTCACTTCTAAAAATAGACCTACTACTATTTACTCATTATCCTTAATACAAAATACATAAATATTATTAGTTGTGGAAACCTAATCTGTTCTCCTTCAGTGTAAGTTTTAGCTGAGTTTATTCTACATTTTCACATTGTTTTAGCTCCTTCTTGTCTTTTTTGGGAAGGGGGGAGAGAAGGCAAACTAGAGAGAAGCAGAATATGTTGCACAGGGTAGTTGGATAAGGGTTGGAGGATAAGGTAAAGGCAGATTGATGAGGTCAGAGTCAAAAAGAAGAATGCAAGAAAAGAGAAGGAAAAATGCAAATTGTTTTTATGTGGGAGGAGAAGAGAGCCTGAGAGAGAGAAAGAGAGAGAGAGAGGAAGGAAGGAGGAAAGGAGCATCTGAAAAAGACAACCACTGAGAGACAGCGCGTTGAACCCACTGCCCCGTCTCAACCCTCCTCCTCCTCCACCCTCCCTGTGTGCTTTGCCATGGTTACCAGACAGGGCTCCCAATGCAGCCAGTTAATGTGTTTTTCAGCGACAGAAGTGAGCTGGGTACTAATGTGTCTCAGTCTGTCTCCGACACAATCAATGTCAACTGTCCTGGGATGCACAAACACATGGAGGGGCTGCGAGCCAAGGAACACTGAGCCACCCTGGCTGAGTGTCAGGCCGAGAGTCTGAAAGAGGACCACGTCACTCTCAACTGCCGGCCCTGGTGCTTTGTGTAGTAGTCAGAAAAATGTGATAAGTTATATTTGTCTTTTCAGTAGGAGCCTGATATCACATGTTATCAAAAATGTTTATATTACATTAAATCCCTGACTGGGTGAACGCTCACATGCCACGAAACACAAGCAAGGTCAGTAAAAGAAAACACCTGATCACGCTTTTTAAAAAACAAACCATTTTAATGTCCTTTAAGTAATTTTTGGATTTACATGGTATTTAACTAAAACAGCACCGTTTTCACCATTTATTGAATTTCATTGTCATACTTTCAGTTAATTAAAAGGATCATAAAAATCATGAAAACTAGTCAATGGGCAGAAAATAATTAAAGTGTTTAGGTTTCACTATTTTCTTTCATTTTATAGACAAAATGACAATATGATTAATTGAGACAATAATAAGCCGTTGCAGCAGTATGAAAATGCACATTTTCTTTCACACTAACAACGAATTACGAAGATTTTCAATTGCTGTGAGTAGCTTTACAATTTCTACTAATTAATGAGCATCAAGGTGAGTACACTTGGCTGTCTTTTTATTAATGCAACTATCAAAGTGTGTCTTCACGACAGGTCATCGGATGTTTCAATTTTCAGTGTCTGTGAACAGATTTTAAAATCCCATGTGAATCATTCATCGGGGTCACAGACCTCGGCTGTCTTTTTATTGAACCGTATACAAAGCCTGCCAAAAGGTACGGCCCCCGCCAAAGAACCACGTAGTCTCTTCTTGGCTTTCCATAATGTCTGGAAAGTTTGGGAAATTCTCTCCACATGAGTTCATGCAGATGGAACTGCTCTGCAGATTTACTCTGATATGTGATACATTCTGTGATACATACATTTGACGCCTGGGATAATCTCATGATTTAAAGAAAAAAAGACACAACTTGTAATAGGTGGCCTCCAGATGCAGCTGCATGCAACTTTGTTCCCAAGGACCTCACCTGTGACCTTTCATATCATCACAGGTTAAGGGTCTCAGGGACAATGAAGCACACCAACAGACAGTCAGCTGGCCGCAGGTACAATCCAACACGACTTACATATTTTAACATATTAACAAAATATATTTCTGTGTGTTATGTATGTTGGTATGTACTATATGGGCCATGTATGTTTATTATGAATTATTTTGTTATTTAAGATTAGTGAGATAACTTCTGACATTAAATGTAAATTTTAACTACCAATAGATTCATAACAAAAAGAGACAATAGATATATAGATATATAAAATGAGAAACAGTTTTAATGTTATATTGGATGGCTACCGTTGTTTTTCTATTGATGGCGATGCAGTCCAAGATGAAATGTTTCGTCTTGACACGTCTCCACAAAATGGACTGGATCACATCCTGCAGAAAGAGAAAGATTTAGTACATTGCAAAACATTTAATTATCAATTTTTGTTTTTTATTCGTTCATTTCATAGTCAGGGCCTTCTTTGTCTGTCCTCCTAAAATAGCCATTACCTTTTATTCAGTGAAGATCTGTGTGCGTTTGAACATTCAAACAAAATGCCCCCTGCTGGCAGACAGACAGACAAAGACACACATATGCAGAGGAAAATCCTCAAATTTAATGTATAAATTGGGTTTTGCATATGGGATGAGCACACAAGTATACAAGCATATGACCGTTAAGCTCCAACAGAGTGGTCATACAGTACAATTCATAGACATAGACACACACACATATACTCAACTCTTTGCCTGTGCACATGCATGAAACATCCACAGACAGCTGTGCCTGGAGCAGCAGACAACACTGTCGTCTTATATTTCCTACAGGCCTTGTGATCTCACAGGATTATGCAATCACTCCCCCATGACAAAGACGTTCAGCCTTGAGGGAGTGACACTGATTTACTTTTCCCCAGACAAAATAAATGTCATACAAGCCTGACACTGCAGATGCCACAGATGAAGAATATGAGCCAGGGTCCAAACAACTGGTACACAGCAGAAAAGCTCCATTTGAATCATATGTAAACCTGTGCAGATGACAGCTTCATTGTCTGCCAACGATCCAGAGCAATCCCTAACTTACTGCAATCTGTCTTTGGCCAGGTGCACACACATGCAGGCAGACATGCAACTCCACCAAGGACCAGAACATGAAGCCTTTTGCTGCCAGTGTGAAAAATTAGACTGCCTCTCTGTTTCCTCTTTGTCTCCGGGCTTTGAGATATTTTCCTCTGTCCCAGTTTGATGAGCTCCTCTGCTGCTCTCAAAAGCATGAGAAACAAAGACCGGAGGATAAAATTAGAGGGAGAATGAAGAGAAATATTCTCATGTAAAAAATTAGCCTTGTCAAGAAGAATGAACATGAAGGTAGGCACAAATGAAGGAAAGATGGCGGGCAGACGTGGTCAATTGAATTGTTTGTTTAAATTTTTTAGCCAGCCCATTTAAGTCATTTTGAACTCACCATTTGCCCTTTCCTGGTGTTCCTTACATAAACACATAGACATTTGTACTCATGTCCATGTACACATGCATACAAGTGCATGTACATAAAACAGGTACACGCGCGCGCACACACACACTCACACACAAATAACACAATGCACTCTTACGATAAGTTACTGTATTAATCCATTTTCACCTTTCAGAAAAAAAGCAACAATTAATCCAGTGGTAAAGAATATAACGCTTGATAAAACCTATCCTGCCCCATCTTCACAGCCTTTTTTTCTGAGTGCTGTACGCGGCGGCGAACAGGAAAGCTATTCCCCTCTTGCTACCCCTCTATCTCTCGCTCTCCTCTTTTTGTCTCTCCTCTTCTTCTATCCCTGTCTCAGGCGCTGTCCCTGGCTCTGTTTGGTGCCTGTTTCCCTCTGCCAAGTCACATCACTAATTCTCCAGGCGATTAGAGTCCGAGCAGGCAATGTCTATGAGGCAGGTATGCCACACACACACACACACACACACACACACACACACACACACACACACACACCACACACACCACACACCCACTCAAGCATTGATTCCATTATCTGGGCTGTACCAACACCCCCACTTCCCCCAACAACCACCTACAGCGTCTCCATCTATGACCCCCTCCTTCATAAATCTGTGTCCCCTACATACATCACACACACACAAAAACACACACACACACACACACACCACACACACACACACACACACACACACACACACACACACACACACACACACACACACACACACACACACACACACACACACACACACACACACACACACACACACACACAACACACTTATGCAAGCATGCAGTATCTCCAGCCATCGCTCTCTTTCTTCTTCTCTTGCCTGAACACACTCTCTCTCTCTGTCCCCGCCTCCCCCCTGCTCTGTCTCAGCCCTTCCCCTCATTTTTTTTCATCCTCGTCTCTCCCCCTCTCTCTCCCTCTCTCTCTCCCACTCTAACCCATTACATTTTTTCCAGGCGTGACGTCCCATCTTGCAGTCTACGTTCACACGTTGTGTCTCTGAATGGGTGCCTATTACACTGTTTGTTTGTGTGATTTTGAACGTCCATGCATCTGGGAGGTGCATGTGCATAATGTGTGCGTGCATGTCCTTGTGCACCACAGTGCACTTACGCATCTGTGTGAGACAGAGGGAGGGTGTGTGTGTGTGTGAGTGTGTGTGAGAAAGGGAGGGAGGGAACGGGGGGAGGAGGCAGTGGAGGCTGTGGATTTTACAGAGCATGAGGATCAAAGCCACAGCAAGCCCGAAGGTGATTAACCTCCCAGCCGTTCTGACCACAACACTGCTGCTCTTCTTCCATATTTTGTTAACACAACAGTCTGCTATCTGTACAATTCATTGCATAATCTATCTGACGATGCTGCACAAATTCTATGACATGTTGAGCTTATGATGAAGTAAGTCATCAATAATTGTGAAATCCCATAGCTGAACTTTCTTATACAGAAAACTCACCAAATTACACTTAGTCAGTGTGAGACTTAAAAAATGGATGGATGATAAAATGGATATTAATACAATAAAAACTTAAGAGGAATTAACAAAAAAGTAATGCTGTAAATAGGGAAACAAAACTGTACAACATTATTTTATAAAATAGCGAGTGGCAAGTGGCTTTATTGTGACAATTGTATTTCCTCTGGAGTTGGAACATACCAGGGAGTCGTTTCTTTGTGTGCATACAGAAAAGAGCAGTGCTCGGCAGAGATTGCTGATATATGCTCTTTTTTCTCCTCCTCGCTGGAGCACTGCAACGCAATGCGGATACTGAGTGTCTGAGCCACTAGCCAGACACACTGGGGGACAGAGGGGGGGGGGGGGGGGGGGGGGGGGGGGGGGGGGGGGGGGGGGGGGGGGGGGGGGGGGAGGGAGGTTGGGGTGCAGGGAGAAGAAGTAGGCGGAGGCGGTAAGAAAGTTCACATACAGCCTCGTGCTTCAGAAGATACTGATACTAACGTCTGGGATAACTGTCATTATCTACCGTGACTACAGAGATCGGCAAGTATGTCCAGATGGTTAACTCGGGAGATTTTGAACTGAATGAATGCACATGGAGGATTGCTATCAAAACTAAACAAAAACTAGAAACCTTTTGCAATGAAATGCTTCAAGTTTGCTTAATATTTAATTACACTATTAAAAGTTCAATTAAAATCCAAGGCTGTCACATACTGCAGTTAAAAAATTTTACTTTCACTATCAACTTCACAGTGCACGGATGTACAACCTGATGTTTTACTTTACAGACAAAAATGTCCCTGACTCACAAAAAAATATTACTGAAATATGAGTTCCCTGTTTTCTTGTTTTTAACAAGAATTCCATTCACATTCCAGCGTAATGTTGTCTAAAAAGGTCTTTTTGTGCTATGAAAGCACACAGAAGCAAACAGCTATTGATAGTTGGCTCTATACCCCATTGGACTGCACCAAATAACAAATCAAAGAGCACTGCAGAGCAAGGTGGGTATATTGATGTCTGGATTAGCTGGACCTCGACAGCAGCACCTGATTAGTATTTTAGATGTATTAGATTTAAAGTCAATGCAGAAACAGTTTTGTAGCTTGTTTTCATGTAATTATAATAAAGGGATTGAAAATTAATTTGTTGAAGGAGAAATTAATTATTTTAGATTTTATAACGGATGTGATCTCTTTTGTCCATCACTGCAGAAGACATCCACCAGACCCCTGGTAAAACAGACCTTGAAAAAGTAAAAGGTTTAAAAAAATGTTTTCAAGTGAATGAGAACAAAGAGAGAAAATACTGTGTTATACTACACTTAAATGCAAATTACATAATATATATAATTTAACTACAGCCCTAAAAACTTTCTGTCCTTTTTCAGGTCAGTCTTCGTACTTACCACTTACTACTTGCCACATGCCACAAGAGGCATAAAGAGTGATGTCCTTTGTTTGAAGTCTGGGTGACACCGCAGGGAAAGCTAGAAGGTTGTACAGTTATCTCCAGGCTGTTTATGATGCGAAACCATACAACCAACTACCTCAAACTGCAGAGCACCGGAGCAGAGCCAGCGCTTCTTCTTCTTCCATGCAGTCTTCTAGTCTTTTACTTCTGTCTGTCTTTGTCTGTCTGTTTTTGTCATATGTCCCCCTTCTTGCTTCTTGTTCCATTCAAAATCTCATATTTTTATGATGAAGCTATGTTTTAGATTAACATGGTATAACAAGATAAAACAAAAAACTTGGTCCGTGGCTACAAGATTAGGGTTTAATATTAGATACTGTTGGAATTTCAAGACATTTTAGCTAAGACTGTCCAACTAACTGCACTATATGCACAACATTTTTGAGGACTTGTCTCCCTCTTGTGGGTAGACGCTGTACATTGACCACCCCCACCCCCCACCAGATGCCAAGGCAGACCTTCACTGTCTCTGAATACAAAGACAAGCACTTAACCTGCAGTTGCTTACTGTAGGCGTCTCCCTGACCTACTTCTGCAAGTGGAGCTAGTGGAATCTTCCTTATTCTCAAAGACTCGATACAGCACTACAGGGCACACTTCATTGTTATTCTGAGGTTAAAGTCGAATACTCCTCTTTGGTTTTCATTTCACTGAACCAATAGTTTTCCAGTACTGTCATGGTGTCTGAAGAAGGCTGATATTAGATATCACGCCTTCAGCTGGTTAAAGGAACATTTATCTTTCTTATTTGTGTATGGTTGTATACCAACTAAAGATGTTGACCACACATGTTTTTAAGATTTAATGATACATTAAGGCTGCAACTAACGTTTTTTTTCAGTTCCTGACCCAGTCTGGATTTGCTGAGTAAGTACTTCACAAGAAGTTACAGATACTGGAAAGGCGACTGAGGGTTGCGGTGGCCAACAGTCATGACCCATGTCTGTCAAGAACCACCCAGAAAGCCACAAACAGTACCCATCAGCCGCTAGCTACACGCTGGGCGGATATAATGGATGAGGAGACCCCGGACATACCTCCACTTTGGGGACCTCCTCGAAGTAGAACCGGGCTGTGAGGACGCAGAGGGCAATGCCATCTCTGATCTCCTCAACATAGAGGGAATGGAGGACAAGGAGGAGGACTCCACGTTCCCCATTCAACAGTCAAGGGCTCCCAGTGCATGCTCCCCCAGCGGACAGCAACTTGTGCGAGGTATGTAAACGGGTGGCTGCCAAATTGGGGAAACCCTGGCCGGCACCCCAGGACCCCGAGGGGGGAGAGAGGGACTTTTACAATGGCAAGAGGCTTCCACCAGCCCAGCTCCCTGCAAAACAGCTTCTGCCGGCAGTGCCTGCCTGCTTGAAGGAAATGAGCCGGTACTGGTGCAGCCCGTTTAAGAGTAAGTTCCCAACCAAGGGTTACTCTAAGCTTGAGATCCATGGGATGGGGGAATCGGGGCTGGCCGCACCCCCAGTGGTGGAGCCTTCAGTAGCTCATCACCTCCACCCAAACCGCCACTTTCTCTCAGCCTTCCACAGCATATCTCTGCCTAACAAAATGGAACGCTTCACAGCCTCCATGTTTCACAGGATGTACAGATATGCAGCACAGTCAGTGTGCTCTCTAGATGCAATGACACAACTCGCTGCATACCAGGCAGAACTCCTCAAGGGGATGGGCCAACAGCCGGGACACCTAACGCGGCCCTCTGGGATGAAATTTGTGAGGTGAATGACCTTGTGCTGCGCTCCTCACGTGGTGCAGTGCAAGGCTGAGGCCATGTTGCAGTTGCAGGTGAGAGGTGCTTGTGGCTGAACCTCTCGTGCCGAAGTGACACACAGAAAGCAGAGATGATGGACACAACATACAACCCCACCCAAAGTCTGTTTGGTCCCTGGTTCCTCTGTGTCGTTTTGGACGCTCTCTCTCAGCAACCTTTTGAGCCTATGGGGGATGAAGTGGGGATGAAGTTTTTCTCTCTTAAAACAGCTTTCCTATTAGAGTGAAACACCTCACTCTGTTGGCAAAGAAGCAGGGTTACGTTGAGTAACCTAAAGTTCACTCCAACTCTTGGTTGACTCTTTTAAAACAAGGCATCATTTTTTTCTATTTCCACTGCCTTTAAAAAAAACAATGCAATGTAATTTCCATTGTTATAATTTAGGGTTTTAATTATTGCTTATTTTTTTATCTTTCATCTACTCCTTCTACTGTGTATATTGCCTTGTGCTTCTTTTATATCCCGTCTTAAGAGTTTTTTATGTCTTTTTATATCTTATGTAGGGCCCTTTGAATTGCCTTGTTGTTGAAAGGAGCTATAAATAAATATATAGGTGCCTGTGCTTCAATTGAAGTGATTGTCCGGTTGTCTGAAACACACTTTTGAATGGAGGTGTTGGGTAACCTGGATGCCAGCCAAACCTAGCCCCGCCCACCACATTTGAGGTCGGGAAGTTCTGTCTGGACTTGAGCCGTTGTGGATCAACTATGCTTGAACCAGAGCTGTTTGGACCAATCAAATTGACAGGCCGGGTTTTATACAATGATGGACGGCTGATCAACAGTAACGTTATCAACCACGTGGTTGAATTTGTTTACAACAAAGGTGGCTGCCACTGGAGAATTAAGATGTGTAGATTCCGCCATTGCGGCTGTTATAGAAGATATTCAACAGCGTATTCATTTTAAACTCCTCAACTGGCCTGTCTCAGCTCAACTCAAACCAGCTGATGGTGTCGCTGCGACTGAGCTGTTTTAGAACGTAAAAGACTTCAACTGTTTCAACAAGAAGTCAGCTGGTAAAGTCAGCCATAAATTGTAGAAATAAAATTATCACTAATCCATTTTATTTCTACGTTACAAACAGTTGTACAAAATAGCAGAGTTTAAGACGGAGCACCAACAACTGCCCAAAAACACGGTACTAATTTATAATGGAGAGATAGTGACCTATAGTGATAGCTCCTTTACTGAAACAATCTAGCCATCAAGACCAAGTGTCCAGGTGTGCAGAGTTGTGAATGCAGACAGGCTTTGAACTTTCAATCCTTGTTCTTCTCTTTACATTTCTAAAAGGTATCCACGTGTTGTGCTCAGTTGACCAAACTGACTGACCAAAAGTGTGCTCCATTATCCCCATTTTTACGATTATCACACCTCATCCCTCTCTGATACTGCATCCTTTTTGTTCCACCATCATGTGTGGTCGTTTGGAAGACTTTTGCCTGTCATACAACGGGGCCTGTTACACCAAATTTACAACATGCAATCTGCAGTTTGAACATTAAATACTTTCTTTCTGGTTCCTTTTAAGTACTCTGAGACCTTTACCCTGAAACTTAGTGCATGTTATCTCCCTCTTTATCGCACTTGACTGTGACTATCACAAAAAGGTAAAAATATTCTTTGACGAGCTGCGTGTGCTTAGAAAGACAAAACTGACTTTATGGGGGAGGATTATCATCAAGTGTTACCTAACAGAAAGGCGGCTGTAGTGAACAACACGTCACTGCCCTCAGGTCTTATTATTAACAAGGGCAAACAGTGTCACAGATGTGAAGCACCCTACAGTGTTCAGCAGTGCTGCAGAGAGGAAAGTTAATGATCCCTGTAGAAATGACCATGCCTTCCTTCAGCCTAATATATAAACCAAATATGACTGAGTGCATGCATGTATGGACAATAAAATGAATGTTAGTGACTCAACTGCTGCACTTGAATTGTGGCATTTTCTGATTGTGTGCAGTTAATGTTTTGAAGATGTGTTTATTTCCTTTTTCCCTCAGCAGAATATCAGGAATGGTGTCAGATATGATTTGATAAGGTACAGTGGTGTTCAGAAGTTTATGAACCCATGCTAAAGTTGACTAAAAAAAGAGGAATAAAAAAGAAATCATCATTAATTATGGTTTGATTTGCATTGAGAGAGGATTTTATGGAAAGTACCCAATGCCAATCTCCATGCCAAAGTATGGTGAGGAGTATGTGATGATGTAGGGCTATTTTCATTCCAAAGACCAACGAAACTTTCATGATGCATAGTATCCTGGATCCATTAAATAACTGGCCTTTAAAAATAAAAGTCTGTCTGCCTCTATGGGAATTTAACATAGGGGTGTGTATGCTTATGCCCCCTGTATTTTAAGGAAGAAAATGTATTAAGTCATGATACATTATTCATTCACAAAGAAAATTGGTGTCCCTAAAGGTTGGATTTTTTCTGTTTTTTAAATTAAGACATAAAGACCAATGTCCAAAAGATGATTTTTTATTCCTCTTTTTAGTCAACTTTAGCATGGGTTCATAAACTTATTAGCACCACTGTACATTCAGGTTAATGCAAACAAACGGTGCATTTTAGAGCAGTTTTCAAATAGGATTTAATGGGTGAGTAATTGGATAACAATTTTCAATACCAGCACTATCCAGTCAATCTCTTTGATACTCCATAAATAATGAGGCGTACCCACACATTCGACATCTGGCTGAGGTGAAATTGGCTGTTGTTAGCAGTCAATGGCTGTGTTTTGACACTCCTGTGTGCCTCAAGGACTCATTGATTACTTGATAGCTGATGTGCAGCTGAGTTGCTTGGCCTCCTATTTAGCTTGATCAATGCACCAAAAATACAACTGTGAAATCTTGGAAGAATGGGGCCTCACTGACAAAGCTGGATTGAAACACAAAAGTGGTAGATCCCTGATTCCTCAAAAGCTACTCTATTGCCTGCCAGGAGCATAACTGCATTTTAATATGTATTGCATAGCACAGGTAAATGTGTATAAGATGATGAAAGGCAGTGTTGTTAAATTGCATTACGGGAATACATGCCATCTGTAATTCGTGACAACTTGTAATAGTGCCAAAGATTCAACATTTAACCCTTATTAAATGAAAGATTTACCAACTGTCAACAAGTCAACTATAATTTATATATAATATGCTTAATAGAGACATTGTTTTTTTATTAGCCAGCTTCCAAACACAAACCCATTCAGCTCGTCTCTCTCCACTGCCCTCTGCCATGCTAAAAGCCCACCCTCCGCCTACCTTTCATTTTCTTTCTTTTGCCGTCCTTCCGCCTCTCCAAGGGCCACTTATTTGTCTTTCTTTAGTGAACATTTCAGGCCTCAAAATCTTTTACAACTTTTTTTTTTTTTTTTTACTCAGACAATCTCTCTGTTCATACCAACTAAGTCTCCCCCCTTGATCCCCTTGATTCTGCTCCTCCCCCTTTTAAACCTCTCTCACTGCTTCATTCGCAGTCGGATCACGCATGAATGCGGCATGGTTGTGCCAGCTCTTTGCCAATCTGCCTGGGTGTGTTTGTGTGTGCCAATGTGAGTCTGGTGGGAAGCCCCCGCACTGGAGGCCAGGTTGGTGCATAAGCCCGAACCCCGGCTGGTGTCGGGTCAGATGAAGCTTTGCAGGGATTACAGTTCGGCCTCTTGAGAGAGCAAAAACAATTTAATCATTTTTGAGCCAAAGTATATATCTATGCATAAATCACCCAAATATGAATGAACCTAAAAACTGAAAGAAAACAGGTTGTGCTTACAGTGCACTACAATAATCTGAAAGATATCTTTATAGTGTTTTAGCGGCTAAAGTAAGCATTAGTTAGCAACTCTGTGTTAGACGTTGTAAGCACTCATTACAACATTGTATTAGTGTCCAAAGTTTTTGACGACATAAGAATTTGATCCAAGAGCAAAAAAATAATGACATTGCTGAACTAACCGGCCAAAATGGCGACGAGAATAATTGTTAGTTTTGCAACAGATTACTAAAAAACATTTGATGCTAAGCAGAACTAAATATTTATGAAATCAACCCAAATGCCCTGTTGTTAGTAAATTACAAGTGGCTAATTTAATTACAGACACTTTTTACATCAGGCTTCTAAAAGTGTTTGTGTAAACCTGTTAAAATTAAATTAAGCATTAATTCAGTTTGTTAATTTAATTCAAATTGTTAACCCTTCCAATACTGACTCTGGGAAAATGGATTATCAGGCACATGATGTTTTAATATATCCTAACAACAGATTAGACAATACTGAGCGATAACATATTGTTAGTCAATCCTGCTTAAATAATACAACTCATATTTTAAAGGAAATATCTATTCAATAAGTTTTTAGGTTTTCCATAAAAACTAGCTATAGTAAGCTATAAAATCTTAATTTCTTTGTTGAAAATGGACAGAAATTTGTTTTGATCTATACTTTGCAAATTGGAAATTCCACAGAAATAAGGTGCTTTACTAAAGATTATCAGTCTGGAAAAAAACTAGTAATTAGAAGTAAAAATTTAAAATCTAATATTTTCTTTTTTTTCACCTAATCTAAATGTACAGCCATTTTGCATGACTAATTTGATCAAATCAGTCTCAAGATTTGTGAAAATTAGTAACAGTAAAACAATAAGCATTCTGTTCTTCAATCTTTAAAAATGTATACCAAATAAATACATGAAACTTGTCAACAACAATGGACTGTCAAAGCCATCAAATGGCAAAGACTGCATGGTGTTTTACATGAGAAACATGACCCAAAAAAAACACTGACTAACTGGAGTGATAATTAATGAGAGAAGATTACCGAAATCAAGCACACATGTGCCTCACAACACGACATTACTGTCAATTACATACAAAAAACATTAAGGCTCTGCCATCAAAGACAAAACAAAGACTTCAGGTGACTCTCCCCCACTCATCGTCTTTGAAAAGTGACACAAAGAGACTACGGCACCACCCTAACAATGCACGGGCATGGAGGAGCAAAATCTGCCCAGTGACAGCAAATAAACTCTTAATTGCAGCTATGAAACGTCTGGCTAGTGCCAGCTCAACAGGAATGCAGGCCTCAGACAGTGCTTATCAAAATCTGGGCCAAGAATCCCTGACAACAGCAATAAAAATAAATAAACTATATACTGTGATAGTGTAGTAACTAACTTAAACTAGGGTGAATGACTATGTGATGAGAAAAGACAAATATGTGCATAGACAAAGAAATATTAAATAAACCCTTTTATATAAATTAGCAGAAAACATGTCCAAAATTTACATTTAACTTCAAGAGAGTCTAGAGTGTGATAACTACTTTCCTAATTGTATTTATGAGAAGCAATTTAGAGATGGGTGAGGAATATTACATTCTTCTACCCTATCGCACCAAACTGGATCTGACCCTGTGTAGCGAGGTCCCCATGGGTGCTAATGCTCCACTTCAGTCAGAGTACGGCTTGGTGAAGGGCCGAGATAAGTATCTGCTGGTCACAAACCATAAATTATTAGTTCTCTCAAGACAGAATGAAATTCGGTGGTGCAATTTCACCCAAACCCCCCTACTTCGCTCTCCTTGTACCTTATTTACAAAGGCAGAAAACGTTGCTATGGGAACACACCAACAGGCAACCTCAGCAGCTTGGCATGATGCCCGATGGTTGCTAGGGCACTGTTGTCAATGGCTATTAGGTAGTGTCGGCCAGTATGTGTGTGTATGTGTGAGCGTGTCCTGTATGTATGAGCAGGAGAGGAATAAACGTGTGTATATGCGAGTGTGCCTGTTCACAAATGTGCACAAAGCACACAGCACGTCTAAGCTTTAAATATGTACGCTAACACTTTAATGTTCTTAATTCATGCCCAGGGCTTTTATATGAGTACAACATATCATAATTGTAAATAATGCCATCTTGGATTGTTTTTTTTGATTGTCGGTTTGACTCTGTGGGTGACAAATGATGGGAGGCAGCTTATGTTGGCTTATATACTTGTTAATATAATTTCTTTTCTTGGTAGAGTGTGTGTTTGTCAAAGAGAAAGAAAAAGAGAGAGAAAGAGAGCGCTGCTAATCATGCAAGCAGTTATTTGATGTCCTATATGCAATTATGTCATAGGTCCCATGACATGGTGCTTTTTGGATACTTTTATATAGGCCTCAGGTGGCCCCTAATACCATCTTTGTCTCTTTCCCAAAATTCAGCCTTGGTGCAGAATTGCAGCCACTAGAGACAGTCCCACAATGAGCTTTCCTTAGGACAAGCCATTTCTGTATCTGTACCTAGCTTGACCAACTGCTTCTTTGCTCATTTGAATTCCATGATGTCCCTCTCTTTCTCATGGGTGGGCCAAATTCTCTTGGCAGGCAAAGCCGAGAAAGGGGCGGTAATCTAGCACCTTATGACCTCATAAGGAGCAAAATTCCAGATCGGCCCATCTGAGCTTTCATTTTCTCAAAGGCAGAGCAGGATACCCAGCGTTTGGTTTACACCTATCACCAATTCTAGCCATTGGGGGACCATAGACAGGCTGGGGGAACGCATATTAACATTACAAAACCTCAAAGTAAAACTTTCATGCCATGGGACCATTAAATAACACAAATGATTTAGTCTTCTTTCACATTTTGTCTTCTTAAGTAGCAGTTTATATTAATATAACAATTTTGCTTCAAAACGCATTATCAATAAGGACAAATTTGTGTTTTGTGATGAGAGTTCAAATTAAAAAGACAGAAAGAGAAGAAAAAGAAGCTTAGCGTCTCTCTGTATACTTGGAGCCGACATTCTCCATCACTAGCTGTGATCTCTCAAGCTGCTCTCTTCCATTTCAGATTCAAAGAGTCTTTGTTGGTATAAACGGGAAGAAACAGATGTTGCCAAAGAATTTACCTCAGATCTAGTTTGGATCTAGTTCGAGGTTTTTCCCATGGCTCTCTTCTCACTGGGGAGCTTCTATAGCTGACCACGGCATTCCTGAAATCAGCAGAGCATCATGCAGATTATTAGCATACCACAGAATAGGAAGGGGAACATCAATAAACACAGTGAGCCATGAAGTTGGGATAAGTAAATAAATAAAGTCAGCCACCCAGACACAACCTTATCTGAGCTTTTATCCAACCATTTAGTCTAGTAAAGCAGTTTTCAGCAAAAACCATCCTGTACTCAATCATAAAACATTACTACGAGATAATTTAATCATAATGGACCAATCGCTGATTAGAGATGAAGCACTCGGCAGCACTAAGAAATGAATAGAAACGCAAGCATTTATGACAGAAGAAGCATCAAACATTGTGTGAGAGTATGAAATGGATTTACAAAAGGGGGCGATAATGTTGAGAATTAATATTGTGCCCTCAACAAAGGGTGAATGAAAGGGTGGTACAAAAATACGTGTACAGCTGACACGGTTAAAGTCAATGGTGATGAATAATACATTAATAATGCTGGTAAATACAGTCCAACATCATAAATTAAACAGCAGTGAGCCAAACAAATGCAATAATTATTATGCTGCAACACAATGAAAGACAACAGAGAAGGATGTGCAGCTTTTGTGTTGATGTAGGCTCATTAATTCCCACGTGTAAGTATATATATGGGTCTCTGTGTTCCTGTCTGCATGCACTTAGGAAGAGCGAGTACTGCCTGTGGCGCATCTTATCTAATATTATCGAGAGGAAACACAGCCTCTCCCACTTGCCTCTTTCCCCCCCTGGCCCTTTGAACTCAAGCTGCTGCTGGAGATGCAGTCTGACTGAGCTCAGCATGTCCTGAAAGGAGGTCAGAGGGCAGGAAAAACAGTCTGGTGTCATGGCAACTTGATGCCACCAACCAAAAATTTGGAATGGCTGGTGGGGCCACAGGAAAGCTTGGTATACCTTTCACAGCTTATTGAAGACGGAGATTTAAAAAAAAAAAAAATTATCCTTTGAGCCCTAAATGATACAGCTAGTGATGTTCTTTGTTTTGTTACAAACAATAAATTAAATAAAAAGAGTACATCTAAATAACTATGTAGTGACTATAAGTATTTCCGTTGTACAGAGTGTGTGTGTGTGTGTGTGTGTGTGTGTGTGTGTGTGTGTGTGTGTGTGTGTGTGTGTGTGTGTGTGTGTGCGCCTTCAAATCAGTTCACGTATAACAGGGTAGTAAATTACTTTTTTTCTTAACGCATGTGTGTTACTGTGTGATGTTTTTAGGAGACGCACATGTGCCGCATCTGCACAAGTGCATGAGGCTGTGCATGGTGTGTGTCCTTGTGTTTGTTCAATGCGGCAGAGGGTGGAGTGGCAGATCAATAGGAAACAAATGAATTCAGATCAATATTAAGCTAGGGAGGGAAGGAGAGAGAAAGAGAGTCTGGAAGCGAGTGAGTGGGGTGATGCACCACAGAGGAGGAGGAGGAGGGGTGGTGGTGGGTTGAAGGGGTGATGTGTTACCAGCAGCACAGCAACTAACTGTACACTTGGGAAAAAAACATTCATTTGTACAATCCAAACCTCAGTGATTTGAAGTCATTGACGGTTAAAATTGATGAATAACCGAAGTAGCAAGACATACAGAGAGATATGAGAGCAGCGGTGCACCGGGGACATTCTTGTCTTTAGTGGACAGCAGTAGTGAAATGAGACTGGACTGCTTCTTTTTATGAATATTTCTATTTTTAATATATTTTTTTCTGGTTAAATAAAGTTACACATTCGTTCTCTTTCCTTTATTTTGTTGTATTTGATTATGGAAAGCCCTTTTAAAAATGAAGCCTGAATACAATAATTAACCACCGTGAAATAAATCTTTCTAGTATTTTCCTTTTTCCAATCCACTTTTTATTAAATATTTTTCAAGCGAGTGCTTCATGCTTGTAATGCTTTATGTAGCTGACAAAAATCAGCAATCCTCAACCCTTTTTTAATGTTTTAAAGCATTTTAGTACAACACTTTGTTAGAGACCAATCTGGTGATGGCTGAGGTGAGTGGGTCATGGCTGTGAATAAATAAACCTTGAGCTCAGATGATCTGACAACAGCAACATCTCCCACTGACTGCCCAGAGTCAACTTTGACCCTTTTACTTCTATTCCATGTCTAAATAACACGTTTCCTTCTTACCATGCATGGTAAGATTAAAAAATCTCAGGCTAGCGAGGATTTCATTCTGACCTTTCCACTTAAACTCCCAGTTGGAGCTTGACATTTACAGCCAAACCGGTACGGACCGTTGAGATTGAGAGTGGGCTAGACTTCTCAAGGCTTTTACTACAAGGCCTGGAAAGTACTAAAACTACCAAACAATCTTTATCAATGTTAGTAGTGCTAAAAAATGTTATTTTCAAACTTAATTAATCTGTCGATTGTTTTCTAAATTAACACATTTTCTTTTATCAATAAAATGTCAGAATATAGCAAAACATGCCTATATTTTTTGTGAGCTCGTGGCGATGTCGTCAAATAGCATTTTATTGTCCAACCAAGAGATTCAGAGAATAAGAGATTCAGTTTACAATTATATGAAGCTAAAAATGTTCACATTTGATAAGCTTGAATATGTGGTGCTTTGCTTTGAAAATGATCAAAATGATTAATGGATTATCAGTGTTGCAAAAAGTTGCATTAAATCAATTAACTGATCAGTAAACTAATATTTTCAGCTCTAAATTATAGGTTTTAAAGCTAACTAATAATATAATAATAAAACTAATAATCAGGTTTGGTTTTGGACAAACGTTTATGGTCTAAAATGCCTGAGTGAAGTTGTATTCCTGTCTAACCGCACATTTAAGACTGTGATGGAGAAATCACAAGTATCATATTTCTATCGGAGCAATACACAGACAATGGATTACAGCAGTATCAACATACCAATTATTTACATTAACAATTTTGCTACATTACCGGATATTACATCATTCATTATCTCACTTACATTTATCAGCATCTGTTTATTGGTGAGATATAGCACACCATACGAGTATCGCCTTGAAATTATAGAATTGTTCGGCTTTGAGTATCTACTCATCTCTCTGCAATGAGATCAAAGAATCAAGAGCCATTTGGGAGTTGGAAGTAATTGAGACTTTAAAGTGATTGTGGCAAAAACAAACACATGGGTGCTGAGTGCTTGTGAACCAGCACTCTCAACTTCCAGCTCAAGGTTCCTCGGCTCTTGAGATAGATTTCAATGATAAATGCCTCAGATAGCTTTAAGTGCAGTATCTCTGATGCCTTAGAGAAAACACTGTACGCTGTAAGTGGTATTGTTTAATTGAATAGGCTACCTATAGAAATGCATTTCCCTGAATTCACAGTTTGGCCTTGAAAGAGAAGCATGAATGGTGGGACATTGAATACTATCGTAAACATGTTATTACAATTTGTACAATGTACAGTACAACAAAAAATCTGGTTAAATATAACAGCCACCTCAATTTCTCCTTGTAAACTATGACCTGATTAGGATTTATTGTATTGTTTGCGGTATGATTGGCTAAGTGTCTAATGGACAAAGTTGCTATTTTTTTTTACTATTCAAGAAGAAGATTTGGCTCCAATGATGACCTACATGTACAGTAAAATAACACAAAAATGCATGAGTTATGACTGAATAACCAGTTGAATTACATTGTCAATTTTACCTACAACATTACATTCCCTACAACTTTTACTGTATTCACATTCTGATTAATGAGCATTGACATTTGACCTCATTATGTAATCATCAAGGATATGGTTCTGAATTAATTGTTAGTATAATAGCTTCTATAGACTGGCTGTGGCCATGTCTGTATCAGACAGTGAGAATATTCTCACTTGATTTGCAGCAAACCAAAAATTCCTCAGTCAGCCATGTTTAAGGTCATACTGTACATCATATTGTCTTTCAATATGCTTTTCTAAGCTACATAAGAGCTACTATGACTTCATATGAATCATCATGAATTGCATATTTTGTAGCACCCAATGGACCCACTGGAGCAAAACAAGGACTGCAAAGAGAAACTGCCATGTGAGTAAATCTATCAGACTAAGAATAATGTCTGGAGAAAGAAGCTCAACAGTCCTTCAACTACATCACTGTCACTCATCTGTACCAAACTAAAGAGATTAAACTGACAATGATATCAGAAAGAGAAAAGAGAAAATTCCTCACGTTTGATCATATGGAACAAGCAAATGTTTGGCATTTTTCCTTTCCTTTCCTAAATGACATGAACCATGGATTAATTACAAAAGTTAGTCTATTAGTTTTCGGACTCATCGCATATCAACGTATTTTTTTCTTTTCATTCAAAGAGTCATTTAGTTTAATAGAAGAAGTAAAACTGACACAGAGACAGCCAGACAGACAGACAGCGAGAGAGAGACTGGGAGAGATACCCGAGGCAATGATAAAGAACGTCAACTCCACCCAGACAGCCTGCTAAAAAAAAAAAAGCATGGCGAGGCAAACATCGCCATGTCTCTCAGCTTTTCTTCCTGCCTCTCCTCTTTAAACTGACAGCCTCCCCTCTCTTTCACTCTCTCTCTCTCTCTCTCTCTCTCTCTCTCTCTGTCCCCCCTGAGCTGTGTTCTGTGTGCTCCATCCCCACCTCTCTCCATCTCCCTGCCTCTAATGTGCTTTGGCGTGTGTTACCCACGGGTGCTTGCGCGCTGCTGCCGCCATCCTAAACCAGGGTCAGGGGGGCAGCTGAAGCAGCGCAATGCTGTCTGTGACATCATCAGTCACTGCTATTACTCACGTCTCACCTCCCCTCACTGTCTGAAACTGCCAGGGCTTTAGGTGCTCGATGCAAACACATAAAAACAAACACAGGCAGAGTTACACAGAGATAAATTAAATAGCATTTGAAGAGCTTTATCCCAATATTCTATGAAATCCAATTTAGAGGTTTCTGTTACCTAAAATAGTTCAGGCTCACACATAGTTGTGATGAAATCATTTTAGTGTAGCATGCACAAATATCCATGTTTTATTACACGCTATGACTTTGTGATAGTTGCAGAAATTTACTTAATAATTCAGTTTTAACCTAAATGGACTATAACATGGGCATGGCATTGCAGTTAATAATTTAACATGACAGAATTGTTACTATGGTACCCCGTCAATCCCAGTTAAGTGTGTAAAACATTCGTATGTAAACGCATAGGGCTGCAAGTCACTATTTTTTGTCTTTAATTGATTAATTTGTCAATTTAACGTTTAGTTGATAAAAAATATTTAGAAATGGTGAAAAATCTAATTTTCCCAAAGCACAAGTTGACATCATCTAGATAGCAGAGAAGACTAAGAACACCATCAAATATTCGCGTTAAAAAGGCAGGAACCGAGAAGCGAGAATATTTGCATTTTTGCTAAAAAGATGATCTAGTAATCGACTAAACATTTTAGCACTTTTTGTTTGCTTTAATACAAGCTAATCCTTTTGATCTTTTAATATATTGTATGGCATTAAAATGCATGATAGAATAGTTCAGATAGGAAAAAAGAGTAGTTCAGATGGAGTGGCATTTGATCAATGACAGAAAAGTGTACTAAAATGACTTAATTCTGTTTTTTAAATTTCCCGTTGTTGTAATGTCCAAATGGGGCAAACCACAAACATTTCTCACCCAATTTAAGTGAAACAATAAATCATGGAACATTTGAGCCAGGTATTCTACCAGTAATTCACATGTGTATGGAATGTTTGTGGAGTAGAGAAGAACAAGAATCTCCAGCTGTGGCTGCCAATATCCATCTGCATGAGGTATAAGACTGTGTGCAGCCTGCATCTGTGTAAAAGGGAGAAATGTGCTTCCATCAGTGAGCATGTGCAGGAGGTTCAGACTGTGTCAAATCGCCACATCTGCCATCAACGGAAACACTTGGGGGTCTGTCTGTCACCCCCGCTGTCAGCCAATGAAGAGATGAAACTCTGCAAACTTCTTCATTCAGGAAACAGATAACTGGTATGAAAGCCAACAGCTTTGTATGTGGGAATGCAATGTATAAATCATACATGACCAGCACCATCAGGCTCCGTATGCATGCTACAGAACTGCATTAATAAAAAGCATGTCAATGTCATATACACAAGCATATAGAGAATGTAGATGTCTATGTCTTTTTTTGTCTCACTCCCCTGCACTCTCACCATGTCCTCTTGAAAGGACCATTAAACACTGAACTCAATGTGCCAAAGAAAAAGACAGAGAGGGAGAGGCAGAAGGTGAAGGGGAATGGATAAACAACAAAGACAGAATAATGACGTAAGCGATATATTTGAAGATGGCAAAAAAAAATGAGCAAAAAGTTCATGGGTACAAATAAAAGACAGAATACAGTGGTAAAAACATGCGGCAAAGTAGGCCAGCAAAATAGATGGCGTGACTGAAAGACAGATAGACAGATTAACCAAAAGAGACACAAGAGAGAGGGAAAGAGACAAACAAAGAGCAAGCAGTTAGAACAAAAGATGATATGATGTGAGGAAGATAGTGGAGAAAGGAGGACAGACTTGGAACCAGACAGAGAAAAATGAGTAGAGAGAGAGAGAGAAAGACAGGCAGGCAGGCAGGCAGAATTAGAAAAAAAGATAGAGGGCAATGCACAAGCAAAAATAGGTGGCAGACTCTCGTCAATGCAGTGACCTAGTCGCGCAAGACTGAGGAATTCTCCCTGTCGACCCGAACACATTCCTCCGGTCCTCATCAGACGTTAACCCATGCCACACCACCAAAATGTACTGCAGTGGCTTATATGGCTTCTCTTTGTCACTGACCCAGAAAAAATACAACAACCTCAAAAATGCACATGCTAACTACACAGTTTATGAAGCAGGATTTCCCTTATGAGTGGGTGCTGCAAACGAATCTGAAAATTGGATAAATTACCTGCAGTGTATTTACAAAGCCTTTTCTGACAGTAGAAGCAAACTGCTTCAAATCTCTGAGCAAACACCTTTAACAAGAATGGAAATATTAGGTAAAGTGCACAGTTCAACTGGCTCAGAATTAACAGTCTATGTGTGCATAGGGCCCTGCAAAAACACATCGTGAAAATATCAGGGCAAGAAGGGCTCTATTGTGTCACCGAGGCAGATTGTAGCTCTTATTCTCCTGCTGCTGAATCGAGGGCATGGGGTTGACATCAGCACAAAGACAAAAATGTAATGTGAGGCATCTCCAAAGCTAGCTTCTAGGCTAGACCACAGGCCGCTCTTTATACCCGAACTCTATCACTTTTCAGCAACATCTGATAATCGAGACGTGACCAACAGATGACCCTTCCACTAGTTGCTTACTAAGATAAGTCACGGCCAACAGTATTACACCAAACTGACTCAAGTAGGCATGCCAGCAAAATGAAAGATTGTCTGCTAGCTGCTTTTACATAGGCCCACAGTGCACATATGTGTGAGGTAAATCATGACAGAATGACTCAGGGAAGAGTAATTCAATTATTATGATGGTGCATCGGCATTTCGATCGGGCCACAGACTAAAATGGCTGACCAAGTGTTTCTGACTACTGAGTGCCATTAAGCAAAGCTCTAGTCAGTAAAGCACAGGACTTTAAACAAACCTATACTTGGACTCAATCTCTAGGGATGAAGAGGACGTACAGCATCTGTTGCTTATTCTTTTTAAAGTTAAATAAATGTACAGTAAATCTTTCCTTACCTGATAAAAATCACTTCTTCAATGAAAAGTTTAGGTTTTCTCAGAGGCTCAACCTGAAAAACAGACATACGTTTACATTATTTTTTGCATTGTAATAACTTTGAGAATTTTATGTATTCTGGAAAACCTTTTGAACTGATTCTGGATTGTTTGTCTTTTATTTGTCTCTTATTTAACATAAATCCAGCCGCATTCTTAAATCTAATTTTGGTCATCCTTCCTGCATATTTAACTATATTTCCAAATCATTTTTAATCCTCCATTTAATACTTCACTTCTACTACTAAAACTTCTGATTGTCATTTCATTGCACCAATCATGGCTCACAGCAGGCCTGTTGGGCTGTTGTACCAGCACCAGTCACTAGTCACAGCTGGGAAAACCAATCCAGCAGCATAAATTCAAAGTTGCTACACACAAGGACAGCTTGCATGGGAATTCCTGAGGTCTGTTCGATCCATTAATATATGCTGCGGTTGAATGTAATTAATAATGAACGAGAAACACATGAGATCCACAGAGAGATGGTAGAGAATCATGGGTCATGGCTGTGGACTGCAGTGCTGTGACTTTTTTGACATACTGTATGAAGTTACAAATATTATGCAGTCAGATATACGCTAGTTTTGGGCAGGCTAAGGTTTGCACATTTTTTAAGACAACCAAATGTTTCACTTACCGAGGCTGAATTCAATCATATATCAGTAACTGACTTAGAGTTAATTAAGGACATATAAGTATTTAGCTTCAACAGGATGAGTTTTAATAAATGACACGGAAATGTACATACTGTAACATGTGTAAATGAGGCAGACCGCCTGCAGCAAACTGTTCCTACTATAGGTGAGTTTATTCTACTTCCTCAGTCTTTAGGTGTCAGGCACTTAAGTCCATATGTGTGAATACTGCAGTTTCTTTATGCAGTCAGGGCCTCTTCCCCTTTAAGGCCCAGAGTGTGTTGACCCTGCCAGTGAGTTCATACCATAAGCAGACCCATATAGCTTCTCCTCCAGAGCCTCTGATCACGACCCTGCTGAGCTGCCGCCTCAGTTATGTAAGATTACATAACACCAGGTCTGTCTGAGTAATATTTCATAACCTGGGCGTCCCACTACACTGACAATACCATCAAATCCCTTTATGAGTGCAATCTAAAGGTGCAAGCAGGTTTGGTAAGGTAAAAGTCAAATTTGAAAACAAAGAAGATTAAGTTATAGGCTTTAGAAGAGATTTACCTCCAAAATTTCTTGTTTCTTTTGCTGAAAATCACGGACGTTTGGTTTCTCCGCAAAATGTTGAAAATCAAAGATGTTTCCCTTCATTTTCTTAAGAGCTACAGTGGAGGTCACTAAAAGGTCGAGCCTTTGACGCCACTAAACAACAAACTGTGTATTAATAAAATCACTGCATATGAATTCATCTAGTACACATTTAGACACTGAATATTGTTAGAAAACTAGGCCAGTAACTGTTATCTAATGGCCTTGTCTATTCAATTAGATTCTTTGTATTTATTCTTTGTATTTCTGAATGACCTTGCATAACTTTGATAACCTTGCTTCATTTAAGAAACAAATGATAAGCAACAATTTTAAACCAGACAAAAATGACATAAACTAGCACAAACAATCAAAAGGTGTTTCAGCACTAGGACTTAAAGTAACACACACTCGCACACCAGAAAAAAAACGTTGCCGGCGGAGGGACACGCACACTCCCCATGGAACGATACCAGTGGACAATCTTGGATATAGATAATGGTAAGTAATAGAGAGAATGTGGGCAGAGATAACAGGAGGCTATGTAAATAAAAAATAACAGAGCAGGCAGATATATAACGCACAGGAGAGGAACAAGAGGAAAAGAAAGAGATATCTGAAGCTGTTACCTGCATACTCAATGGATGTTACAGCAGATGGACTACACTGCAAATGGACAATAGCAGACTTGTGCTATATATCAAATGCCTCTTTCCACTGTAACCCACTACTGTCGACATCTTTACATAGCAGACATGCAGTAATTTGCACCAAAGCCTCCATCTTTACCTGTAACTTCACCAGATCAAACAGAAGTAATCACGCCCAAAAGTGCAGTTATAAAATTAAAAAACTTGTTGAAACAAACTTCAGTTTGTTACTTATCTTACGACCTGGAATGAATCCACCCTTATTTTTTGTTGATACCGAACCACATCTTGGACTGTGGGTTTTGTCTTTACAGGCGGACTAACCGATAGATTGGGGATACCCGGATGAACGGATGGAAGATGGGATAGGAAAGGGGGAGAAGCATGGGAGGAGTGAAATATGCAATGAAAGAGAAAGAAGAAGCAATCCTGCAGTACTTACGGTGTTTCCACCTCTCCTCTCTTTCGCCTCTTTGTAACACATCACCTTCAATTTCTGTGCATTTTGTAACAAACACCATCACACAATCATTTTGTGAATATAAAACGTGATTGTGCGAATCCACGCATGCGTACGTAGGATGGACTGTCCACCACTGCCGGATCCGTTAACTCTAAATCACACCCCAACATACTAACACACTCATGCACAGACACACAGATACACATGACGAATACAGATAGATACACACAGAAATGCACAAACTGTACCTCCTTCATGTGCTAGCCTCCCATGCAATGGCCCCCTAAAACTCGGTGATCCCTTTCCAAAGCCCTCATCTAAATGTGAGTAGAAGTAATCCTTCAAGGAGAGGCAAAGAGAATAGCAATAACCCATGATAAAGAGGAGCTGAAGAAGGAAAGAAAGACAGTGAAAGAAGGGGAGAGAGGTGGAGCGTGAGATGGCAAAGACGAACAGGATG
>NC_045746.1:14176012-14182888 GCF_008692095.1 Etheostoma spectabile
GATTAGCAACCAAGGAACACATTTCTCAAACAAGAAAAAAAAGAGTTGAAAAATGAATTGAAGGCAAGGTTGGGGTGCTTTAAAGAAAAAAATGGATGCATGTATGGGAAAGGAAAAGGATATGTACATACAGTATACTCACAGATGAATGAGAGGATGACCGGAGAAGTGATGAAAATCATGTCACAAAAGTGCAAGTGTCAGTTTGACAAGAAGTCCAGTTTTTGCTCATTCTGGAGTTTTGTATTTTGTCGTTTTTCCCGCGATATTGCCAATTTCCTATCCAGCCGTCCCTCCTTCCTATGTCTATCCCCTACTGGTCCCCCTTCTCTTCTCTTCCCCCTCCTGTTTTCTTGCCAGTGCCGGTACTCTTGCTCCTACCTCTCTCTCTCTTTCTCTGTCTTCTCCCGCAGACCATGCTCTCCATTTTCCCCTCATTCTTTGCCTCTGTCCCCTTCATCTGTCCATTCATCGGACACTCTTTTCCTTTTTGTAAAACCTTTACAATACAGATACGGTTCAAAAAATTGTTTCTAAACAGAAGTTGAGTTCTGACAAAAAAATACTGCAGAAGTATAGAAAAAACTGTTAACAGGAAAGGGCAAGCGATTTGTGGCATTCAGTCTAACGCAGGGACAATCCATGGCCTGCATTTTTCAGGGGCGCCACGCATAACAGGGGGGTGATGGTGCCTCCGTACATGAGGGCAAAACCAAAAGCAAAGAATGGCAAGCAAAAGAAAAAGAAGGAATAAAACCAAGCTCTTTGCAGTCGGTTTCCAGTGAAAGTGGATAGTAAGCGCGCTTGAGAGGAAGGAGTGGGAAGGACCGCGGGGTGTGTGTGAAGAGGTGGGAGGAGAGAGAAAGCAGAGCCAGCAAGAAGACAGACAGAGAGAGAGAGAGAGAGAGAGAGAGAGAGAGAGAGAGAGAGAGAGAGCAAGAGCGAATGACTAGGGCTTCATGAAGAAACATCCAAGAGGGAGGGATGGAGGAGGAGTGTGTTGGTGGGGAGAGGAAAGAGGAGGGGGCAGGAATAGGCATATATTTTTTTACGATCACAGTATTTGAATATAGTATATGTTTTTATAGAATATATCTTTTTCATTTTTCACCCCTCTGTTCCACGGCTAATACCTTTCTTTTTCTGTGAGAAGAAAATAGAAAGGAAGAAAGGAGAAGGGAAAAAAACCACTGTGTGCTTTGTCTCCCGCCCCTGCCGTTCCTTTTCCTGGTTTCCTTTCTGCTCAGACTCTCCTCTATTTTCTGCACGTGCACTTGAACTCTAAATCCTGTTTGCTTCCCCCACCCCTCCCCTCCCCTCCCCTCCCTCTCTCTCTCTCTCTCTCTGTCTCTCTCTCTCTCTCTCTCTAACTGCGCATCTGTGTGTCTCTGCCTCTCTCTCTCCTAGGCAGAGGCTTGAAATAGTGCTAGCAGGCAGGAGAAAGCAGGAGGGAAAAGGAGAGGGCGAGGGGGACAAAAAAGGGGAGAGAGATGTTGAGAGGGGGGGAGGGGAAGAAGCTTAGACGGGCTGACATTGAGAGCACAGGGCTGCTCTGTGTGTGTGTGTGTGTGTGTGTGTGTGTGTGTGTGTGTGTGTGTGTGTGTGTGTGTGTGTGTGTGTGTGTGTGTGTGTGTGTGTGTGTGTGTTTGTGTGTGTGTGTGTGTGTGTACATTTGTAAACTCACATTTAGCTACATTGGCTTTAGATGCAGTGTTTCACAAAGTGGTGGTAATCCGCATATCAAGTTAGCCTACATACCAGAAAAGACATTCATGACTTTTTGGGGTCAAGGAAAAGAAATCATTAAAACGGCAGGATTTTCTGTGTTTTCAGCAGTTTATAGTGTCAACTACACTTATAACTGCTAAAACTTAAGCAATGCTTTGGAGACATACAATATAATAGCGCTGCAAGGAAGAATTGGATGTTCATTATTAATTAGTCAAACTATTGTTTTCTTTACTGATTATTCAGTAAAAAAATGTCACATAAATGAAAAAGTCTTATCTCAAACTACCAGATCCAAAAAGTTGCCTTCAAACTGCTTTTGTTTTGAGTTGAAAATCAAAACCCCAAAGTGATTCAATTTACAATGAAATGAGACGGGGGAAGCAGCAAATACTCACATTTAAGAAGCTGTTTCAAGCTGTTTACTATGTTTACCAAAGATTACAACATTTACACAATGAATTGATTGCATTTTTGTCAAATGACTAATCAAGTAATTTTAAAAAATAAACACCTCCTGTCATATGTATTTTAATCTTCAGTTCAATCCTGACAGCCACATGTCCAATTTGGCTAAGATGGTAATTGTAGATAATTGTTGGTATTTTCCAATGTAAAAAGAAAAGGGACTTGATTGATTAATGCATCCACAGAAAATTAAAACCTTAGAATTCTGATAACAACTATTACTTTCATTCATTTATCAAGGTAACATTTGCTGGTTACAATTTAAAAAATACTTGCTTTCTATGTTTCACATCTCTATGGAACAATTACTCTGCAGGTTTATTGGCTACATGTGGGAATATGTAGCACAACCTTAATTTCTGGTATGGCATCTGCCATTCTTTTATTTTTTTTTAACATTTTAAACACAAAAGTACAACTAACATAAGGTGAACCTGAGAGATTTCTGAAATTATAGCTCCTGTAAAAACCCATTTTGTAGTTATGCTGAATTTACATTTAGTTCACAGGTTGCCTGCTGATATTGCTGCAGGATGACAGAGGGTGACATGAAAGATGCTTTGAGATCATTTCATTAATTCTACTAATAGGTGGTAAGGGATTAAGGCAAAAAGGTGAGAACAGAAAAGAAAGAAGGCAGGTCATTGGAGGGTAAAGGCAGAAATTGGTTGATTGGGAAGCTTTCACTGTATGCCGTCTTTAGACATAACCACACATTTGTGCCAGCACTGAGAGTGTTTATGAATAAAACACTGATAGTAGCCTAAGTCACTGCATCCTGCCTTGTTTTTCAAGTGCAGCGATCACCTTGGCAAATTGAGGCCTGGATAATCTAGAATGATGACCAAAAGCAATTATATCTTATGAAAAGCGTTACCTCATGGTCATCCATTCAAATGTATCATCATTTACATTAACCTCTGAATTTCTTTTAAGCCATAAAGCACATTTTACACATCAACTATACTCTATGCAGCAATTAAAAGTAACATAAAAGCTGGTGAAAAAGGAAACGAAACTAAAAGGTTAGCTACTAACCATCCACTAGTGGTGTCTTCCCCACCGAGTTGCTTTCTCCTGCCTGCTGACTGCAGCACACTTCTTGAAAGGGCTTTGGGTCTGTCTGGTAAAACGGAGAAGTCGGCCAGAGATGTGAGGGTACCCCGACACTACCCTCTGCTGGGACTCAACGAGAACAGCTCACACCCAGCATCGTCACTGTGAAAAGGCTCTTTTAAAAAAATAAATATTTAACCATTAATTCGACAAGTATACTACGTGATTACAGTATACATGGTGACTATTACCGTTAGCTAGCTAACGCTAGCTAGTGTTATACTTTGGTTTAAGGGCTGAGTATCCTTCCTTCAACCGCATTAGCTGCCATCGGCTTAATTCCATCCCAAAGTAACCTACCGCCTGTCTGTCAACTTTGTGGGTATATAAAACCAACGGCCATAACTGAATTTCAGGAACTCTATTATGCTGTTGTAATATATAGGGTAGTTGAACAAAATATGAGAGTCAACATTGACTTTACCATCATCAAAAAAGTGATCTACTTTTCCTAGACACACCGTGTAATGTTCTCAAGGACTCCTGCATGGTCTCTGGACACCACTCTAGAAATCCAAGTGATATATGATAATACACAAAACACTTGTGTAATATTTGTCCTATCATGATTAGACTTTCCAAAACTGGTACAATACATACAATAAAAGCACATGCACACAATCCTCTTTTAGCGGGTGTGTATGTTATCAACTTAAACACATTGGCCCCACAGGCGCATACAATTCTGCAGAGACAAATGTCACACATTTGACAAGTTGGAATGTTTGATTTCATGTATTTTGGGTTAACAAGTCAAGAATGTTTCAGATGATAACATAATGATAAATTTCAACATATACTGAGTACTGTTTGCATGTCTCACCAGCATCCACAGCTCGTCACTTGTTCCTGCGAGGAGGGGTCGGTGTGGGCTCCATGATCGAGATATACAGAGGGCATCAAAGGTACAGTGTGTGCCATGCTAACTTCAGCATGGGCTCCAGGAACATGGCGAGGAAGGTCCTCCAGGCTCTATAGGGCCTTTAAGATGGTGGAGGACCCAAATGGGTGAGAGCGAGAGGAAAGCTGTGTTTAAGACAATGTTGTGGTGATTTTAATATGTGATCTGTTATTTATATTACTGCTTACAGTGGGGCTCGAAAGTTTGGGCACCCCAGGTAAAAATTTGTATTAACGTGCATAAAGAAGCCAAAAAAAGATGGAAAAGTCTCCAAAAGGCATTAAATGACAGATTCAACATTTGTATAATATGTCACAAAAAGTTAGATTTAATTTCCATCATTTACACTTTCAAAATAACAGAAAACAAAAAAATGGCGTCTGCAAAAGTTTGGGCACCTTGCAGAGTTTATAGCCTGCACCGCCCCCTTTGGAAAGCTGAGACCTGACAGTGTCATGGATTGTTCTTGATCATTGTCTGGAAAGACCAGGTGATGTCAAGCTTAAGGTTTTAAATGCCCAGACTCATCTGACCCCCCCAACAATCAGCACCATGGGTTCTTCTCAGCAGTTGTCTAGAAAACTGAAACTGAAAATAGTTGATGCTCACAAAGCAGGAGAAGGCTATAAGAAGATGGCAAAGGGTTTTCAGATGCCAACATCCTCTGTTTGGAATGTAATTAAGAAATGCTAGAAACAAACACACCTCAAAATCCACGTTGGATTACATCAAGAGGCGTAAACTGAAGGTTTTGCCATGGCCTTCACAATCTCCTGAACTAAACATAATTGAAAATCTATGGATAGACCTTAAAAGAGCAGTGCATGAAAGACAGCCCAGAAATCTAAAAGAACTGGAAGACTTTTGAAAAGGAAGAATGGGCGGAGATACCTCAAACAAGAATTGAAAGACTCTTGGCTGGCTACAAGAAGCGTTTCCAAGCTGTGATACTTGCCAAAGGGGGCAGTACAAGGTATTAACTCTGCAGGGTGCCCAAACTTTTGCAGATGCCATTTTTTTTGTTTTCCGTTCTTTTGAAAGTGTAAATGATGGAAATAATATCTAACTTTTTGTGACATATTATACGAATGTCTAATCTGTCACTTGATGCCTTTTTGGACATTTTTCCATCTTTTCTTGGCTTCTTTATGCACGTTAATACAAATTTTTACCTGGGCTTCCCAAACCTTCGAGACCCCACTGGGACGACTTATCTTACAGGACCAGAGAGCTCTGGATAGGATCGCTGGTCAGGTGGGTTTTTGAATTACATATATATATATATAAACAAATGCATTACAAATGCAATTTACAATGAGTGCATCCAAACACTATGGAAACACAAACTAGATGTCATGATTGTTCAACATGTTAATAAGACACTGAATGGTAGTGTTTTTGTATGCATGTAACTATTTCCACTCCACATATGTGTGGTACAACAGTGGCTCCCTTATAATGATAATTAAGCTAAACCTATGCTGTAATGCTTCTATTTACACAGTTAAGTTAGATATACATTGTCATGCCATCCCTAAATCCTTTTTATGACCAATGCACATGCTTCACTGTTTGATAAGGCTGCTAGGCTTTCCTTTCTGCTCTCTCGGTCTTTCCCTTTATTTGTTAAGGGTTGCCTCAGCAAACAAGAAATGGCTAAGTTTACAAAGCGCCATCTGAGGAATGCATGCAAAGAATCCAGACAAGTGAAATGCAGGTATGCCTTACTGCTTATTTACTCAAGTTTGCTTATGTCCCATATCACTCCAGTGCCAACAATAACTGAGGACAAAAAGTATTTTATAGGGATGAATATGTCTATAGTACAATAAGTACAAATAAAATATTATACATGGATATTTTTGCAAAAGTTTAAGGTTGGTTTTTAATTGAAACTCATTAGGAATTCCAAGACAGCAGAGACATTGTGACAGCACAGAATGGATACAGAGAACACAGTATGACCCAGCAAGAGCAATGCAGACAAACAAAACAAGTTCAGTGGATGATAATGGCATGGATGATGGATGACAATTCTTCTAAATATTATGCCTTAACATTGAGATTATACATGAGATGTATTTAGAGGAAAAAATAAAACACTGGGTGTTCTAAAAAAAAGGTATGAACACTGAGTGTGGTGTTGTAATGTCAGCTTGCATGTGGATGGGGGACTGTGTGTTTAGTTGCTGCGCATGGTGGTGCTGATCCAGCTGTTGTAACGGCACACACGGGCGTAGACGCTGGGGTGTCCTTGCATAGCACAGTCATAACCCCAGGACACCACTCCTTGCAGCTGACCATTACACACCAGAGGACCGCCAGAGTCTCCCTGCAACACAGGCAGACCAAAAAGTTATGGGTTTAAATCAAGGTCAAAGTTAGGGTTTTTATTTTTGCCATTTCCTCAAGTTCAACTTACAGGCGCATTGGAATACTTGTGCGGCTCACTTAGTCAGTAAAAAAACATTAAAAAAGACTCATAATTAAAAAAAAAAGACTTATAATTTTAAAAAGACACAGCTGATTAAAAAGTCCACATACTAATAAATGCCAATAAGTACAATAAATACAGAAATACAAAGAGCAAACTTGTGCCCATGATCATTGCACAGAAAGATGAGGTAGGTGTGCGTGTGTGTGTGTGTGTGTGTGTGTGTGTG
>NC_045746.1:14182898-14185839 GCF_008692095.1 Etheostoma spectabile
TGTGTGTGTGTGTGTGTGTGTGTGTGCACACGTGTGGTCTCATTGTGTCAGAGTCTGAGTCTGTCACTGTAAGAGGTAATAGTAAAAACATGGTACGTTCTGTCGTCATAGGGTGCACTGTAACTATAACAATAGGTAACAGTTGCTCTCTGAGTAAAGATCCAACCCTGTTTCAGCTTTAAGTGTAGCCAGAAGAGTGTGGAAAAATATGTACTAGTATCACCTATGTGGTATGATAAAAGCACTATGTTGACAGCTTCATTAAAATCAGAATTGATTACATACCATTTAAAAATACAAGAGGAAACATGTTCAGAGGGTTAACATGTATCTTTTGCTATACTGTTTCATCATCTTCCAGCAGTCAATCAGGCAGACACAGCAGTGGCAATATAAAAAAGTGGGTACACTGAAAATGTATTTCTATTTCTAATTATAGGATTTTAGAGTCGCTAAATGCAAGATTTGCATTATAGTGAAAAATAAGTGCTATAATGTCCTTGTGTGTGCTCAGCACGGTAACGAGCGACAGACTCTGTGTACTGCTGAAAGAGATGCACACTCATGCACCACCTGACTTCCCTGTGTGTTCACTGTGGTTTAGTTCAACTCACTTGGCAGCTGCTGGCACCGCCTTGCATGAATCCGGAGCAAACCATGTTCTCAGTGAAGAGGTGGGGGTAGGCATTCCTGCAGATCCTGTCATCGATGATGGGCTGCCGCAGACACTGCAGCCTGTCAGGAAAGTTGCCTGTGGAGCGGGAAGGCATTACTGTACCAAACCATTATGTAACTACTACATTTAATCTGTATAACAGGGAAAAAATGTAGTGTTACTGATAAGAGTAACGCAGTGAGTTGATAAATTTATTTGTCGATGGGAAAATGAATTGCTTCCTATTTTTCTATTTAATCCTTTAAGATTTGCTACTTTCCTGTTTTATTTCATTGTAAACTCAACACATTTGGGTTTAAAATCACTAGTCAAACGAAAGAAGTGGTTATAAATATGTCATATTGCATTTTATGGACGGAACAATTAATTGATTAAACAAAAAAATATCGACACTAAACAGTAAATAAAATAATTGGTTGCAGCCCTAAATGATGAGACCTAGAGCTGCATGTCACAGTGCATGATTGCAAAACATACAGTATCCTGGGCCTCAGTTAACACAAAGTGTGTGATATGTATGCATTAAGGGGCACTCCAGCTTTTCAGTACTGAACTTCCATAAAGTCGGGGGACTTGGAAAGAACAAAACCTCCTAAATACCCCACTTCTGTCACACCTAACACCTCCAGTAATGCAAGCATTTAATTAAAAATTCTCATCTCAACCGCAAGCCAAATATTTCTGATGTTATTGTCAGGGTCACTTTTTCATACTTTGAAAAATTCTCATTAGTTACGGTTAAAAAATATTATTCATGAGGAGTACACAAAACTTACCTGTAAAATAGTGGATTGACCCTACCCTGCCACTATCATCATGCTTTTTTTGCTGCACTTGTACCCAGCTTTTGTCTATCTATCCACCTTCTATAGTTTGGTGACACACAGTGACATGGTTAGGCTGTGCAGGGTTGCTGCTGTTGAACAGTTCTTTGAGTTTTAACGCCATGCTGCATGAGTCAAACTACACCTCCTTCTCTCCCCTCCTTACTCTCTCAGCTTCCAGACATGACTTACTTCCGTTGGCGGAGGTATTGCCCCAACCAGACACCAGGCAGTTCTCGTCGGCCTCGGGACAGCGGGAGGGCAGGGCCACGGTCTGAACGTTGCTGTTGAGGGTGGCGGGGCGGCTCAGTTTGATCAGCATGATGTCGTTGTCCAGGTTGTAGCTGTTGTACTGGGGGTGCGTGATCATCTTGGCACCATCAATCCACTGCTCAGTGCCCTCATTCACAGCAATGTTGTGCTCGCCAAGACGGACCTGGATACGACTGGTGGAAGTATGAAAGCTCAGTCTGTTTTCTTAAAAAAATCTGCATAGAGTATCATATTATATGAACATGAAGTTAATAACCTGATTCAG
Source organism: Etheostoma spectabile (assembly GCF_008692095.1). Classification (NCBI taxonomy): domain Eukaryota; kingdom Metazoa; phylum Chordata; class Actinopteri; order Perciformes; family Percidae; genus Etheostoma; species Etheostoma spectabile. The sequence goes on from NC_045746.1 coordinate 14,184,937, forward strand.
TGGTGTCATTACAAAGCATAAAAGAAGATTACATTTGCAATTATACTGTGTGTGTGTGTGGGGGGGGGGTTGCTCACATTAGTTGGATTCCATTGAAATTCCATGCAAAATGTTAATTTATTTTATTAATGCAGTTGGTATTGACTTACTGCTAACCAAGCTAGCCATAATACTAGCTGTCTGAGGCTAATGTGTTGCTAAAATAATAATTAATTGTTAATTGCAGTTGGGCTAAGTGTTATGTACTTTACTCTTTATTTGTAATCTTGTGGACTATGTGTCTATGCGTGTATATAATTTTACTAAATTAACTACTGTTGTACTGTACTTCCTAGTGGACTAAATGCTGATATTTTAATGGCGATATGTTGTTTCTTCCTGGCATGAGGGACAAGGAAGTAATTAAAAGTTAATCTATATTTTCCTTGATATTGGACTAACCCATTTTACATTCCATTTAGTATCTTCTCTTCTTCACAGTTTTACAATTGCTTACAGTAAAAAAACTTAAAAGGCAAACTTCTGTTTTTTACTTTTACTGGAAGTGTGTTTAGCTTGGTCTATATGGAGCTAGATTTGTTTCTTTATTACATGTGAGAAAATAAATGATCTGAGAGAAGAAAAAAAATTGAGAAAAAAAGTTGGCACAATGATAACAAAAAAGCATTTTATGAGAAAAAAAATTTGAGACATTTTTTCACACTGACAGCAAAAAATATATATTTTGGAGTTTAAAAAAGTATTTTGAGAAAGATTTTTTTCACAGAAATAATATATTTAAATAAATATATATGTATATATGTATATATTTATATATATTTAAACTTTTTAAGTCTCAAATATTCTTTTTTTGCTATTGGTATGAAAACCTTTTCACTCAAATATTTTTTTTCTCTCATAAAA
>NC_045746.1:14185849-14207625 GCF_008692095.1 Etheostoma spectabile
TTTTTTGCTATCAGTGTGATAACTTTTTCTCTCAGATCATTTATTTTCTCGCATGTAATAAAGAAACAAATCAAGCTCCATATGTCTATGGCTGTGGAATGAAGCAGGCAAAAAGGCATGCTAGGAAAGCTGTCCCGTCCACACTAAACCCAATCTACACATGCTCTGTCTGTCACCGCAGCTGTACTTCCAGAATTGGCTTATACAGTCATCAAAAATCTTATAAATGAAGGAGAAGATGGTCTTCATCGGATACAATTGACAACCATACGCATGGCTGTGCACTTACAGAGGGAAGAAGACCAATAAAAACCCTGGTTCTGGCACATCACTATTGAGCCTTTCTTTAATATTAGGAAATTTCACAGGCGTTTAAGTCTCAGTTGATTGTGACGCAATATAATTTTGACTTCCTGTACTTACGACTTGTAGCAGTGAGCAGCCGACACCACCCACTGGCTGGAGATGAGGGATCCACCGCAGAAGTGGTATCCAGCGTTCAGGGATACCTGGTAGGGAACAGAGTGTCTGGGACACTCATACCCGCCGACAATCTTATCATCCTTAGCTTCAGCAACTGAAACGGCATGTGAGGTATGACATATGAATTACAACTTTGAAATACTTAACCCTGGCCATGAATAAAAAACAAAACATAAACTACATAAAGGTTTGGAGCAGTTAAAACTACTTTACAGTTCTGTAACACAATACATAAGAGTACATTTAAAGGTATTTTTCAAAAGAGGAGATCAAAATATAGTTTGATTAGTCTCTTACATGCTGCTCCAAGCAAAGCCAGGAATATCAGGGCCTTCATGGTGACTTTCCTCAGAATATAAGAGAACGTTCACCCTGTAACTCTTTATATACACCTGTCCTGCCCATTACGTTCCCAAATGTCTCAAGGTCAGGAAGTTAAAAGGCAAAACTCTGTTCTGGGAAAGAGCCATATGGCTGAAGGCAACAAGACCTTGATGTCCTATTGTCGTATATACATATTGTATATATATGACGTATTCAGTAGAGGATCAGTCCAGTTTTAGATGGTGATGTGTAATAAAAAAAGATGTCACATTTCTTACAATGTGAATATTTGTCCAGAAATATAGTAGCTTACTTTAACTGTTGATATGTGTGACAGCAGTTTGCAGGTCTCATCTGCGTAGTGAGCTGCAGGGACTTTCTAATAGGTTTCTCCATAGACAGCCTGATAAGAAAGATACATTTGAAACTGCAGCTGTGACACAGGGAAAAAGGCAACGGAACAAAGAGTAGTAGAGATAGAGTAGTATGTACATTTGTGGTTTCCCAAACAGGGACCACAAGATCATTATTGCAGGAAAAGTAACTAAAAAAACAATATCACACATTAAAATGTATGGTGGATATTTATATATGTTCACTTAAGCTACAGTGAGGGGAAAAAAAGTATTTGATCCCCTGCTGATTTTGTACGTTTTCCTGCTGACAAAGAAATTAAATGTTTTTCTGGATTTTCTTGTTAGTCTGTCTCTCACTGTTCAAATAAATCTACCATTAAAATTACAGACTGATCCTTTCTTTGTCAGTGGGCAAAGATACAACATTGGCAGGCAATCAAACTTTTCAGACTTTCTTCCACCCCCCCTCACTGTATCTTATTTTAATCTTAGTTAAAAAAATATTGGAAATGAGGACAAATGTGAACATTTCAAATCTTTATTGAACATAAATTAAAAAAAACTGTTGGTAAAAAAATATTTAACAGGTTTAGAAATTCTTTATACAACTATGTACAGGCAAGAATCCATAGTGAGCTAATAAAGTAACAAAGCTTTGTGTGTCAATTATTAATCCTGAAAAACAAAACATAATTCCACAGCATTCAACCTTCAACTCTAGTATCCTATCTACTGTACCATTAGCTGGGTGTAGCTGCAAACAGAGAATTAGCACACAAAAAATGGTGGCCCCCTATTGTTTCAAAAATAATTGCAGGCATTATAGTAAGTCATTGTTCTATAGTATTGATCTTGTTTTGTTTTCATACTATCAAGAAGAAATGATTAGAAATATAACATTAAGGAAATGACAAAGCTGTTTTTCACCAAATGTGTTATGTAATTAAATTAAATCTTGCTTCAAAACACCTTTGAGGTAGTACACCTATGAGAGAAAAAGAAATAGGAGGAAGAGGGTTCAAAACAGCCACAAAAAAAGATTAATTTAGATGAACGCTTACTTAGCAATAGCTTCAGCAATCACTTACAAATAGAAAGTTAAAAGCTCATACACATGTATTTGCATCAGCTTGTTGAATATACATTTATTGTTCAAATATACAAAAATACAAAAAAAAGATGTATAAGGGACTGTGCAGAGCAAAATCACTATTTGAACCCTGCACCAAGGAAACTGTCCCTCATAGACCTTAATTACACAAACAGCACAAATGAACAAATAAAGAACAGACTGTAATGGCGGGATAAAATCATTTAGATCACAGCATCTCTGCCGTCACAAGTAAAAACAGACTGAATGAGGAGGGGAAAAAGGTTTGGGTGACTTTATTAAAACTACCTTTTGGGTTCAATGTCACCAGCACCTAAAATATTGGGAGGCCCTGCTCAAAAGACTTGTGGTATCCAGATAAGATTAAAATGTAGCTGCACTACAATGTACACAAGGTGCCTTGAGTCAAATTTGTTAATTTAGATTCAAAGTAAAAATTTGTCCCGTCTGCTGCGACACCAGTGCTGCCAGAGAAGGTTGTGTCAAAGTAAGGTGCTGAATAAATTCTCCTCATCATTCACTGTGACCTTGTATTTACAAAAAACACTGTCACCAGCATAATAGATCCCTCTTTAAACAGTTATAGCTGCAATTAGGTTATTTCAGTTTGTTGCTGGTAATAATTGCCTCCCGTCTGTTGTCTAGCCCCAGTTCCAGCAGAGGCTGCTGTCAAGTTCAACAATGTACAACTCAAAGAATGTGTTGTATGTGATGGTAAAACAGTACAGAAATCCAAAAAATTGTGCGGTTTCCTTAACTACACTTCCTGACAGACCAACAATCCAGCAGTCTGAAATCACATAAATAGAATTCATCCCAAGCTTTGACAAACGGCTCTGATCTTGTTTGTGGGACTGTTCACAGCACTTTAGAGAACAGAAATTAGCAAACACATGCTGTCCTCCATCAGTCTATAAATTAAGCTTCCAACAAAACAAAGACTTTCAGTACATATACAGGTGTGTATAGCTGACCTCACTCTTATGGCTAAGTCACAACAGGCGCTTTTATCAGCCAGTCAATCAAAGTCGGTCTCCTCCTATTCAAGTGCATTAATGAAGATGGCTGATAGGTACGTGGTGCATGTGTTGTACTAGTTCAGGAAGCGCCGGCAGCGTCTCGCCCCGCAGTTGCAGCGCAGCTTGCTGTTCTCGTCCTCAATGGGGAACTTGTAGTCATAGGTCAGTTCTTCGCCGCGGTAGATCTTCCTAAGCGCAAAGATGACGATGTGCTTGCGGCCATCCACATTGATGACCCGAGAGTAGCAGTTCGGCTCGCACGAGTGGTTGATGAAACGAGCCGCGTTGCCCTGCATCGTTGCGTCCACAACATCGAAGTCGTCGATGCGGAACATGTAGCAACCGATGCCCTAGCAGAGGCAGTTTGAAAAAACAACAGCCATTATAATTAACAGCTTAAAGTTATAATTGTTTAACATTTTAATTAAATGACATACCATTTGATACTATTAATGGTTGGCATTTTTCTGCAATAGCCGTTAAATGTATTTCCATTCCGTAATTACATTTTTTTAACTTATTTTTTAATTCCTGCACTCGATTCCAATTTCGGACATACACCCCTGCTGCTGCTTCACATTAAAAGCATTCAACAAGATTGAACACGCAAAATAATGGAGGCAGAAACTCTGAGAACTGATTTCTAAGTACAGTGGTGTGTATTATGTTTACTAACCTTGCCGTCGTAATATTTCTCCCGCTTATCTGTCAGGACAGCCCGAATGACGGTGCCGGCATACTCAATCACCATCTCGCCAGCTTCAATGTTTCTTTTGCAGAAAAGTCCGCGGCCATGAATTTCAGATCTAAGAGGATTACAGAACAGGAACAGTTCAATACATTTCATCACACAATTATTATTTTGAACATTAGTAAAATCCCATGTCTTTTTTGTCTTTTGTAATGTTGCCATTACCTGTAAACTCCTACTGCTTCTTTGGAGATTTTTTCCAGGTGTCTGAATCTCATTGCCATGGGAAGCTCACTGCTGGTGGCTCTCCTGTCAGAGTGAGACACAGAAAACGTGGCGTCCACATGGACATGGCATCTTTTAGCAACTTTAATTTCCTGTGAAGTGCAGTGGGTTAAAAGTTTAATGCTAGGATCAACAAAGTGGCGAAAATGTAATCCACTCACCTGGAAGATTTCAGTGGGAAATCATCCTCTTCTTCATCAATAGGGCCTACTAGCATATCAGGGAGCTCTCTGTGCTGTGATGCCAGGAAGTTGAACATATCAAAAGTCACTTTCCTTATTAAAGAAAGAAGAGAAAAAAAATTAATTAATTTGAGGTGTTTTTAAATCAGAAAAAACGTATAAATATACTGTATTAACACTTAAAAGCTTTTAAAAATAAAAGAAGTTATGACCAAAAGTAACTGTGTCTGTACCGTGTGTAGACTTCAGTCCGAGCACAGCCACTCGGATTGAGGGGAAGCTCTTCCTCGATGTTTTCACAGCGGTGGAAGCGGAAGCGGTGGCGTTTGCAGTTTGCGGCACCCTGCAGCTGCTCCAGCAGGAAGATGACGGCATCGTGGACGACGCCGAGCACCCGCGGCCCGCTCATCCCGCCCAGAGGCAGCTGCTTCAGGTGGAAACCTGCTCGAGCTTCGAGGACGCCGTCAATTACCGCACGCCAGGCGACTGAGGGAGAGATCAGGAAGGTTTGAGCGCAAAGCTGCACACAGGCTGACAATTTTCTCCTTTTTGTTGCTCTTCTCAACCACTATGTTCCCTAATAACTGAGTCCAAAGAGTCTCCAATACAACTGCAGCTCTCTATAGGTTTAGAACTCTACACAGCAAGTAGCTCTTACCCTCTATGCTGTTAGCCTTTACACTAAAGCCATCATCGCTGGTGATTTCAAAACGCAGGTGGGGCTGGTTCATGTATGTCCTCTTTTTGTGTTTGGGTGCAGGTGCATCTTCTTCTGAGCTAAAACCTGTAGATTATATGAGTCGCAATTGCAAAAAAAGTGTCACATTTTAAGATTTCCTGAAAAGACAGTTTTTAAATAATTAAATAACTGTATAATTAGATTTAGAATAATTACAATGTATCATCCCAGTCAAGTCACAGTACAAAGGGTTAAAATCAAATTACATGAAATTGTTAAAACTTTTTTCCACTGTGGATGCCGGGATAAGTACCTGTGGCGCTGGTAACAATTAATAATGATCCAAATGAATAAACAAAATAGACGCATAATGTTTTATTACAAACCTGAATATGGGCCCCATTCGGAGAGGTCTCCATGGCGAGCGCTGACCCACATGTGTGTTTTACCCTGAGTGTCGGTTTGTTCGCCTGTGGGGGGACTCACAACCCGAGGATGCCTGAGCAGAAATGATTAGTTTTAACAATACATGTTAGTGTTAGGACACATTTGACTAAAAGTAATCAACACACATTAATAATGAAACAATGTGATACATAATGTTTTTGTTTTTTTTGTTTTTAAATGTACTTAAATAGCTGTTAATACAACGTTTTCTCCTTTTAAACTATGTTCCCTTGAATTTCTACCACTTAACCGGCCACATACTAAAATGAGTCTACTTCAAAGATAAACTGACCTGGAGGGTGTAGGAGGCAGCGGAGCAGTAATCTTTAATGCCTCGGACTCGTGCAACATATTCTCCTGGTCCATGTCAAGAATATCCTTCATTGTTGGAGCCTTCATTCTCACACCACTTGGTCTGTTAGAAGAAAACCAGAAACATTTTGGTGACTTAATACCATAGACTGTATAATCTTAATGGACAGCGCATGTGTGACGACACCCATTGGTTTGTGGAAATCTGCTATCAGTCGTCGAGTTTGTCGATAAGGGCGCAGCCATCCTTGTTGTGAATGTGATGATTTTAGACGGGGGGGAAAGAGTGACGGAGGAGCCCTTACACACTGGCAATCACATCATAGCCACGCTCTAAAACACCCGACAGACCAACCCTGCCTAATCGCCGGTTTTAAAATCAACGGGACCATAATAAAATGCTGCTCTAATAATAGTTTACTAGGTAGTAACCTAAATGACTATGGCAGCAAAGTTATTTTTTGTAAAATGCACACTGTAAAAAACACTACATTTTTCGTACTCTCTTGTGAAAAAACTAAAGAAGAATTAAATATTTTAATACCTGGCTTCATTAACGTCATCAAGCTCACTTGACGGATCCCTCAAGAAGTCCATCTTGGATTTCTTCCTGGAGGGCCTTTCCAAAACCGATGACACTCTCTTGACCCTCACCTGGTGACGTGATGAAGCAGGTGTTGGTAGCAGGTTGACATTTGGTTCATTGGGGAAACCACTGGGGGACTCTAAACATTCAGCTGGTACTTGATCTGAGACCTCCGCGTCCTGAAACTGAGATGGTCTTTGATGTTTTGCCTTTGGCCGATGAGTTTTACAGAGGATGATGGGTTTTGTCTTTGGTGTGTCACGGTGGGTGGCCATGGCTCTGTCAATAATAGCCTGGGCTGTGCTTTCTTCGATGCTGGAGAAAGCTGCTTCAGGAACTGTCTGCACACTGACAGGGGCTGTGGGAGTTGTGGGATTTGCGGGAGCTGGGGTCGGAGCGCTTTTCACAGGCACTACTCTGACAATGATTTTTCTATCGGATGTTGTTGTGTGGTTACCGGCAGACAGGACATTTGTGGCAGAGAGGCTGGAACGAGGTTTTATTATAACACGAGGGACTGAGCGCTGCAAGGCATTACCACTGTGGAGAATTTTAGCAATCTGGCTTATTTTATTGTAGGCAGGAGAGTTTGCACTGAGTGATTGATAAGTATTTGATCTCTGGTCTTTGATCAGAATTTGACCTTGTCGGTTTACCAGAAGGACCTGAGGGGCGGGAGCCGGTGGTGAGCTAGTGGCTGCGTCTGGATTCTGAATTGCAACTTGCTGCTGACTTTCTGTCCTTGAGTTGTCCAAGCGAATGGCAATGGTTCTGCTCTGTGAGGCACCAGGCTGAATAGGTACGTTTAAACCATTGATCACAATTGGGGACGTGACTGTCCGTGGAACTGCACAAACAGTGGCAGCAGCAGGGGAAGCTGACACATTATTTATAGTCTGTGTTGGTGTAGGTCGAGGGGGCAACATCAATTTGAGTTTGCGCTGCTGTGGAGTACACAGTTTGTGCGTGAAGCGTTTGAAGTTTAATGCTGGACGTTTTGTCTTCACAGTGTCGGCTTTCAACAGCGGTGAGGGAGACTTTTTGGTTTTACGCTCTGGACCCTGGGAACGCTCGGGAGAGTAGTCAGGGTCATTCAAATCATCTTTAAATCCTTCAATGGAGTCGGCCGATGAGCTACTCTCATCTTTATTGCCAACTTCAACATTATTTGGGTACCTCACAGTGCCATCTTCAGCAGAAAGAAAATGACCTGTAGATGAATCTAAAAACACCTCATTTTCAGATGTTGGTGCTTCATAGCTCATTGAGACTTTTTTCATCTGAACTGACATATCATCATTAGCATAATCTGCTTCGAGGACATCAGATGGTGGAGAATTTTCCTGAAACACTGGCTCAGTTGTTGACGTTGACACGGTGTAGATTGACTCTAGCCTCTTTAGAGCAATCGTCAGCTGTTTAGTAGGTGTGTTGTGGTTAGCGTGAATCTCACTCTCTTTATCTTGTCGTTCTGTGTCCTGAGCTTTATTATTGACCGCCTCGCTTTCATCACTCTCTGACCCGCCGTCCGCTCCATCTAACTGGGAGATTGACTGTGTTGAAGTGAGCTGACCTGAGGTGTCTGAACTGCTAGCTGCGTCGCACACCACTGTGCGTGAAAATTTAAAGTAATGGCTTGAGTCTTCATCTTCGGATTCATTCTCCCTCCCATCTACTTGCATTTCCACATCTTGCACTACACCTTCCACCTCTCCTCTCCCACCTTGTGCTCCACAGTGAAGTGCCACGTTCTCGTTGAGCAGAGCCTCGTCAAACTCAAGCTTAGCATTCAGCATGGAGGCCACTGCTACTTCTGTGTCAGTGTCAAACACAGTGTATGGCAGCTCCTGGGCCATGAGGTGGGCTACTTCCTCTTCCAGGTTATCAGGGGCCAGTGAGATCCCGTTGGTTGTGGCCACTGCTGCATCTTCTGCCTCAGACGATGCCAGGAAGTCTTGGGGAACCTCTGCAGAGACTGGAGTGGTGATTTTAAAGTTTTGCCTCCCTTTGGGCGAGTGAGTGATTGCTCCTTGCCGAGTTAAGAGCCCTGCAGAAAAGCTAGAGTGAGATCGAGGAGGGGAGCTCCAAACTGGTGATGCTGAGTTTTGTCGTGACAGAGGAGGCGAGGCTGCTCCTAAGGTTGATGACCTCGGAGGTGAGCTGAACAGGGCACATCTAGAGTGGACGGTGCCACCTGAACGGAGGGTCATCGGTACAGATGGGTCGCTGTCTGTTGGCGAGGAACTGCAGCGGCTTCTTGATGAGAGCCTGCGAGGCCGACGGGTGTCCTCCAGGTCCCTCAATGTCAGGATATGATGTGATTTGGGAAGAGCGGACCCTGAGAGCGTTAAATAAAGAGTAAAGAAGAGGCAACAATGCTAATTTATGGGATCTACTTTAAGAATATGGTAAGATGCAACACATTTACCACTTAAAATGCAGAGAAAATGCCTTAGCAATGTCAAAAAAAAAAAAAAAGATATATATATATATAGCCAATATCTTAAACTATATACCTGGAGATGGAAGAGGTCGAGAAGATCCTCCTGCTGGTTTCCTAGTCTGTGTGTAACCAGGACTTTTGGACCCAGGTGTGTTGTGCTGTTTAGCGTTGGGTGATGGAGTAGTGGACTTTATTGGGCTGGATGAAGAACTTAAACGATCCGGGGACTCGGTATCTGGCAGAGAAGGAAGGGTGTGAAACAAATACAACCACAATGCAAATTAGGGGTGGAACGGTATGTTTTCGTATTAAACCAAAACGGTACGGGCATCACGGTTCGATGCATGAAGTTACACAGAGAATACACAGTATAAAAATAAATAAAACTTGTGTGCAAATTAATCAAAGTAATGTGGATCTAATGTAATGCATTACTACTGTTAGATATGTGGGTTCTAGGGACACCTAATCTGTAGCACCGCCTTAGCTCTGAAGCTAGCCGAGCTCCGCCTACATGTAGTTTTTTGTCAGGTTGACGGTCCAGTGAGTGAGTCACAGACAGCAGCACTAAGAACGAGTATGGCGAGTGGTGGCGATCCACAAGAGTTAGAGCCCTCTTTAAAATCGTAAGTTTGGGAAAACTTCAAAACTTTATGGCTGCAGCCTGGAGCCTCCCGTGTCATGTCCTCCCGCCTGGTGCCGTCCCCGCCTCAAAAACTTTGGTCCTTTGGTCAGTTTCAGTAGTACAGGCGAGAGAGTGGTGGATAAGACAAGTCCGACACTATCACCCAAATGTACCAATCACTGGAACGAGACAAAAAAAAAACTGTCCAACGTCTCCTACCTACAGTCCCTAACCAGCCTTTAGATACAAATGCAGATTGGAATTTAAGTATTTGCTGCATGTACTCGAACCTCATTACAACATGCCATCAGGTCCACATATTTTTTGTGTGTTATTACTCCATTTAATTTGCACTTTCATAAATAAAAGATGCTGTATTTTCAGTTTTATGGCCGACTGTCTTATTTTGATTACAAGTTCCAGGTGTAGCCTGGAGATGATGTGCGGTGCTTATTGTTTACATCCTATTTTACAAACTTCAGGCTGTTGCAGCTAGCTCAGTGGAGAGACTGAATGACACTAGGTGTTACAGCCTGAGGCATGCACAATAAAAAAATTGCCTTCTGCATTTTTGTTTTGTTTTTCCCTCCATTGTACCGAACTCGAAGGTGACTTCTGTGTATCGTTCCACCCCTAGTTCAAGTGTCATAAAATATAATGTATAAGTACTCAACTTCTACTATTTACGTTGTAAAAAGAATAATTTCAAGGGAACCAAAAAAAAGTTCCATTAGTTTTAATGGAAGATTTAGCCTACTCATTTTAACATCAGCTCTGTATACAAACATTTTTGAAAGTGCCAGCTGAAGTGAACAACAGTCAGGTGTTCAAAAAAGGTTCCTGCTGACCTCTGTGGTGGTTGGGGCTGTGGACTATGGTGTGATTCTCTTCTTGGTCCCACCTCGGGTCTTGTTCCTCACCAGGCAGAGGCGTGCTCACTTCTGTCACCTTACAGGTGTACTTGCAGCGTCTGCGGGGGTCCACGGTGCTCCAGTACAATCGAGAACATCTGGAGAAGGAAGGGAAGAATGTATTCACATAAATAGATAAAAAAGTAAGTAATACCCAAACCATAGTCATATAAACTCATTATGAGAACAATAACAATGCTAAAGTAAGCACCAAAGCTCCAAAAAGAATCAAACAATTTCCTACAAAGTATTTTGATTTTTAGTAACAAACATACTAATAGAAAACATCAGTTAGAAATGACCAGGCTAACAGTTGTATGATAATGACCACTTACTGATAGCCGACAGGATACAGCATTCTTCCATTTGATGACAGCTCTGACAACACACCAAGTTTCTGAATCTGCAGAGAGCCTGGGAAAGTGAAAAAATTAAATATGATTCAGCACATTAAAGGTAGTCTGATATAAAGCAGTAATATGTAATACACTTATGAGTCAAGTAGTTTAAACAAACAATAGCCAGATATTCTTACCTATGGTCATGTTTATTAATTCTGGCTCTAAGCCTGTGAGGAACTTCCTTCTGAGATTGATTCCTTCAAAGTCCACATATACCCGCCGAGGGACTTCAAACCCTTTCCCAGATACCATCTGGAAGTGTATGGTAAACCATAAGTCAACACAATGTTGAGAAAGTGTGTTTTTGTGTGTGTGCATGCGCGTATTGAGTCCAAACCTTTGCACTGACGAGATCCCTGTGTTTGAAGCAGTATATCTTCCTGTCCAGCTGAAACACACAGTTCTGGGCACGAGCACACATGAAGTGGAAATTACTTTGGCAGGTGGTAAGACAGCAGCCCACAGTGGCTCCCGACTGCCCACAACGATCACACCGCTGAAGAAAGGAGGACACAAACAATAATTAACTCTGAATTATGTCATCAATACTCAACACTTTTCACACAGGATTATCACAGAGTTATGCAACTTGTGCCAAATGCAATACTACACCACTTAAAGCTAGAGTGACAAAAAACATCTGGTTACTAGAAACATGACCATCATTCAATTTCCTGGTAATAGCTTACCAGGTGGCGCCCTCTTGAGACAGCACTGTGCACTTGCAAAAGAGCACAATTCTCCTCATACACCTCTGCAGACCAAAGGCAGCAGTTAATGTGGGCCCACTCATTCTGTCCCAAGTACAACAGCCGTCCAGAATCCTATCAGGAGGGAAATGTATTGACATCACTTAATGAGCAGTAACAGTAGCCATGTTTATATTGTACAATGACATAGGATAATGTACAGTCAATACAAACTTAATGGAGGAGCTTTTTCTACCTCTTTTTCTGTATTTAAGTATTTGACTTTTTATGTGAAATGCAGTGAATGGATCTGGTTTATTATTCTGCTACTATTTAGAAAATTGATTAATTACTTAAGTCATTTTAGGCAGCCTTTGCTGCTCTTCCTAATTTAATATTATGTTAAAACTTCTAAACATGTTTGGGTTTTGGACTTTTGGTCATACAAAGAATAATTAAGCCACCATGGACTAAAGGAAATAATGATTATGATAGGCATTGTTTTTACTAAAATATAAAATGTGGAAATAATCAACAGATTCATCGATAAAGAAAATATTTATTAGTTAAAGTGCTCACATTTTCCTCATGTTCAAATTCATAATTGTATTTATTATATTAATTAATTAATTGTATTGTTATTTCAGAATAGGATTACATTGTTTCATTTTTTAAAAAACACCATATTTTTGTTGTACTGTACATTGCTGCAGCTCCTCTTTTCACCCTGTGTGTTGAGCCATCTGTTTAAGCTACATAGTGAGGCATCTCACTTTTGTACCATCTTTGTTGGGAGTTGCACGTGTCGTAGCTAGGTAAGGACAACTAGCCAGTCAGAAGCAGAGTATGAGGGCGTGCCACGCTAGCAGCTGGGCGAGCATTATAACGTGTGTTACAAAGTGCTGAACGTTCACCACGGAAGTAAAGGCTAGATTACAACAGAGCAGTTTATGAACAGTGGTTTCTGTTGGAGATGGTAAGTCCCTTTGGGGTGGACTTTTGGCTTTTTGACTTTGTAAACCTACAACGTGCACAAAAAAGATATATAACACAATAAAGGAAAGAGAAAAAGTATAATGTGAGTACTTTAAGTAAGACAGCTAAACTCACCCTGGGAGCGTAGTCTCCATATTGTTGGCACAGGGCACACTGCCTCACATCTTCAGTCTTGGTACTTTCCAGATCCCTCTTTACACCTGTAAGGAAGAAGGAGGACAAAATCAACATGTATATTATCAACCTGAGAAAGCAAAAATAAGTTGAGATGTACTGATGTGGCATATGAGAGCCTAAACAACGGTTAGTTATCAGTTTGATATGTTAACTTGATGTTTTGAATGAAAATCATATTCTTAGATTGGCAAGTTTATTTTTCCTATTACAAAACCAGTGTTTATTTATTTTAAACCACTTTGTAATAACCTTAGTATTTTTTATTCTTTTAATATGTAGACCATTTAATGCCAAACCGTATCTCCTCAATGACAAAACATGTATAGGATACAAAAAACGTTTTACATGCTCATGGACTAATTAAAGGTTTGAACTCCACTTCTTAGAAAGTGTGCAACCCTTTTACTAGAAATTGGCTAACAGCCCAGGGGCACAACTATCGGCTGAAATCTTATTATTGGAACAATAACAACTACATTTTCTCACTTATCAACAATTAATATATCAGCCACTGATATATCCTGCAACACGTTTTCTATTTCTTTTTGGCACTTGCAACCTATAAAAGATGCAATCCTTCCAGATGTCTAAAGGTTCTCTGACCAAGACCACATTCCTCAGCATACATTATACAGAACAGGCTCCAATCGCAATTTCCATACCATGTGAATACCGAGGGAGGCTGTGCGATACACCAGACTGCTGTGTAGTGACTGAGGATAGCACAGAGTCAGTTTTTCCCGCCTGTGGGCCCCTAGACTCTTTGGGCTGGTATGTCCGTTCCAGCCACTGTGCATAGCTGTGCTCCTTAGATGGTGGGAGGACCGCCTCAGGGAGCATGCCACTACAGAGTGAAGAATAAGGACCGTAAGACAGAGAGGACATTTAAGACAAGCGGTTCTGAGTGACACTTTTATACCATACAAGTTATTTGACTTAACACTCACCAAAAGTTTTGACTATGCCATGAAACTATATTAACATATTTAAGGGAATAAGTTTGCTTTCTTTGGTAATTACCTTGGTAATTCCTCAGTGAAAGAGTTCCACTTTTTCAGATGGCTTGCAGGAAACCAACTGAACACCTGCTCAATAACCTGCAAGAAAAACAGCAAAATTGATTGTGAAGAGTAGTTTCTATTCTTGGACATTTTGGACAATATTTTAACAGTCTTTGTATAGCTTGTTTGTCTAATGACTCAGCTCAACATTCCAGTCAAACCAAAGGAAGTAGATTTCCATTGGAAATCAATGAAACTCGGGTCTCTAAAAATAAAAACTACAACTGTGGGAAATTTTGCAGGGAAGCTTACTTTGACATAGCGTGCCCTGGCCTGACTGGTCGGTCTCTGGTCTTCAGGGAGAAGCTCCTCTTCTTTCAGCCACTTCCTCATCACAGAGACGACATCCGCATGGAAAGATTTCTGAAGGAGCAAGAATGATAGAAAAATTGAGATCACAAAACACATAACTGATTATATTATAATTTTTATTAATTTTCTCTCAGGCAAATGTATTAATGTATTCAATTTATTACTGACTGCTTTGGTACATACACATTATTAAAAACAGGAAGAGTTGTTCAGAAAAAACAACAAAATATAAACTCACTATTGAGGTGTAACTGCCCCCTTTAAACTTCTTCTCCATGGCTTGTAGATCACACACCGGTTGCTGTTCCTTGGCAAATTGTGTGTTGTTTGTTTCCAGACACTGAAAAACAAAAACTAAAAATAAGGGCTAGTTCTGCTATCTGGTTAAAATGTCTAAACACAATTATACACTTGCAATTTGAAATAAACCATATTAGGGTGATTTTAAGGGAAGGTAAAAAGCTTTAACAGTGTACTCCTTGTTTTTTTATTATTAGTACTGTTTAAGTCAAATATAATACTCTTGGGATATTATCTGTCAAAGTCTTGAGGGTAAGCTCTCACCATTTTACAGATAAGGAGGTGCTGTGTGGCGTTGTTGGAGAGGAGGTCAGTGAGCACCTCCTCCAGCCCTGCTATCAGCCTGCACTGCAGCTCCTCCTTCAAGCTGCCGGGTTCAGTTTGATGCAGGCAGCAGGGTGAACAGGTGTAAATCCATTCTTCTGGTTGACTTGACAGCAACCCAAACAGCTCATCTGTAATGACAAACCGACACATTTTAGAGGATATAATGTGATTAAGATTAGATCCTAAATAATATGATGATGTTGTACATACTAGTGTAACATGCATCTTCTACGTGTATAAATAGTAGTTAGGATGTAGTAAATTAAACCAGTGCCATTTTTATACATGCATCATGTTTCATTGTGAAAAAAAATGATTCAGTAACAAATTGTCAATCACAATATTCTCCCATAGGCTGTAACTTGAATCTTACGAAACACTAAGCCAGGAAGTTATTAGTGTATGGTTGGAATGAAAACTGTAGATCACTTTGAAATGACTCACCCGAAAGTCCTTCACATGTGTGATGAATCCAGTGGCTGCACTTTGAACACTTAATCATCTGTGTGTGTTGGTTGTTGTCATCGTAGCACTTGTGGCAGACTGTGCAGAAATTACCTAGTGGAGATACAGATCATATGTCAGTCACATCATCTCTTTCTCGAGCCACGCATTTTTAATTTACAAAGCGATTGATGCAAGTCCAGTTCTTCTAAGCTTGTTTGGTTAACTTACAACTAAGTCTGGGAGGTTTCAAAACAATTAACCATGTATTTACTGAGCCTCCACATATATGGCTACAAAATACTGTATATAGGTAGAAAACAGACAACCGTGTTGTGGACAGATCGTTACCTTTTTTGTGGAGAGAAGTGCAGTCAGGACAGAGGTCCTGCTCGTGGTTCCAGGACAAGTCCCAGGTCTTTCCAGGAGTCACGCCACAGCTTTTACACCGAATGCATGTCATGCACACCTGCACAAAACAATGTCCATGATGTACAGTTGATTGCATTCTTGACACTTACACACTTCTGTGTCATTTATATCATTTTAAGTAGATTTTTTGTAGTCCCCCAAAACATATTTTCAATTTTTCACATTTTATGATATTTTGGGATTTTTCTGTTGATATAATTAAGACACAGCAAGGAGATTCCTTTTTTTAATGCAATTACCCAAGGTATGTTGCAGTTCATTGGCTTAGGGTAAGTTGGTCCCAAGCAGGAAGGATGGTAGGAGGTTTGGCATCTCCTACACTGCAGTACAGGCTAGAGAGGAGAAAACAAGGGTACATTTTTGGGGGTAAATGTATGACTAGCACCTCATCAGCATGTCATTGCTCTCTCAAATTTACACATATGGAAATAAAAGAATAATTTTATTAACAATATGATGATAATATCTCAAGTACATCTTAAGACACAAAGAATCTGAAGCACAGGATGTTAAAATCAGAACTTTTATAACTTAACAAAAAAGGTAATAACTTTATAGGGTGAAGACCAAAATGCAATGTGTCTGTGTATTTAAAAGAAAAAGTTAATATCCTCCAAAGATAAAAAAATATTTTTTGCACCAAACAAGGAAAGTACATTAGGGAGGGAGGAATGATTATAACAAGTACATCCTGTTTCAATGTCCATATGAGAAGTTGTGAACCTGTCATAAAACACAGGAGACTTTTTGGTCATACCATAAGTTATGCTAGGTTGCATACCTTCGTGCTCTTGCTTCGACGGCCACACACGTGACAGAATTTGCAGCGCCTGCAGCACCAATTCTCCTTGTTCTCTTTCTGGGGGCGCTCCTCTGATGAGAGGCAGAAACTGTGGAAAGGCTCACAGCAGATCTGGCAGAAAATCATCTGATGGAAGTGGAAAAAAAAAGGTGTTATTATTGGCACTGCAAACCACCAAAGCACAAACTTAAGCAAACATGGGCTTTGGAGATATGAAGTGTAAAATGTGAACGGAAAGAACAGCAAAAAAACGTTATCAGTAACACTATTAGAGCTCTGGTAAAGAATTACCTCATGTCGCCCTTTACTGGCGCAGAGCAGACAGACAGGTTGTGGTGTGGTAGGGACAGACGTGAGGACGCTGAGGCCGCCCATTAGCCATACATTCTGAACAGCACAGTCCTCCTGGTGGACACAAGGCAAGAAGAAGAGGAGAAGAAGTGATCAGTTCCTGCTGCATGACGCATGAGCTCATTAACTTGAATCTAAATAAGTAGCTTTATAATGATCCCACAACTTGTCACAATATTACACATGCAATCTGATCAAGTTTTGTTTATTTCCTGTTCCAACACCAGGATGACTGCAGTTTACATACAAATATATAATTGCCAACCAACACAAGAGCAGAAACTCACCTTGAAATCCACACGAATCTTGAACTTCTGCGACAGTCCCTTTTGGGGAAATCCGTTAGTCAACCCAGTCAGGGTGTTCACTGATGCACAATCTGCAGTATTCTGGGAACGAAGGACAGAGTGTTGGTCAATTGTTGGACAGTTCTGCTGCCCCGTCTCTTTTACAGAAGCATCCTCCTCCTCTTCTTCAGGCAGTTCCTGTAGTCTGTCCTCCTGCTCCTTTCGCATGCTCTCCTGTAACTCTGTGTGTGGATGGATAGTTTGAGGGAGCAATTGCACATTTTTGTCTTTCTTAGCTCTGTGCGTCTCAGTCAAAACATCTGGGTACTGCACCTCAGACTTTGAAAGTTTCTGAAAACACAACGTTGACGAAACATCCGTCAGAGCTTGTGGTTGAGACGATGATGTACGTGTTTGCAAATGCAAGGCAGACTGCACCAGAGACTGGGGCAAACGGTGCAAACGTAACAGCAGAGTTTTCTGTGTGGAGTCTGTAATGGGATGTGGTGAAAGTGGAGATGTGGGATGCATTACAGGCTGGGGGAGTTCTGGAGGACAGTGTGGTGCTAAATATGAGAAATGGGTAGAGTCTTTTATCGGATGTGTTGAAAATGAAGAAGTAGGATGCATTACAGGCTGGGACAGTTCTGGACAATGTAGTGTGCAATGTGATGCATGTGAAATAGCAGGCTGTGTTAGAAGCTGGGACAGTTTTGGACGTGACAGTGAAGCACACTGATCCGGACAAGGGGGACACCGCTTTGGCAAAAACAGAGCAGACTGCAGGATAAAATCAGGCAGACGGTGTAAGAGTATTTGTAGCTGCTGCTGCCGCTTCAGCAGTGGGCTTCTGGATGGGCTGGTTTCTGGTAAAGTTTCTCTGGGCTCCGTCTCCTCCGTGTTCGCCTGTTCCTGTGAAGGAGGGGACTGCCTAAGCCAACCAGCACGATAGGTTCCAAAGTGACACGAATACCAGTGACATGCAGAGGCGGCGACAGGCAGCAGCCAAAATAACAGAAAAGCAGAAGAGTGCTATGACATTGAGAACATTAGTCAGGAATAAGAAGTAAGAAAAAGTAAAGAAAATTTAGCAAATGCATTCAGCAGTAGAAACACACAGAGGTGTGGCTTAGAGTAAATGTAAAAAGTAAAGTATGCCTGTATCCAGTTGAAAGATTAGATAATCACAAAAAGAAACAATTATTTGGAAATTCAACTGTGAAAAAGCTATAAAAACTAATATGCACTGATAACTTGTCATGTTTAGTATTATTAAAATAGATATCTGTGATGTGTAAGCTGTACAATGCAAATAGGCAGATGGAATGAGAACACGAGGGAAATTAATATATCTTAATGTAAGTTAATATTTATATACATTTACATCTCACTTTCATTACACCTGGGAATGCAGATTTGAGATTGATAGTTGAAGTAGCATTAAAGCAGTAAGATGCATAGTGTTGAGGGTTTGTCTATTTTTCTATATTTGTCCTGTGGAATATGCAGTCTGCTGCCGCTATATGCCGCACGTATTTCTGCAAAATTGCAAGAATACATAGATAGTAGAGTCCTGAGATACTGCTAATAATACTACACTTTAATAAGCACTGCGGACAAATCTACAGCTCACACAAGCCCATAAATTGCACAAAACAGAAAAAGACACTTTGTTGCTTTGTTTACAATGCCAACTATATAGACCACATGTTGCTGACTCTGTACTTGCTTCCTCATGGTAACAGAACGTGCGGAACAAAAAAATGCTGCTAAAGGCATTGAACACAATTTTAAAAATACCGCGATAACACCAGGACTGTGATAGTTTTGGTCACCATAACAGTGAGGTTCAATTTTCATACCGTTACAATATTCTTGTCTTCAAAATATGCTGGCTTCCTTTGTTGCTGGTGTGTGAAGGAGGAAGAAGATGGAGTTATTGGCTTCTGGCAACACAAACCAATGAGTCAATCATCAATAAGGAGCAGCAGGAAGTCGCCATGACCTCCGTTATTTTAAGATGTATGTGTGTGTGTGTGTGTGTGTTTGCGCACACACACACACTTGATAACGTTACCAATTTACAAGCAAAAAAAAAAGATGGGAGATAATTTCAACAATTGGAAGCAGCGTTTATACATCAATAGAGGCGGATTTCTGCAGAATGTCAGAGGATTCAAGCAATGCAGATTTACAAAAAAAAAAGCAAAACTCATTTACATTCAAGACAGTAGACGGGCAAATTCACAAGTTTGCTATATTAGATTGGCATGTGATTTGAAGAAGTAAATCAAATGTCAACTAAAACAAGCAGAAGCAAAGAGTCCAACAGCCAAGGTGTATGCTTCATCTTATCTTAAGTTCTGACGCAGCATAACAGCCCTTTCAACATTGAAATTAGTGGTATCAGTTTTACTGATGATCAACATAACTATTAACTTGTCACCAAAAGGCTTTATTTATATATATATATATATATATATATATATATATATATATATAAAATAAAAACACGTTAGGTTTTTACGTTACAGTATTGCATGATTTTATTTCTCAAAGTGAACATATGATCACGGAAAATTTTTTCAGTTAATCATTATACATTTGAAATGTTGCTACTTTCATTAAAAAATCTTGTGATGGTATTTTGATATGTACTGTCATGCAACAGTGCTGCTCATGGTATGGACCCCTGCTAAGAGGGAAAAAAAAAGAAATCATCTTTTGTAAATTGATCTTAATGCCTTCATTAAAAACAAATGAGAAAAAAAATCCAACCTTAAAAAGGACAACAATTTTCTTTGTGAATGAATAATGTTTTATAAATAAATAAATGTTCTTCCTTAAAATACAGGGACACCCCTATGTTAAATTCCCTGATAAAGTTCCCTTGGCCTTTGGAATTAAATTATCACATACCTAGAGATTGGCATGATTTTATTTCAGTTAGCCTAATAGCTGGTTTGCTTTACATTGAGAGATAATTTTATGGAAAGTACCCCATGTAAATCTCTAGGTATGGCAACACATGTTATCACATGTGATGATGTGGGCCTATTTTAATTCCAAAGGCCAAGGGAACTTTATCAGGATGCATAGTATCCAGGATCCATGAAATAACTGGCCTTTAATAATAAAACTCTGTCTGTCTCTATGGGAATTTAACATAGGGGTGTCTATACTCATTCTCCCTGTATTTTACAGAAGAACATTTAATTATTCACGATACATTATTCATTTGCAAAGAAAAAAGGGTGTCCTTAAAGGTTGGATTTATTTTCTAATTTTTTAATTAAGACAATAATAATAATAATTTTCAAAAGATGATTTTCTTACTCCTCTTTTTAGTCAACTTAAGCAGGGGTTCCTATACTCACGAGCAGCACTGTATAAAATGGGCTGCCATTTCTTTGTTGTAAGCCATGAGTGCATAAGGCAGTAATGTGGAAGTATGATTGATCCCAGAAGAAAATATTAAACCCTGTTGACTACATGTGTAAAGTAATAATGGTTATTTAAAAACACAAGGTGAGTATTTTTATCTGTTATGATAGAGATTACATTCCAAAACATTGGTCTGTATAGAAAAATGGGTTGCGTTTTATCATGAATACATCTAAAGTTTATAAAACATGTAGGTTAGGCACATGGAAGATGGTTAATATGAAGGAAGGAAACTTTAAAGTCAGAAATAGAAGACTAGCAAGGCTGAATTTGAAAGATTACATTCGTTCCAACACAGATGATTAAATTAAATTGAAAAAAACTGAAAGTGAGATGCAGACCTGGGCAAAGAGTTATTTGGAAATATTTGTGCTTTTATCATCAACATTTTTAACACTACCTATCTGGAAATTTAATAGACTATTATTTTTTTTCCAAAAATACAATTTAGCCCAGGTTTGATCAGGTGGAAGACTGGAAGCAAAGAGGGAAATCTACTGGATGTTTTTACCTTGTAAGCTCTGGGTCTGCCCCCAGCTCCTTTGGAGAACGGCCGGCGAGGCTTCACCACCTCAGGTGTAGCATCATCTGGCAGTACTCCGCCATCTTGAGGAGCAAGATCTCCAAGAGAAGGAAAACAGATCTAAGACACAATTCTGATTCTACTGGAGGATTGGGGTTTCAAAAACAATACTGCATTTGTTGGGTCAGAGCACTGCTCCCACCAATTTCAGTAAACTCTAAACAAAGTTTGTTGTATTATTGAATGGTCTTTTCAATACTTATCTGATAACTAATGGACTTCAGTTTACTCATCAGGAGTATTACACAGCCTGTGAAAACAGTAATATAAGGTCCTCTACACAACTGCATCGTTGTGTGGACGCAACTTCTCATACAGCAATGAGGGGGGATTTACTGTAGAGTTTAAGTGGGCTTCACCTGTTCAAACTTTTAAGTTGATCAAATTTACATTATGTCAAATTTACTTAGGACCAGTAGACAAGAAGATGCTTGCATTGGAAATGGCTTTGCTAGATGGAGGGATAGCTAATTTGACTAGCCTTTCTTCAACATGCTCCATGTAGTTTTCTTTATCAGCTCACGCTACACAAAAAGGCCAGAGGATACAGTTAGTTAGTCAACACAATCCTCCTTATGCATATCTATGTATAATTAAATGTTTGGATAATTGTCTGTGTCAGTTACAGTGTAGGTTTTGGCACCCCAGGTAAAAATATATTAATGTGCATGAAGAAGCCAAGAAAAGACGGAAAAATCTCCAAAAGGCATCAAATG